>NC_079190.1:143048541-143363107 GCF_029499605.1 Hyla sarda | reverse complement strand
GACCCCTTGAGGAACGTAACAAGGAATAAAGTGAGCCTTAATACCCCACAGGTGTTTCACGACTTTTACATATGTAAAAAAATGTATAATTTTTTTTTTCACTAAAATGTGTTTCCCCCCAAACTTCACATTTTTGCAAGGGTTAATAGCAGAAAATACCCCCCAAAATTTGTAACCCCATCTCTTCTGAGTATGGAGTTACCCCATAAGTTGACCTGAAGTGCACTACGGGCGAACTACAATGCTCAGAAGAGAAGGAGTCATATTTGGCTTTTTGAGAGCAAATTTTGCTCGGGGGCATGTCGCATTTAGGAAGCCCCTATGGTTCCAGGACAGCAAAATAACCCCCACATGGCATACCATTTTGGAAACTAGACTCCTTGAGGAACGTAACAAGGGGTACAGTGAGCATTTACAACCCACTGGTGTCTGTCAGATCTTTGAAACAGTGGGCTGTACAAAATTTCTAATTTGCACAGCCCACTGTTCCAAAGATCTGTCAGACACCAGTGGGGTGTAAATTCTCACTGCACCCCTCATTACATTCCGTGAGGGGTGTAGTTTCCGAAATGGGGTCACATGTGGGTTTTTTTTTTTTGCGTTTGTCAAAACCGCTGTAACAATCAGCCACCCCTGTGCAAATCACCTCAAATGTACATGGTGCACTCTCCCTTCTGGGCCTTGTTGTGCGCCCCCAAAGGACTTTACACCCACATATGGGGTATCTCCGTAGTCGGGAGAAATTGCATTACAAATTTTGGGGGTCTTTTTTCCCTTTTTACCTCTTGTCAAAATGAAAAGTATAGGGCAACACCAGCATGTTAGTGTAAAAAATTTATTTTTTTACACTAACATGCTGGTGTAGACCCCAACTTCACCTTTTCATAAGGGGTGAAAGGAGAAAAAGCCCCCCAAAATTTGTTAGGCAATTTCTCCCGAGTACGGCGATACCCCATATGTGGCCCTAAACTGTTGCCTTGAAATACGACAGGGCTCCGAAGTGAGAGAGCGCCATGCGCATTTGAGGCCTGAATTAGGGATTTGCATAGGGGTGGACATAGGGGTATTCTACGCCAGTGATTCCCAAACAGGGAGCCTCCAGCTGTTGCAAAACTCCCAGCATGCTTGGACAGTCAACGGCTGTCCGGCAATACTGGGAGTTGTTGTTTTGCAACAGCTGGAGTCTCCATTTTGGAAACAATGGCGTACCAGACGTTTTTCATTTTTATTGGGGAGGGGGCTGTGTAGGGGTATGTGTATATGTAGTGTTTTTTTTACTTATTCTATTTTGTGTTAGTGTAGTGTTTATAGGGTACAGTCACACGGGGGGGATTACAGCGAGTTTCCCGCTGCGAGTTTGAGCTGCCGCGCAAAATTTGCTGCATCACAAACTTGCAGCCTGATACTCACTGTAAGCTCCCTGCCCATGTAAATGTACCCTGTACATTCACGGGGGGGGGGGGGGGGGGGGGGTGTGTGTGTGTGTGTGTGTGTGTGTGTGTGTGTGTGTGTGTATCTCCAGCTGTTGCAAAACTACAACTCCCAGCATGCACAGTCTATCAATGCATACTGGTAGTTATAGTTTTGCAACAGCTGGAGGCACACGGGTTGGGAAACACTGAGTTAGGAAACAGACAATGTTTCCCAACCAGTGTGCCTCCAGTTGTTGCAAAACCACAACTCCCAGACATTCTCAGGCATGCTGGAAGTAGTAGTTCGGCAACATCTTTAGAGCCAGATGTTGCCGAACTACAACTCCCAGCATGCTTGGAGTTGTAGTTTTGCAACATCTGGAGGACTACAGTTTGCAGACCACTAATACAGTGGTTCCCAATCTGTGCCCTTCCAGATGTTGCAAAACTACACATCCTCAGCATGCCAAAACTGTCCAGCCATGCTGGGAGTTGTAGTTCTGCAACATCTGAAGGGCCAGATGTTACAGAACTACAACTCCCAGCATGCCTGGACAGTAAGGGCATGCTGAGGATGTGTAGTTTTGCAACATCTGGAAGGGCACAGTGGTCTCCAAGGGCTGTCTGGGCATGCTGGGAGTTGTAGTATACAGGGTCCCATTACAGCAATGCATGTCGCTTTACGGCGACGTGCATTGCTGTAAAGGGCCCGACCGCGGCTGAAGATCTACTCACCTGTCGCCGCCGCCGTCTTCATCGCCGGGATCCGGGTCTTCAGGGACGAGGTAAGTACCGAGGCTGGTCCCCAGCACTCCCCCGTCCCCCGCCGCGTCCTCCGGTCTTCCTCCCGTCCTCTCCGGACTTTCAGGGGCCGGGCAGGACGGGAGGAAGTAACCGCCCCCCACCCCCTGCGATTGGTCGGTTAACTAACCAACGGATCGCAGGGGATCGGAGGAGGTGGCCGGCTTGGCACCTCGCTCCTAGGCTCCAGCATGGTCCTGGCTGTCTGTGACAGCCGGGATTATGCAAAATTACTGGGCGGTCGGGTCCCAGAGACCCGATCAGCCCGGTATCGCTGCAGATCGCAAGGGCTATTTCCCTTGCGATTTGCGGCGATCGCCGACGTGGGGGGCCTACATGGCCCCCCTCGGCGTTTGCCCGGGATGCCTGCTGAAGGATTTCAGCAGGCATCTGCTTACGCCCTGGGTCCTGAAGAGGTTAATGCTATTAAATTGACCACTTTATGAGCAAACGGTTGGTGTGGGTGAGTTTTAGACTTTGCCTTTGCTATTTTCCAGTTCTGCTTTTCCTTTTTTTCTTTATAGCACTGCTGCAAAGCACAAGCTGTCCACAGATGTGTTAGTGAACACTGTTGCAAGTCATTACAAGCTACCAAAGCAGACTCTGCATGTCATTCGCCATGTATGGACTGAAGAGGGTCAAAAGCTGTTAGACACTGAATCTTCCAGAGACCTATTACCAGCTGCACAGGTAATATTATATTCTTATTTATAGCTTTAAGTAGTACAAAATGTTGCTCACTTAACCCCTTAATGACCACGGACGTAAATGTACGTCCTGGTGCGACGGTACTTAGCGCACCAGGACATACATTTACATCCTGTACATGACCAAGAGCATCAAAGCGATCGGGTCATGTGCGGCAGGTCCCGGTTGCTGTTAGCAGTCAGGGACCCGCCGGTAATGGCCGACATCCGTGATCGCGCGGATGTCTGCCATTAACCCCTCAGATGCCGTGATCAATACAGATCACGGCATCTGCGGCAGCGCGGCTACATTTAATGCTGATCTGATTGCCTGTGGCACGGCCGCGCAGATCAGGTCAGCTAACATGGCGGACAGAGGACCCCTCACCTGCCTGTGCCACCTTTAAGGCTTCTTCTGCTCTCGTCTGAGATCACTGATAAAACTGATCAGTGCTATGCCATATGATTGCTGATTGCTATAAATAGTCCCCTATGGGGACTATTAAAGTGTAAGAAAAATCCCTTCCCCCCAATAAAAATGTAAAATGTCCCTTTTTCCCATCTTACCACCAAAAAGTGGAGGAAAAAAAATCCCAAATTGCTGCTTTTTTGTCACATTTTATATAAATTTTTTTTTTTTAAATGTCTAAATAAAAAATTTCTAAAAGATCGCGGTGCAAAAAAAATGAGCCCTCATACCACCGCTTATACGGAGAAATGAAAGTTTTATAGGTCGTCAAAATAGAGGGATTTTTAACATACTAATTTGGTTAAAAAGTTTTATTTATTTATTTTATTTTTTTTTTTTTTAAAGCGCAACAATAATAGAAAAGTGTGTAATCATGGGTATCCTTTTAATCATATTGTCCCACAGAATAAAGAACACGTGTAATTTGTACCGTAAATTGTACGGCGTGAAAACGAAACCTTGCAAAATTACGGTTTCTTTTTAATTTCCTCACACAAAAATAGTTTTTTTTTGTTTGTTTTTTTTTGGTTGCGCAATACATTTTATGGTAAAATGAATGATGTCATTACAAAGGACAACTGGCCGTGCAAAAAACAAGCCCTCGTAATAGTCTGTGGATGAAAATATAACAGTTACGATTTTTAGAAGGCAAGGAGGAAAAAACAAAAATGCAAAAATAAAATTGGCATGGTCCTTAAGGGGTTAAAGTTACGGATTTTGGCTGGTTTCTTGACTGTTTTTGTAAAGAAGCCAAGGAGGTGGACAAATGCACACCAATAAGTGTGCATGTATATGAGACTATGGTAGCCATTTACTAAAACTGTCTCTAACTCTTAAACAGTCCATACTATGAGTTCATTCATACAGGCATACAACATCCTATTTTGGATGCAGAAAAAAGACATATTTTTGAACACTTTCATTTTTTTTCCCCATTTTTTTAGGGAGGTAGGATAAACAGTAATTTTGGCTTTTTTTTTTTTTTTTTTGTATGATATTTACTGTGTGGCATAAATGACATGTTAAATGGGCACTGTCACATTCAATAACATTTAATATGTTGTACATCTTGACAAAACAGTAATCTTTATTTCTTTTTTTTTAATAGAAACTATGCTTATAAAATCAATGGTTTGTCCAAGCTGAAGCACAGGCATGGACAAAGTCCAGTAAGTGAGGGTGGGCTAGCACTCCTCTGTCTGATAGTACTTCTGTGCTCTCTCCTGTCTGACGGTACTCCTCTGTGCTCTCTCCTGTCTGACGGCACTCCTCTGTGCTCTCTCCTGTCTGACGGCACTCCTCTGTGCTCTCTCCTGTCTGACGGCACTCCTCTGTGTTCTCCTGTCTGATAGGACAGGAGAGAGCACAGGGGAGTACTAGCCCACCCTCAATTACTGGACTTTGTCCATGCCTGTGCTTCAGCTTGGACAAAGCCATAATTTTATAAGCCATGATTTCTTTAAAAAAGAAAAAAAAATTACTTATGAAGTATATTAGAAAGGTTAATGTTTTTTGCCAAGATGTACAGCACATTAAAGGTTTTTGTATCTGACAGTGCCCATTTAAGTTCTGCTGTTCAGTACAACCACGCCACGCCTATCCAACTGTGCCAGACCACTGGATAAATGTATTTTAGAAGTTATAAAAGAATGAGGAAAACCCATAAAGGTTTGGGTACACTCATGTTATGGACATCTGTAACAACATTGTAGTTGCCTGGGGGGCTAAAATCTCGTGACGGTTGCGCTTGAATTTATATAATTACTTTTTAAACTGGATATTACATTTACACTATAAAAACTGTATTTTTGTGCATTGCCATAATTGTGTAGGGCATTTTTTTTTTTTTTTTTTTTTTGCACTGACCACAGTATCTAAAGGGTTAACTGCCAGGATCGGAGAGCAGCTCTGGTCCTGACAGATGCGGCGGGAGCTATGTGGCTGCTGTAAAGCACACCTGCTAAACACTAGTAAAACAGCTCAGGCAAAATGTCTGCCCCCCCTCCATTCCCAAATCATCTACAGAAATAAGAATTAAAAATACAAATAGAAAAGAAAAACAGATCATAACTTCATAATATCTTATATGCCATTACTATTATGACCCCTAATGTTTACAAGTAGTATTTATCTGTGTGCATAATCTGTAAAACTACACAAACTGTTGATTACTTTTATTAAAATTTTATTTTATTGCAGCTTCTTGATTTTCAGTGGAAAATCGGAATGGCTGTCAGTTCAGATAGCTGTAAATCCCTGAATCATCCTTGCGTCACTGTGGAATTAAAAGTAGCAGAACATTCTGGCCAGGTCCAAACGAAGGTCTTTGAAATGACTATTCAAGAATTTCAGGTTTGTGTGAATAACTTTCAGAATGACAGAATGAATGGGTTTCCCACTAAGAAGGTGTTTTATGAAGATCTGACGTCTTTAGAAATTCGATATGTTCCAGGTATACTGCACTGAGGACTTTTTTTGCAAAGCAGAGGCATCATGGGAAGTGTAGACACAATAGAATATATTCAACTTGTGTACGTTTCAGCATCTTTCAACCAGCTGGAAATATTTCTATGAAACTTGGTAGACATGTTACTTACATGTCAACCAAATATATAAAATAGTTTAATTAACCCTAACCCACCCACATTTGCGAGAGTTGGTGTTTTTGTCTTAAGTCCCATTCAAGTCTATGGAACTTCCGTTACCCTATTCTACAAGCTCCACTCTGCATTCTCTGATAAATGTGTCAGCCTAGATTGCAAGCCACCGCCCTTTCTTTTTTCAGACCTTTTTTTTGTTTCAGCTAAAGGCCGCAAACACCATTTTCACCGTATACACCCACATAATGGGCACAATCTCTTCATCACAGCTCAGCCCCACTTCACAAGCTCTGCGTTTCCGGATAAATGAGTCTGTCTTGCTTGCCAGCCACGCCCCTCCCAGAAGCTACACCCCCTTTTTTTCTGCGTCCAATATTTTATCACTGCTCAGCCCCACCAGAGGATTGGTTATGAGATTGGGATATGAGGACAAGATCATCATTGTTGCTTCTCCTCTCTCACAAGGTTTAGGTAGGAAGATTGGGCAACGCCGGATACTCAGCTAGTTAGTAATAAAATAGGAATCATGATGGCTGAAAACCCATGGCTGCCATATCTGCTTAGACAAGTAAACACAAGGCATTAACAAAGAATGTCAGAATTATCCTCTAACAATAGCCTATGCTGCACAATATAAGCAAAAACTATTTCCTGTAGTGCATTGTTAATGGGAACTGAAAATGGGAACAAAAACAATGCTGAGCAGAATACATACTTTTTTTGCTGCTTTATACACGACTCGCCCCAGATCTATAACATTTATCAACTATATTTACTTTAAGAATACATTTTGAGCCATAGGCAGCATGAAATGGTGAGAGGCTCTTTTTTTTTTTCCTTTCAGGGATGTATGATTGATACCTGGGTGTTTCAGGGGAATCCTAATTATAGCTATTCTAATATGCTAGGAAGAGGGCTCAAAGTCCCCGGTGGCTTTTCTCTGCCCAGCCTTGTCTCCCTATTTGGGTATAGGGAATTAAAAAAAATCAATGAAGACCAGAGGGGAGAGAAGAAACCACTAGAGCATACCCCAATGACTCCTGTTAATTAAATACAGCACAAAAAAAAGGTGTATTATCCTTCCAAAATGGGACATCAATCAGGGTGCTGAACTCTCATGTAATAGGAATATATAATCAAATTTATGTGGAGATAAAAATGCAACGCTGAACTGGAGAGCGTTTCCAGCCCGGACCGGGCTCTTTGTCAGGCAATAGTAAAATACAGGTAATACACCATTATAAGACCACAATTAGATTGCTTCCGGGTGTATGCATCGGGAAAGTTAACCGGAAGCGTTACGGTATAAACCGGACTTGAAAACAGTGTTGCATAATGACAATACATAAATAATTGGTAAAACTGTTGGATAAAAATAGTGAACATCAATGATAAAATCCATGATTATAAGACAAATACAAAAATGATAAAAACAAATCAGCTTGAATCTAGCATAAGTGCTGTATGCAATTAATTGTGGGGCATGCGCAGTCAAGCTGGTCAAAGTGAATTGACTTGTAGAATGATGCGTGAGGAAGTAAAGGGTTACAGCAAAAGCGCATGCACATTGGTATGTGTGAAAGAACAAGGTGATCAGAGTGACCATAAGAGATGTGAATAGAAGATATTCATGTGCAATGATGTATCATGGTTTCTGGCGATGGATAAGTGGGGTAGGTGTACTGTCAGAAAAAGTAGGTGGGACATTTAAGAATTGATTTCTCTCACTTCATTAAGGCCATGAGGGAATAAGGTATGCATCTTCCAAATCCCAGAACATCTCTAACCTTTTGAGTTGTTCGAATCTGTTGTTAGCCGTGGCTGGTACAAAGTCAATCAGTGATAGTAATGGATTGGTCGCTGTCAGGATGTACCAGAACGAGATGTTTCAAAACTCCATGTAGTAAATATTTCTTTTTTTACATGAATATCTTCCATTCACATCTCTTATGGTCACTGATCACCTTGTTCTTTCACGCATACCAATGCGCATGCGCTTTTCCTTTACTCGCGCATCATTCTACAAGTCAATTCACTTTGACCAGCTTGACTGCGCATGCTCCACAATTAATTGCATACAGCACTTATGCTAGATTCAAGCTGATTTGTTATCATTTTTGTATTTGTTGTATAATAATGGATTTTATCATTGGTGTTCACTATTTTTATCCAACAGTTTTACCAATTATTTATGTATTGTCATTATGCAACAATGTTTTAAAGTCTGGTTTATAACGGTAAAGCTTCCGGTTAACTTTCCCCGTGCATACACCCAGAAGCAATCTAACAGTGGTCTTATAATGGTGTATTACCTGTATTTTACTATTGCCTGACAAAGAGCCCGGTCCGGGCTGGAAACGCTCTCCAGTTCAGCGTTGCATTCTTATCTCCACATAAATTTGATTGTATATTCCTATTACATGAGAGTTCTGCACCCTGTTTGATGTCCCATTTTGGAAGTATCTTCCACCTTCCGTTTGTGCTGCATTGTTGCCGATCTATAACAATGGATCACCGGAGGGACCCAAAGGTTGCATTCTCCTTTTACGCTGATTTAGGTGTTATGATCTCAGCATAACTTCTAGCGGTAAGGGACAATCCATTCGGCTCTGCTTATTCCACTTATCCTACTGGTTAATCTGCACAAGGTGCGCACCATTTTCTGTTCCTTGTTTTTACTGTTAATTAAATATGCTTGTTATATTATGTTCCTGTTTCATGCTGCGTGTGATTCAGGCAGCATAAAACTGATGACCTTTTTAAAACAGATTTATCCTACTTGTGCTAAAGTATTATTGTCTTTTTTTTTTTCCCTTAGAATTTCTCCAAGCAATTTAAGGAGATGGCTGCAGCTCTTGAGACTGTTTGACACAACAATCACTAAGGTTTAGTGTGATGAAAGAAATAGCCATTTTGTACAAGGAAAACCAAGAAACGATGACTATAAAGTTTCAAACAGTGTATTCCATAATGTGGAAATGTAACCATTCCTTGAGTTTTTATAACTATACAATTTTTTTTTTTTAACATATAAATTTAAAAGAGCTTATTTAGCCTTAAATAAATTTGGGCTGCAGAGATTGTCATATTTTCATAAATGGCATGTACTATTCCACTCTCTGATCGAGCAGGCATCATGGAATCCCCCAGCATTGTAATAGCACCACTGAATGGCTCCACATGGCACTTGGATGCCAAATGGAGTCACTACAGCCAGTCAGGCTTGGAGGCGCTTTAAATAGGATACAGTTTGTGCTTTTAAATGGCACACCTGCTGAATCACATTATAAAGCAGCATGCAGATGTTCTTTAATAAAGAAGTCCAACTGGTGCTTTCTTCCATTTAAGTGCATGTTAACATCTTAGTATACAGTGCATTACTGAGCTCCGAGACTACTGCATGCAGGCAGTAGTTGTTTACCTCTATACATTACCTACATTGTCTGGTAGGATTGGTACAGAGAAGCCATAAGAATATGCAAGTGAATGTGTGTGTGTGTGTGTGTGTGTGTGTGTGTATGTGTATATATATATATATATATATATATATATATATATATATATATATATATATATATATATATATATATATATATATATATATATTTATTAAATTTGAGTAGCCGTATTAGTCCAGTGATGCAAATCATAAAATGTTGCAGTATCTTGTAATACCTTTTTTATTGGACTAACAGCATTTTGTAGAGACAAGCTTTCGGGATTCCTCCCTTGATAAAGGGAGGAATCCCGAAAGCTTGTCTCTACAAAATGCTGTTAGTCCAATAAAAAAGGTATTACAAGATAATGCAACATTTTATGATTTGTATATATGTATATGTGTGTATATATATATATATAATATATATATTATACACAAAGTCAAGTAGAAGCGGCGCACCAGAATTTCAGTGAAAGCGTGGGTTTATTCACACCTGTGCAGAAAAGCTACGTTTCGGCTCCACAATAGAGCCTTTCTCAAGCATAATGAACAATGTACAAGTGTGTGTGTGTGTGTGTGTGTGTGTGTGTGTGTGTGTATGTATGTATGTATGAGGGGGGTGTGCCCAAAACCACAATCAAAACAATGTCAAGAATACTCAAAAAGACCACAATCTGTCACAAATACAAGTGTTATAAATATGATCAAACAAAGTCATATATAGTGTACTCATGTTGTACATACAATACAGTGACAAAGTAGTGTACCGTGCATATAAATCATCATAGTTCATCTGTGGTCCGGTTTCAAAGGCGGCATTATATATACACACAAGCAAAAAGAAAGATGGCAGATACAGAGTATACAAAAAAAGAGGATTGCAGCAGTACACATTGGTCAAAAAATTGAGGCTCTTAGCGCACTTTTTAATCAAAAACGTGTCCCCCATCCACCACGGGGAGGTGGCCTCATTTAGGATGGGACCCTAGCACAAATTCTGAGCCTAACGCTCAACTATCCACTCACCTCTGCTGGGCATATAGCCTCTGACTGGGTGACATGCTGGATCCATAAACAATTTATGGAGTTTTAAATTGTTTATGGATCCAGCATGTCACCCAGTCAGAGGCTATATGCCCAGCAGAGGTGAGTGGATAGTTGAGCGTTAGGCTCAGAATTTGTGCTAGGGTCCCATCCTAAATGAGGCCACCTCCCCGTGGTGGATGGGGGACACGTTTTGATTAAAAAGTGCGCTAAGAGCCTCAATTTTGAGACCAATGTGTACTGCTGCAATCCTTTATTTTATTTTTTTTGTAATATATATATATATTATATTATATTTTCCCCCCTAAAAAACAGTTCAGGCACTGTTTCAAAACCCAATGGGTTAAGTCGTTTTTAACCACTTAACTGTATATGTGCATACCCTGTCCTACACGTTATCCTGCCACAAAGCAAGAGCAGTAGTTTGTCATTTACAGCGGAAGGCCTTGTTCCTTATTCGATTGTAAGGCCACATTCATAGGGTTTTTTTTTTTGTTTTTTTTTCCAGGCATATTTTTTAAGGGGAATACACATAGGGGGAAATTTATTAAAACCTATGCACAGGAACAGTAGTGCAATTGCCCATAGCAACCAATCTGATTGCTTTTATTTTGCAGAGGCCTTTTTAAAAATGAAAGAAGCAAACTGATCGGTTGCTGTTCGCAACTGCACCACTCTTGCCCTGCACATATCTTGATAAATCTTCTCCATACTCTGCACCTAAATACACCACCAAGTCATTTCCTATGGATTCCAATAAGGAATGCAGGCCATAATTTTTATTGATGTTAGTGTTTTTTTTTTGTTTGTTTTTTTGTTTAAGCATGCATTTAAAAAAAAAAAATACGTCTAACAAACAATAAGATTCGACATATGGCAACTTGTAATACATATTGTAATCATTTTATTAGTTCTTGGTTTATGTTATGGTTGCAGTACTTTTGAGGGCAAGGATTTTACTACAAACTATTCTATTCATCTGAGATGGAAAGGGCCAGCTTTAGCCTTTTAGTTCCCTCCTCAAAGGGAATCTGACAGCAGAGTCACCTGTACTAATCTGCTGGTACAGAGCAATAGTGTGGGTGATGCTAATCATAAAGGTGGTTTTCGTTCTCCCATATGTTGCACCATTTAGGAGATATGGACAAAATATAGTATATCTGTTTGTTATAGGTTAAAGGGGGTTATTCACCATAAGGTGATTTTTAGTATGTACCTCGCAGACAGTAATGGACATGCTTAGGAAGGATCTGTGCTTGTCTTGGGGCTAAATGGCTATGTTATGAGATTACCATAATACTGTGGCTAGCTTTTTGTGAACTGGTATTTCCTGTTTGACGTTTTCTTTTTTTGACTGCAAATCCCATAATTCCATTTTTCCTCCCTCCCCCACATCAGCCACACCACCCGTTGAAACATAAATAAGCTGCATCCATTCAAAAGACCTGTGGTTTTCAATAAGGTGCCTACAGCTGTTGCATTAGTTGCAGATTGATCTCTCTCCCACCAAGCGATCCCACCACCCATTGAAGCAGACAGGCTCCCTGTCATCAGCTGACTAGTGAGTCAGGTCTCGGCTGCATTGCAACCTGGGAAAAATCTGAGACAGTCACTTTGTATGCTGGGAAAAATAAATATTGGGGTGAAAATCACATAAGAATTGTGAGAAAACCGTCACACACAGGTAAAGACACTATATTATGAACTACACTAACTTTACAGCCCCTGTAGCATAGTCAAATAAAAATTCCTGGAATACCCCTTTAATATTACAGGCTTCAATGTTATCGTTTAGATATTCTGTCTCATTATTGTGCAAAGGTGTGTTGTGTATGTATATGTGTGTGTGTATATGTGTGTGTGTGTGTGTGTATATATATATATATATAATATACACACACACACACACACACACACACACATTTTGTTTGCATTCAGTTCTGAAAAATATATACATCTAGACATCCTGTGACTGTCATCCAGTGTTTATCAACATCCTTGTCTTGATACCCCTTTTTTTTTAATACATTATTAAAGGGGTACTCCGGTGGAAAACTTTTTTTTATTTTTATTTTTTATCAACTGGTGTCAGAACGATAAACAGATTTGTAAATGACTTCTACGAAAAAATCTTAATCCTTCCAGTACTTAGTAACTGCTGAATACTACAGAGGAAATTCTTTTCTTTATGGAACACAGAGCTCTCTGCTGACATCACAGGCACAGTGCTCTCAGCTGACATCTCTGTCCATTTTAAGAACTGTCCAGAGTAGGAGAAAATCCCCATAGCAAACATATGCTGCTCTGGTCAGTTCCTAAAATGGAGAGATGTCAGCAGAGAGCATTGTGCTCATGATTCAGCAGAGAGCTCTGTGTTCCAAAAAGAAAATAATTTCCACTGTAGTGTTCTGCAGCTAATAAGTACTGGAAGGACTAAGATTTTGTAATAGAAGTAATTTACATATCTGTATAACTTTCTGGCACGAGTTGATTTAAAAAAGAAGAAAAAAAAAAAAAAAAAAAAAAAAAAAGGTTTCCACCGGAGTACCCCTTTGAAAACCATTTAACAAAATTAATATATTTTTTATAACAAAATTTTTATTAATTTTTAAACGGACTAATTTATGTGGGCTGGCAGGGACCTAATAATGTAGCCGGCAATAATAAAAATGTAGAAAGGGGCCATTTAAATGTAAAAATTATATTTTTTATAATACATTTTGTTAAACTTTTTATTAGTAATTTAGTAGTAGTTTAATGATAATATTCAATAATAAAGACTGTAGTTTTTAACTTTATTTAATTATTATTATTATTTTTTTTTTTTAAGGTAGTACTATTACTCCCAGCATGGAACAACAGACTGTTCCATGCTGGGAGTAGTAGTACCTGTACTAATAGACCACCCCAGTGTCACTCCTGACACCTGATGCGATTGTCCTTTTATATTGCAGAGATGCGGAGCGGCTTTCTTCTGCGCTTGCATCTCTGCTCTGTACTCCGGGCCGCCCAGTGATGTGAATAGAAATTCACATCACTGATTCAGATTTTCCGCCCACAGTGGTGATTGGCCGGATGGTGACAGCCAATCACTGTTCTCAGCGGAAAATATGAATCCGTGATGTGAATTTCTATTCACATCACTGGCCGGTGGGAGTATAGCACAGGAGAAAGCCGCTCTGCATCTCAGAAGGATGATTGCAGTGGGTGTCGGGAGTGACACCCGCTGTGATCTGTCCTTAACTGTAGGTACTACTGCTCCCAACATGGAGCACACTCTGACACCTGTTGCGATCTGTCTATTAATGCAGGTACTACAGCTGCAGGAAATATGAATCTGTGATGTGAAAAGAACTTCACATCGCAAAATACAGTGCAGGGGAGCGGAGAAGAGCGGCCATGTCGCCCACTTCTTTAGATTATATAGGAGGATCGCAACGGGTGTCAGAAGTGACACCCTGGGCGATCTGTCTATTAGTACAGGTACTTCTACTCCCATCATAGAACAGTCTGTAGTAGTACTACCTAAAAAAGGAAAAAAAAAGTTAAAAACGCAGACACACTTTATTAAGCACACTTAAAATACATTACTAATAAAGTTTATAACAAAATAAATTATAATATTAACATTAAAATGGCCCCTTTCTACATTTTTTATATTGTCAGCTAAATTTTTAGTTCCCTGCCCGCCCACATAAATTAATCCCTGTTTTAAAAATGAATAAAAACTGTTGGAAAAATATTGTATTTAACGAAATTATATTTTTTATATCCCTACTGTATCTTTTGATTTTATTTATGGTACCTTACAAAATTTCCATCCCTTTTTTGGATCGCTAAAGTCCAAAAAAAAAGAATAAAAACTGCCTGCAAAGAGGCTAAAGTTAAAACCCACATGGCATTTTTCTTGGCGTTTTTTTTACTCCCATAGACTCCTATGGGAGAAAAATGCTACGATTTCAGTGAAAAAAACGTCATAGGCGATTCTGAAAAACTGCCAAGAAGCTTAACCACTTATGGACGGACCCATTTTTTACCTCTATGACCAGGCTCTTTTTTTTTTTTTTTTTTTTTATTTGTCATGTATCTCTTTAAATGGTAATAACTTTAGAATGCTTTTTCTGAGCAGAGCTATTCTGAGAGTTTTTGCGTGACATATTGTACTTTATATAACTGGTGCATTTTTGTTGACACATGAAGCATTTTTTGTGAAAAACTGGAAAATTTCTGGCGTTTAATAATTTAATTTTTTTTTATTTTTTTATAGTGTACACTGTGTGGTAAAAGTGATGTTATATTTATTCTGTGGGTCAGTACGATTATGGCGATACCCATTTTATATAGATTTCTATGTTCTTTTTCTTTTTCTGCCATTCATTTTCCAACAGCCGTAACTTTTTTATTTTTCGTCCGACGCCATTGAGTAAGGGCTTATTTTTTGCGGGATGAGCTGTACTTTTTATTGGTATAATTTTTGTTCTACTTTTTGATCTTTTTTTATTCCGCTATTTGTACCAAAATTGGCGAATTTTCTTTTTTTTTTTTTTTTTTTTTTTTACGGCATTCACCTTGCGGGATAATTTACATGATCGTTTTATAGTACACATCATTATGGACGTGGCAATACCTATTATGTATTTGACTTGTGTTTTTGGTCTTTTTTGGTGATAATGCAGGGCTTTTATTGGGAAAGGAGTATTTTTTTATTTTTTTTTACACTTCATACTTTAATTAAAGAACTTTTATAAAATTTTTTACAGGTTATACTATTCTGCAATACATTTGACATTTGTACTGCAGCACAGTATAACCTGATGAGCTGCAGACACTACAGCCTGTGCGATCCAGCCTCTTATCTGACCTCCTGCTGCCATAGCAACCAACAGCGACCCACGATTGTATTGCGGCGCCGCCGTTGAACAGGGGGGAGACCGCTCCCCCTGTCAACACCATAGATGCCGTGATCAGGATTGATTACGGCATCTATGGGGTTAATGCTGCCGGGACCGGTGCGATCGTGGCTCCGGCAGCTGCGCCGGGACTCCGGCTTTGATTGACAGCCAGGTCCTGTCGCCCATCTCCTGTGCTGCCCGCGGAAGTGCCGGAGATCGGTATGACGTATGCATACGTCCAATTGCGCGAACTTGTTGGATTATTGGATGTATGCATACGTCCTATAGCGGAAAGGGGTTAAAAACACCCCAAGGATAAAAAAAATTTAAAAAAATCCAAACTGAAAAATGCAAAGTGGAAAAGGCATTTTGTGTTTTTCTATTGACTTGCAGCTAACATCGCCATGGGGCTGTTTTGGCATTTTTATGGGCAAAATGCTGGGAAAAAAGTGGAAACTTAGCCTTAGCCTTAGTGAAGTTTCACAGTAAATACATCCTTAGGCTAGGTTCACACTACGGAATTTCCGCCTGCAATTCCGCTTTGAAATTGCAGGAAGAATTTCTGCTTACTAAAATGTATAATATAGTGAATGGGTTTCCGTTCACAAATTCACGCTTCGGAATTTTTGCTTTAAAATTTACATTGTTCATTCTTCAGGCGGAAATACTCAAGGGTGCAATGCTCTACACATACTCCCATGGGTAAAGCAGTGTGCACTGCACACTGTACTACAGACACAAGGGTGCAATGCTCTGCATATACTGCTATACACATAGGAGAGTGCAATGCTCTGCACATACCCCTAACTGGTAACACTGATCGGAGGGTGGAGCTGAGAGTCTCAGCCTGAGACTCTCCCCGATGCTGCTGCAGGATTTTTGGGACTCGCGCCTGACCGCCTGCCTGCCTGCAGCAGCCTCCTGACTGGAGGCAACGAATCTGGCAATTATTCGATAACGGGATTCATCGACAACAAATCCCTTTATCGAACTTAATCAATTTTATCGATGAATCGTTGCAGCTCTAAACAATTCCGCGTCCACATTAATTTTGCCTTCAATTCTGCATCTGTCCAGTATTTGTGGAATTAATGCAGAATTTCCGGAAGCTTTCTGCATTAATCGGCAGCACAGTTAAAAATGTAGCCTTTTTTTTTTTTATAAGTTTAAATTCTGCATGCATTTCGCATGATTTTCGCACCAATTCCGCATTTTGCCCAGAAATGTAATCCCCCATTGACTTTAATAGGATTCCACAGCTGAAGTGGAATAGAAGACCAGACTTTTATTTTTCCGGAGCACAGAAAGCGGGATTTCTGCATCAAACATTCCGCAGCAGAAATTCTGCGGTGTGAATGACCTTGCGGAATCACATTAAAGTGAATGGGCAATAAATTTAGGTGGAATTCTGTGTGGCATTTTTGCAGTGTGAGCGTGGCCTTACAGTGTCATTAGTTTTGAATGTAAATTTCAGCTGACAGATCCCCTTTAAAAAAAATAGTTCTCTATGTACACTGCTCGGCCCAAAGTCTGAACTTGGTAGTATCAAACACATGCTATAAAAACTGCAAGGCCATCATAGCCAGCATCAATATTTTATAAATAAACATCATTTTGGTATAGTTTGTGAAACATTGCGGAGAGGATTTTAAAATGTATAATGCTCTAGTTTACAAAAAGCACAAGTCTTTGGGTCTGTGCTATATCGTGGAGGCATAGAGAGATATAAAGAGGGCCCTTCTATAGCATCAAGTGCATGACCCACACCAGAAAGCGGAGCTGAAACAGGTGCTAGAAGAGCTGAGGTTCTGCATCAACTGTAAGGCTAGGGCTACATGGCGACTTTAGTCACGTAACATGAAGATTGCAATGTTGCGTTGACGCATAGGGGAAGACCTGTGCTGAGAAAAAGTCATTTAGTTGCCCATAGCAACCAATCAGATCGCTTCTTTCAAAAATAGAAAGAAACCATCTGATTGGTTGCTATGGGCAACTGGTCGAATTTTCTTCTGCACGTTTTGATGAATCTCCCCCATTGTATCTAATTGCAAATATTGTCGTGTTGTCTGTTGGTCATGTGACTGCAACCTGCTTACAACTTCTGTGCACTCTGGCTATTTTTTAAACAGGCAAATCACAACTGTAGTAATCCTGTGACAATACCTTTCAGGCAGGCCGCACAAAATATTTTGGTCATGCATTTTGATGTGATTTGCTGCCATATGACATGATGCTGTCTAAACACTTTTCGTGGTGGGACCTAGCTCAGCAGCAAGTATTGATGGTATTAGCACTGCATTAGTAACATGTCGTCCGGGTGTGGAGGTATTATTTCATATTTCTAAACCCCAACTCGCAACAAAATCACCTTTTGCCTGTGTAGACAAAAATCCGTGCACCAACCCTGGGTAGATGCATATTAGCGTGATCTATGGACTGAACAAACTACAACAGGCATACCTGTCCTTGCTTAGGATCCTCTATGCTGCTGTGGCATCTGTCTTCACCTGGTATGGACTTCTTTGGCATGGATCTCGCAGGTTGCTACTCTTCTCATGGTCCCCATTGGCAGCTGCTGACATTGATGTAATGTGGTACAGGGAGATGGAGCAAAGGTGTAATTGTTTAGGCAGAATGTTAGGGCTGGCAGAATAGAGGATAAAGACAATAAGTCATGTCAGACAAGTTTTACTCCACGTTGGGTCATGCAGTGTACAGAACAGAAGAATGGTCAAATAGAAAGCCATGTCAAACACCAGAAAAGCAGATTTGAAGCACCCCTCTGCAAATCACTATACAGTGGTCCCAGTTACAATATTAATTGGTTCCAGGATGACAATTGTATGTTGATACTATAACTCCATGGAAACCTGGTTACTGGTTCTGAAGCCCCAAAATATCATCCAAGAATAGGAAAAAGTTAGGATTAAAGAAGAATTAGTAGAGGATATACAGATAAAGCAGTTCTTTACATGTAAAAGTAAGAAAGTGCTGCTGGAAGCTTCTGCAGAATCCTGTACACAGTGTCCCAAAAAAGTAAAATGGAGCCGGCCTTACATGGTGTCCAAAGCAGCAGCAGCACAGGTAAAGAGTAGTACAGAACATGTAATACCTCCCTGTACTATAGGGAGGAGCAACAAGACAGCCAGTCAGTGCATGCACTTCAGTAATACAGGGGTTTTACCAGTGAAATTTTCATTCTGATTGGTCAGTACATTCATTTACACGTTTCACAAATAAGTTGAGGAACCACTGTAGTAATGAACCTTATTGCTCAGACACAGATTGCAGGAAGGATGCAACATGCAGGTGCTAGGATCCAGCAGCAGAATAGCAGCAACATGAAGTCCCTCACTCAGGAGAACAGACCAACAGGTCTATAGAATAAGGACTAGGTGAGTGTGCTGTGCAGTATTGGCTGAGACCCATGACAGTTTGCTGAAATGAGAGTGACCATTTATCTTTATAAGAATAAATGAATACTGCAATCACATGACCTTGCTTTCATGGGGTCAGTGTTCCAAAAGCTGGGTTTAGAAAGTGGACAAACCGTCATTTTTACCACATGATAAGCAGCATAAAAAACTGTAACAGAATTTCCGTAATCAATAAATGATATAACGTATAAATGATATTCATGAGAAAAAGAAAGTGCACCCTCTTTGAATTCTATGGTTTTACATATCAGGACATAAAAAAATAAAACTGATCCTTAGAAATTCTTAAAATTAGGTAAATACAACCTCAGATAAACCACACACAACAGAATATATTGTGCCATTATTTATTTAAAGAGTACCTGTCACCAAATAAAACTTTTAATATAGTATTCCTTGTGTAATTAGCAGACTCTTTCCCAATTGCTTTTAAAATTATCAACATAAATGTTTAAAATGTAATAGAAAAAATGGCCACTAGATGGCTCTGTTCTGTTCCCTGCCTCAATTAATACAGTGAGTTTGGACCAAAGCACTGAGCTTGATTGACAGTTGCACAGAGCCTCATTGAAGATGCACAGAGCCTTAGGTCTTATATTTATCACAGCGCTGCAACGATGAGAGGGCGGAAGTGGTCCCCTAGCAGGCTTCAGTGATGTTATGCCTGCTGGGAAACTCCCCCACTTTCTCCTGCAGGGAAATTGCACTATGTGAGCAAGAATAAAGGTAAGATACAGAGCTTTTTAAAGCTCTGAAATTTTTTTTAAGGGTGGGAGGAGTGTTAGGAGTAGTTAGGGTACCTAGCTTAAATTAGTTTAGAAAAGTTCATTTGGTGACAGGTACTTTTTAACATAAAGCCAACATGGAAAAGCTAAGTGCAATATAAGTACAACATGTGAATCAATATCTGTAGCAGCAATATTTAAAAGAGATCGTTTTCAGCCATTCCAGAATTATTATTTTTTTTTTCATCTGACAGTCTGCCAATCTGCCAAGATAGGTGGACACTTCATTCAAGTATGTGCCATGTATCATTGGGGGGGCGTGCATATAAAATTGCAGGGTCATGTTCAGCGCTGCCTGTACTAAGACCATATACATGTACACATAGCAGCTGCATCCACACTACCTTTCATTAAGCCTTACTGTTTGCATTACCCACTGGCATCCTGGGCACAGTTGTTCTCCACTGCCTTGTCGGTCTCCATTGCCAGCTCTGTGCGGTCCCTGGGTCTTTTCTTCACAGAGCTGTTCAGACCTTTTTCCTTTTCTGTTTCTGTACACACAGGAGTAGGGGGCACCACACACTGTGAGCTGTGGACCAGGTAGACCCAGGAACTGCATATCGCTGTGGACCAGGCAGGCTCAGGGACCACACATCACTGTGGATCAGGCAGGCCCAGGGACCGTACATCGATGTAGACCAGGCAGACCTGGGGACCGCAGATCGCTGTGGCCTAGGCGGGCACCGTACACCGATGTTGACCAGGCAAACTGTATAGCAGTGGCAGAAGAGACCGGCAAGGCAGCGGAGAAAAACTTTGCCCAGGATCCCATATGGTATTAGGGTTCATGGAGGTGTGGCAGCAGTTGCTATGTGCTATGTATATGGTCTGAGTACAGGCATTACTGAACTCCCCCCCCCAATTTTATATGCACCCCCCCCCCCTTGTTGCCTGCACTGTAACACACCACATATTGTAATGAAGTACCAACCCATTTGACGGATTCGCCGATGTCCACCGTTATCCATGGGGTCCCGGCTGATAACAGCAGCTGTCCAGTTCTGATCACTGTGTCAGGAGACACTGTAATTGCAGAGCCCAGCAACGTACATGTATGCGGGTGATTGATAAGTACCAGGGTACAGCGACGTACATGTATGTTGCGTGTCTTCTAAGGGTTAATTATTATGGAATAAGTAAGAGTATGCTTAATTTTTCACAAACTGCTTTTACATGCCTTTTTAACATGGGGCTCTATATATGATAAATGCCACTTTTTGTTTCCATTTAACCCGTATGTTTTGTTAACAGATGCTAAAAAGGGATTCTATTGTATACCATACTGCAGCATTCTTTCCCCTACAGAATGGATTGCAATAAATGTTTTTCTTTTTGTTATAAATAATAGCATAGCTGACTTTCCCTGTCATCCCCCGGCAGCACAATATGGGGTGTCTCTGCAACTGTGAGCCAATAGGACGAGGGAATTTTTCATAAATTAATTAGACACCTCCTCCAGTACCCATATCAGGACCTCATCTAGCTAAGGATAGTACATTTTTTTTCTGTCCTTGTGAGCCGGACCTGGGTTACCCTTCTGCAGCCGGATCCATCTGGATTGCGCATTCCGCTGTGTGCTCTACGGCAATTACAGTATCTTCCGGATGATTCCGATGATGCGAAGATCAACTTATTTTCACTGCACAAAGTAGCGTCGGCTAAGTATTTCAATTTATTTCTATTTTCCATCATTATATATATGTTTTGTTAAGCTAGTGCCTTTCAATGTATTTATGGGTTTCTTTCCCCGGAAGGGGCGGGGTTAATTTTCCTTTAGAAAGAATTAATAGGTTTATTAATGCAGGACAGGCTGAGAGTTTGCCCGCAGAAGAGCTCCCCTCCACTTCTAAAGGCCCTAGGACTTTTCCAGTGGATGACTTCATCTTAGATTTATTCAAATCTGAATGGGAAAATCCAGAAAAGAGCTCCAGTTTTGAACTGTCGGTTTAAAACCCTTTTCCCTATAGATAAGGAAAAATCTAAGCCTTGGATTTCTCCTCCCAAGATAGATTTAGCTATATCCAAACTTTCTAAAAGAACTATTCTACGGTCTGATGACGGGTCAAGCCTAAAAGTCCCCATGGATTGCCGTCTTGAGGTAACCCTTAAAAGGTCTTAAATTACGGCATCTAGTCAAGCTTCGGCTGGTATAGCCTCTTTTGAGGTTATAGGTGAACTAAAGAAGTGGCTTGCAAGAATTCAGGACAATATCATTTCTGGGGTCAATCGAAGCGACATTCCTTCACTCCTTTAAAAATTTTAATCTCTCCCTGGATTACCTTTTATGATGCCAACTATCAGCAACTTAAATTTGCTGCACGAGCTATGTCCCTCTCTTCTGCTGCTAGGAGGGCTCTAGGGATCAGACCTTGGCCTGCTGATTAATTTATCAAAGTATCAACTGTGTAATATAGAGTAGATTCCAGGAAAACTTTTTGGGGCCGAATTGGATACAATAATGGAAGAGTTGTCCGACAAGAAAGGGAAGAATCTTCCTCTCACACAGATCCTTTCGTGGCCGTAAATACCAATCCAGAAGGGAGAGATCACCACAAAGATCTAGACAGTCCTGCTACTCGGGATGTGGTGGAGGACCTGGTTCCTCTAGAAGGGGTGCCCCCAAGTCCAGAGGCTCAACAAAGAAGCCAGAATTCTGACTTGCAGGCTTCCAGTGGGCTGGCGGCTGAAATTTTTTTCCACAGTTTGGCAAGAATTAATAAAAGATTTTTGGGTCCTGAACATCATCCTCATTTCTTTCCCTTCGGAAAGATTTCTGATTTCTCAGAGAATCAATCCTACCAAACAAGCTATTCTAGAAAAATCCATTCTAGATCTGATTCAGTCTGCTGCCATAGAGCCTGTTCCCCCACTTGAAAAAGGCAAAGGGGTATATTCTCTGGTCTTCTTAGTCCCCAAACCAGGGGGCAAATGGAGATTAATCATAGACTTCCGCTATTCAAATCAATTCATTGTAAAAAAAAAAGCGTTTCTGTATGAAAACCATAAAATCAGTCAAGACCATTCTACTCAAAGATGACTTCATGGCGTCCCTAGACCTCAAGGACGCCCACTTTCATATTCCTATATTTCAAGACCATAGAATGTTTCTGCGCATAGCAGTATACATCGGAGGGATACTCCATCATCTTCAGTTCTGAGTTCTGCTCCATTCATCTTTACAAAGGTGGTCTCTGCAATGATGGTAAATCTAAGAGTTCAATGAATCAGAATAGTTCCCTATTTAGACGATTGGCTGATTCTAGCCAGATCTCCACATGAACTTCAGCTCCATGCTTCCTTAACCATAGATCTGTTATTAAGGTTAGGGTGGATAATAAATTGGGAGAAATCCCATCTGGCTCCAACCAAGGAGAAGACCTTTCTGGGTTTCTGTATAGATTCCCACAATATGAGACTCTCTCTCTCTGCAGCCAGGAAAGACAGGATGTCCAAGGGATGTCATTTTCTCCGAGCTCCTCGCAAGGTCTCCATCTGGACTCTCATGAGATTCCCAGGTCTTTTGTCCTCAGCAGCCGAAGCTTTGCCATGGGCTTTGCCATCTCAGACCTCTCCAAACAGAAGTCCTTTGGGTTTAGGATCGAAGGCTTTCTTCCCTGGACAATCTTCACAGCCCCCCTCTTTCAGTCCGCAAATCTCTAATCTGGTGGACTGTTCCTCGGGACGGAATGTCTCCCCTAGATCCACATTGGTTAATCCTAAATACAGATGCCTCAGGATCCAGATGGGGGGCTCAGGAAAGTAGCGGGGAAATGGAATCAGACAGAGCTACTTCTATCCTCCAATGCGAAGGAGTAAAGGGCCATATTTTATGCCCTCCTCCATTTTGCCCCCCTACTAGAAGAAGAAGCAGTGAAGATAAGAACAGATGATATATCTTCAGTTTATTATCTAAACAAGTAGGGAGGAACAAGGTCGTTAATACTTAACCACTGGGCAGAATCCAGGATTCTCAGACTATCTGCTGTACACATCAAAGGAGGAGTCCAGAATGTCATGGCCGATCGATTGAGCTGCGATCTTACAGTTCCAGGGGAGTGGTCTTTACACCAGGACATTTTTCTTCAGTAGGTGCAACGTTGTGGTTTGCCGGAAATAAACCTAATGGCGACAAAAGCCAATCGCAATCTGGAAGTTTTCTGCTCCCTCTATCCGGCAGACAACCCCTTCCTTGATGCCAATGGCAATGACAATCCAATGGAACTTTACTCTGGCTTACATCTTTCCTCCAACTTCTATGATACCGAGGGTATTAATGAAGATAAGACAGGATCTGGCCTTAGTAATAGCGGTCATTCCATTCTGGTCCAAAAGATCCTGGTTCTCACAGCTCATAACCATGAGCAAGGGGCAGTTTTGAAGGCTTCCCCTCAGGCAGAACCTGGTGTCTCAGGGCACGCAGCTCTGCCACAACCTCAGGACATTCAGTCTAACTGCATGGAGGTTGATAGGTTCGGCCAGAGTGTTTTCAGACCGTATATTAGAGACATTATCTCACTCTAGGAGTGTGGTGACCTCTAGAGTATATGCCCGAGTCAAATGTACTTTCCAGAATTGGTGTACCACCAGCAAATTGGATGCCTCTAATCCCACTATTCCAATTGTTCTGGATTTTCTCCAACAAGAATTTGATAAAGGTCTTTCTCCAAATTCCATAAAGGTTCAACTGTCAGCTTTAGCAGCTTCTTTTCATACTAAATTTTCTCAGGATCCAGTTGTTAAGTAATTTTTGAAAGCCATTTCAAGATTACGGCCTAGGACTGTCAAACCCATTTCTACTTGGGACTTGTCTTTAGTCTTGCAACAGTTGTGTATTCAACCTTTTGATCAAGTAGACCTTAAATATCTCTCTCCCTGAAGCTTACTTTCCTTCTGGCTATAACTACTGCAAAGAGAATTGGAGAACTTCAAGCTTTGGCTTCTTTGGAACCCTATATAGTGTTTCTTTCAGATAAAGTTCTCCTAAGATTCCTTCCATCCTTTGTTCCTAAAGTGGCATAGTTTGCAAACATCAATCAAGTTATATCTCTCCCCAAATACTTTTCTCAGTCTGAATCCTCTCGAGATAAAGACTTATTCATCTATTGATTTAGTTAGATGTTTGAAGATCTATCTTGAAAGGATGAGGTCCTTTCGGAAGACAGAGAACCTCCTGATTTTACATCAAGGACCAAGGAAGGGATCCAAAGCATCAAAACCAACCATTTCTAGGAGGATCTGTGAATGTATTGAACTCTGTTATAGTTCTAAAAATCTTATTCCACCTCAGTTCATTGTCTACATCCTGGGTGGAGTGAAGTTCCATTCCATTAGAACAGATTTGTCAATCAGCTATGTGGAGTACTCCATTAACCTTTATTATAGATACTTTTTTATCTAGCGAAACCTCTTTCGCTAGATCTATTTTGAAATCTGCCCGGCAGGTGGGCCCTCCCTAATGGGGTTATGCTTGCTATTTCCTCATATTGTGCTGCCGAGGGACGACAGGGAACACTAAATTTAGTATGTTAATTTGTTTTCCCTTAGTCTCCTTGGCAGCACAATCTTCCCTCCCTAAATATATTTGTTACTTTAGAATCAACTCACTGTCCTTAGCTAGATGAGGTCCTTATATAGGTACTGGGGGAGGTGCCTAATTTTTTATAAAAAATTCCCTCATCCTATTGGCTCACAGGGGCGGAGACACCCCATATTGTGCTGCCAAGGAGACTAAGGGAAAACAAATTAATATACTAAATTTAGTCATATTTTTGTATACAGCAAAGGGGGCATTCAACTCACACTTAGTGCCTTTAAAGCACAGATATGTCAGCAAAAGCTCAAAATCTGTGTGCCACGTATTTTCAATCTGTGCTATAACAGGCCTTTTGACTAAGATCAAGTGTAGCAGGGGTGTGGAAATTTAATAAAAAACTACTTGTCCACGGGACTAAAAATCTACTTGTCCCTCCTGACGATCCACTTGACGACCAATTTCGCTTTTACACTCATTTTTTCCTCCTCGCCCTATAGTAGCCATAACTACCTACTATAATGATACCTTTTAATTTTTCAATAACATATTCTCCAAACGAAAAATTTATAAAAAAAAGTGTGTGTATATATATATATATATATATATATATATATATAATCGGTGAAATGAAATTTAAATAGTAAAGGATAATTTAGCTAATTTGGTGGGTTTTCTTTTCTACACCATTTACCTTGTGGTTGAGCTAACATGTTGTTTTGATACTTTAGGTCGCCTGATTACAGCAATACCAGCTTTGTATAGTTTCCGTCATGTTTTACAAATTTAAAAAAAATTCGGAACTTTTGGGGAATTTTTTTAATTGTCATTTTTTGACCCCTGTAGCTTTTTTTTTTTTTTTTCCGCATACCAGGCTGGATGAGGGCTATCTTTTTGCGCCATAATCTGTTTTTTGCATCGGTACCATTTTGGTATTGATCTGACTTTTTAATCGCTTTTTAACTTTTTTTCTGGGATATTATAAAAATTGCAATTCTGTGGTTTGGTATTTTTTTTTTACCTTTACGTCATTTAATTTACATAATTTGTACAATTACGCACACACCGATACTATATATGTTTATTTTTTATTATGTTTACATGTTTTCATATAGGAAAAGGGGGTGATTTGAACTTTTAACGTGGAAGGGGTTAATGTGCGTCTTTTAAACTTTTTTTTACACTTTGTTAGTCTTTTAGGAGGAATCCATTAGATTTCTCATGCAGATCAATAGAGTTCTATTGAACTCCATTGATCTGTGTGCTCTGCGATCCATTGATAGAGCCTAGTCTAGCCAGGCTCTATCAATGACAGAGCCAGGACAGCACTGGTAAGCCCTCCAGCTATCTCTCTATTGGATCTCCCCCCCCTTGCGATCAGGCTGCGATCCACTCCACTAGCCCACCAGGGAGCATTCACATGTACCTTTATACACCACTGTCGCTTTGACAGCGGCAATCTAAAGGGTTAATAGCCAGCCTCGGCGATGCTGGCTATTAGCGGCGGCCCCCAGCTACTGAGAACAGCTGGGGTGCTGCAGAGTATGGAGCGGACAGGAGTCGGGAGCCTGCTTCATACAGACTGTTGAGCGCCTCCGCGCTTGTCAGGTCTGGCCCAGCTTGCCCGAAGCCGGGCTTAGGGCCGGAAAAATTCATCTGCCCGGCGCCCGGAACTGCATGTCCCGGGCATCGGGCGCTAGGAATTCCACATCCCTGTGTAATATCTGTTTTTATCAGTGGAAGTGGATGGATTTTTACATGGAGGGGCAGGTGTACCAGGACATTCCCCAATAAGACCTGCTCCCTCCAGGTCTGGTCAATGGGCCGGGGGGTATAGCCGAGGTATGAGTCTTGGGAAGGGGTGACCCTGAGGTGTCTGATCTCACTGGGTGTCCTCTGAGGGCCCGCTAAGTGTTGGCATGGGCACTACTACTCACACCTTTTGGTACTCCACCGGCTATTTCCCGGCCTTCTGACTAGGGTTGGAGAAATTATCTTCTCTCTTTATTTATGTATGTCCTTTTCACTGAGCCACTTTGTGTGTTGTGTGTCACTTGTATTGTCAAGGTACGGTGCCCTTCTGGGTGCCCCCCTGCCAGTCTATGGGAGGTGTATGTGGCCATTAGGTTCCGTACCTATTTGCAACCATCAATCCCTGCTAAAGCAGGGATGCTACTATTAAAACGGCTCCTTGGGTGACACAAAGGGTAACGCCTAGGCGGTTTCCAGGGGCATCCTGAGATCCTCTTAGTAACTTTTGCTAAACAGAACTCTGAACCTGAAACCTTGCAGTTGCCTTTAGGCCCTGGGACAAAGGGTAGGTTTGTTGGGGTGCCTCTCTTCTTTTGGAGAAGGGCTTGCCATAAACCGCTACCTAGTGCACATTGTTCTTTTCTTGCACAGCACATTGACTCTTTAAATAAAAAAGAAAACATAAAAATAATACTGTTTTTCAACATGGATGCCTCCGGCTGTTGCAAAACCACAACTTCCAGCATGCTGGAAGTTGTGGTT
Source organism: Hyla sarda (assembly GCF_029499605.1). NCBI lineage: Eukaryota > Metazoa > Chordata > Amphibia > Anura > Hylidae > Hyla > Hyla sarda. The sequence goes on along the minus strand of NC_079190.1, from coordinate 143,335,498 downwards.
TTGCAACAGCCGGAGGCACTCATGTTGAAAAACAGTTTTTTGTTTTTTAACCCCTTAAAGGGTTACTCCGCCCCTGGCATCTTATCCCCTAGCCAAAGGATAGGGGATAAGATGTTAGATCGCCGCGGTCCCGCTGCTGGGGACCCCGGGGAAAACCGCTGCAGCACCCCGCCATCATTACTGCACAGAGCGAGTTCGCTCTGTGCGTAATGACGGGCGATACAGGGGCCGGAGCAGCGTGACGTCATGGCTACGCCCCTCATGACATCACGGCCCGTCCCCTTAATGCAAGTCTATGGCAGGGGGCGTGACGACCGCCACGCCCCCTCCCATAGACTTGTATTGAGGGGGCGGGCCGTGACATCATGAGGGGCGGAGCCGTGACGTAACGATGCTCCGGCCCCTGTATTGCCCGTCATTACGTGCAGAGCGATCTCTGCGCAGTAATGATAGCGGGGTGCTGCAGCAGAGATCCCCGGGGTCCCCAGCAGCGGGACCCCGGCGATCTGACATCTTATCCCCTATCCTTTGGATAGGGGATAAGATGTCTAGGGGCGGAGTATCTCTTTAACGACCGTGGACGTAAATGTACGTCCTGGTTTGGCAGTACTTCTTGCACCAGGACGTACATTTAGGTCCTGTGTATGACCGCGAGCACCACCTGCCTCCGCCCGTCTCCTGCTCTGGTCTGAGATCGAGCAGACCAGAGCAGGAGATAGCCGATAATACTGATCAGTGCTATGTCCTATGCATAGCACTGAACAGTATTAGCAATCAAATGTCCTATGGGGACATAAGTGTAAAAAAAAAAAAAAAAAAAAAAAAATCCCCTCTCCCAATAAAAATTGACAGTTTTTCCCATTTTACCTCCAAAAAGCGTAACATTTTTTTTAATAAACATATGGTTTCGCCACGTGCGTAAATGTCCGAATTATCAAAATATATTGTTAATGATCCCGTACGGTGAGCGGTGTCAATGTAAAAATAAAAAAAGTCAAAAAATGCAGCTTTTTTGTCAATTTTTTTATAAAAAAATTATATAAAAGTTTCATATATGCAAATGTGATATCGATAAAAAGTCCAGATAACGGCGCATAAAAATGAGCCCTCATACCTCCCTATATACGGGAAAATGAAAAAGTTATAGGTGGTCAAAATAGGGCGATTTTAGATTCCTGATTGTCAGGGTCCGGACTGGTATGCGGGGAGGACACGGGAGTGGATCCTCTGAGTCAGTGAAGCGATGGCGAGGGCCGTACCAGGGGAACGGATTCTAAGGGGTTACTGGTATTCACCAGAGCAGCAGAGACAGCTGAGACAGGCACGGTACACAAGGACAAGGCAAGGCGAGGTCAGACGTAGCAGAAGGTCAAGGCAGGCGGCAAAGGTTCGTAGTCAGGGGCAACGGCAAAGGGTCTGGATACACAGGCTAGGGAACACACAGAAACGCTTTCTCAGGGCACTAGGGCAACAAGATCTGGCAAGGACAGAAAGGGGGAGTGGGTTTTTATGTGTTTTACACAGATTGGACCAGGCACCAATTAGTGGTGCACTGGCCCTTTAAATCTTAGTAAGCCGGCGCGCACGCGCCCTAGGGAGCGGGGCTGCACGCGCCGGGAAGGAGCAGCAGCAGGTGTGCGGTGAGTGACATGGGACGCGATCCGTGAGCAGGCACGTCCCGTCCCATGGATCGCATCCCCACCGTTGACAGAGGAGCAGCGCTCGAGGTCAGCGGCGCTTTCCGGAGTGCTGCATACAGAGGGACACCGCAAGCGCTTCGGGGAGGCAGCGGGACCCGGAGCGCTCGGCGTTACACTGATTTTGTACAAAAAGTTTTAGATTTTTTTTAAAGCGGTACAAAAATATAAAAGTATCTAGCCATGGGTATCACATTAATTGTATTGACCCACAGAATAAAGAACACATGTCATTTTTACCGTAAATTATACAGTGTGAAAACAAAACCCTCCAAAATGTGCAAAATTTTAGTTTTCATTTAAATTTCCTCGCTAAATTTTTTTTGGGGGAGGTTCGCCATACATTTTATGGTACAATGAGGTCTCCTTACGAAGTACAAATGGTCACACAAAAAACAAGCCCTTATATGGGTCTGTAGATGGAAATATAAAAGAGATGGATTTTAGAATGCGAGGAGGAAAAAACGAAAATGCAAAAATAAAATTGGCCTGGTCCCTAGGGTGAAAATGGGCTTGGTCCTTAAGGGGTTAAAGAGCCAAAGGGAGTTGTAGTTTTGCAACAGCTGGAGGCACCCTGTTGGGAACCACTATGGTATAGGACACGGCCCGGTGAAGAGACACATGAAGATGCAGTGTACCCCAGAAGCAGCCTCCTCACAAACACCCTGAGAGGCGACAAGTATAATTAGCAGCTGGCAAGCAGAGCTCAGGTACAGGACACCCCCGCAGCCAGACATGGTCTCACCGGACGGCTACACGCACGCTGCAGCATTCAGTAAGTGGGGCGATAAAAGTAGTTGTTTTGAGGGGGGTTCTATGAAGGGAAGGGGTGGAGCAGTGACTGCTCTTGTCGCACACGCCTGGGGTTTCCCTCTTGGAGAATGGGATCCCTGTGAGGCAGGCTGCGGGTCTCCGATTACAGGCGCGGCCTGCTGTCAGTCCCAGTATGCGGCAGGCTATTGGTGGGGTGTGCGGGGCAGGGGGATGGCGGGAGGAGGGGAGAAGCCGCTCTGCAGGATCTGTCATGACGAGGAGGGAGGGGAGAAGGAAGCTCGGAGCAGGCGGAGGACGGTGTGAGAGCAGATTGTGGAGACACTGCAGCCATGTGCCTTGTGCAGCCCCCATCACCGCCCCATAGTCTGTCCATGTAGCCGGGAGCCCCCCCTGCCCCAGGATCACCGGTCTCTTCCGTCTATAGTGTCTTCTGGAGGAGCCATGGAGAGGAGAAGTTCTGCAGATCAATGTCACCCTCTGCTGGAGGAGGCACCACAGCCTGACAGTGCTGCCAAGGGGGACAAGAGGTTCCGCTTGTGGTATGTGGGGTGGTCATCCCTAGACCGAAGGACAAGTCTACCTATGCTGCCATGGCTAGTGGCAGAGATCCGCAGGCGGGCAGAGAGGCAGGAGCCCCCCGGCTGTGTGGCACCATGTCGGGAGGTCCAGCTCCTCTTGGTTGCCCCGCACCTTCGCTGTGTGCCAGCCTTGAATGGAGCCAGTGGCAACACAGCGGTCTTCATCTTTGAGCACAAGGCACAGCACATCGCCCGCTTCATCCATAACAGCCAGGACCCCTCATACTTCGCCTACTTGATAAAGACCCAGCCTGACAACCCGGAGTCTGAGATGGCCTGCCATGTCTTCAAGGCTGCTGACCCCAGTCAGGTGAGAAGTCCCAGTGTATGGTCATATATAGCAGTGGTCTCCGAACTGTGGCCCTCCAGATGTTGCAAAACTACAACTCTGTCCGGGCATGCTGGGAATTGTCAGGAGGGCCACAGTTTGGAGACTACTGATATATGGTTATGTGTAGAAGACATCTGGAAGAACCTCTTATAAAGTTTACCCAGTACTAGGAGGAGAGCTTCCTTGTAGTCCTGCTTGTTGGCATCCACAGGGCATTGAGAATGGCTAGTATGCCAGCTGTGGTATAGTGGGTGGCACATGGCAGCGTCACTTCTTTTATGTCTGTTACTAGCTGAGTACCCGGCATTGCCCGGTTTTCCTTCCTAATCCTTGTTGGGGAGGAAAATAAACAAAGGAGAAAGCTTTTGACTTCATATCCCGACCTCCTATTCCGTCCTCCTATTCCGTCCTCCTATATTGTTGTCCTATCCCGTCCTCCTATCCCGTCCTCCTATCCCGTCCTCCTATCCCGTCCTCCTATCCCGTCCTCCTATCCCGTCCTCCTATCCCAACCTCCTATCCCGTCCTCATATATTTTTGTCATATCTCGTCCTCCTATCCCGTCCTCATATATTTTTGTCATATCTCGTCCTCCTATCCCGTCCTCCTATCCCGTCCTCCTATCCCGTCCTCCTATCCCGTCCTCCTATCCCGTCCTCCTATCCCGTCCTCCTATCCCGTCCTCCTATCCCGTCCTCCTATCCCGTCCTCATATATTTTTGTCATATCTCGTCCTCCTATCCCGTCCTCCTATCCCGTCCTCCTATCCCGTCCTCCTATCCCAACCTCCTATCCCGTCCTCCTATCCCGTCCTCATATATTTTTGTCATATCTCGTCCTCCTATCCCGTCCTCCTATCCCGTCCTCCTATCCCGTCCTCCTATCCCTTCCTCCTATCCCGTCCTCCTATCCCGTCCTCCTATCCCGTCCTCCTATCCCGTCCTCCTATCCCGTCCTCCTATCCCGTCCTCCTATCCCGTCCTCCTATCCCGTCCTCCTATCCCGACCTCCTATCTCGACCTCCTATCCCGTCCTCCTATCCCGTCCTCCTATCCCGACCTCCTATCCCGACCTCCTATCCCGACCTCCTATCCCGTCCTCCTATCCCGACCTCCTATCCCGTCCTCCTATCCCGTCCTCCTATCCCGTCCTCCTATCCCGTCCTCCTATCCCGTCCTCCTATCCCGTCCTCCTATCCCGTCCTCCTATATTTTTGTCATATCCCGTCCTCCTATCCCGTCCTCCTATCCCGTCCTCCTATCCCGTCCTCCTATCCCGTCCTCCTATCCCGACCTCCTATCCCGACCTCCTATCCCGACCTCCTATCCCGACCTCCTATCCCGACCTCCTATCCCGACCTCCTATCCCGACCTCCTATATTGTTGTCATATCCCGTCCTCCTATCCCGTCCTCCTATCCCGTCCTCCTATCCCGTCCTCCTATCCCGTCCTCCTATCCCGTCCTCCTATCCCGTCCTCCTATCCCAACCTCCTATCCCGTCCTCCTATCCCGTCCTCATATATTTTTGTCATATCCCGTCCTCCTATCCCGTCCTCCTATCCCGTCCTCCTATCCCGTCCTCCTATCCCGTCCTCCTATCCCGTCCTCCTATCCCGTCCTCCTATCCCGTCCTCCTATCCCGACCTCCTATCCCGACCTCCTATCCCGACCTCCTATCCCGACCTCCTATCCCGACCTCCTATCCCGACCTCCTATCCCGACCTCCTATCCTGACCTCCTATATTGTTGTCATATCCCGACCTCCTATCCCGTCCTCCTATCCCGTCCTCCTATCCCGTCCTCCTATCCCGTCCTCCTATCCCGTCCTCCTATCCCGACCTCCTATATTGTTGTCATATCCCGACCTCCTATATTGTTGTCATATCCCGTCCTCCTATCCCGTCCTCCTATCCCGTCCTCCTATCCCGTCCTCCTATCCCGTCCTCCTATCCCGTCCTCCTATCCCGTCCTCCTATCCCGTCCTCCTATCCCGTCCTCCTATCCCGTCCTCCTATCCCGTCCTCCTATCCCGTCCTCCTATCCCGTCCTCCTATCCCGACCTCCTATCCCGACCTCCTATCCCGACCTCCTATATTTTTGTCATATCCCGACCTCCTATCCCGTCCTCCTATCCCGTCCCGTTATATGTGACCAGGTATTGAAATATCTCCAGCCGTACGGAAGTTATGTGGGAACATACATTTCCCATTGATTTGCATGGGACTTTAAACAAAATCGCCGACCCTCACAAATGGGGGTAGTTAAGAGTTAAATTATCCCATATTTTAAGCGGAGGCGCTAAACAATGTTATAGCGGTTTACCATGCACACCATCACATTACTGTGTAAAACATAGTCATACAGGGACGATTCATGTCCCTTGTCACCTGGAAGTGTCTCTTTCCACAGGTCTTCTTTCTGGTACACCTGTGGGGTGCGAAAACACTGCCCCCTATAATAGGCAATGGTTCCAGGATGAGCATTGTAAGTAAGGCATTGTCTCCCAGGACTGCAATCCTACGAAAAAGTAGTTATTGGTTACCGAGCCCCAAAATATTGACAAGTAGATAAATAATGCAGATAAAGCAAGTGCTCATATACAAGTCATAAATAACAGCTGGAAGCTGTATATATCCCTCTCAATACAATACACAGTGCATCATAAAAAAGAAATCCTGATAAAGAGCACAACGGAACCTGTAATACCACATCGTACTGTAGGGAGGCGCTCCCAGGCAGCTTATCCACATAATTCACTGTAGTAATGCTGGTGAAAATTCCATACGGATTGGCCAGATCTTACAACCAATCAAAGGCCGCAGATCTAGTCTGAGGCTTCGTATGTTGAATGTGGTTTGTTTTTGGACATAAAATAATTCATAGTAGTAAACTACACTGCTCAACAAAATAAAGGGAACACTAAGATAACACATCATAGATCTGAATGAACTAATCGTGTGAAATACTTCTGTCTTTACATAGTTAAATGCGCCAACAACACAATCACACAAAAATTATCAATGGAAATCAAATTTATTAACCCATGGAGGTCCGGATATGGAGTCACTCCAAATCAAAGTGGAAAACCACACTACAGGCTGATCCAACTTTATGTAATGTCCTTAAAACAAGTCAAAATGAGGCTCAGTAGTGTGTGGCCTCCACGTGCCCGTATGACCTCCCTACAACACCTGAGCATGCTCCTGATGAGGTGGCATCTCCTGGACAGTCTGTGGTGCAACGTGGCGTTGGTGGATGGAGCGAGACATGATGTCCCAGATGTGCTCAATTGCATTCAGGTTTGGGGAACGGGCGAGCCAGTCTATAGCATCAAAGCCTTCCTCTTGCAGGAACTGCTGACACACATCAGCCACATGGGGTCTAGCATTGTCTTGCATTAGGAGAAACCCAGGGCCAACTGCACCAGCATATGGTATCGAAAAGGGTCTGAGGATCTCATCTGGATACTCAGTCAGGCTACCTCTGGCAAGCACATGGAGGGTTGTGCACCCCCCCCCCCCCCAAAGAAATGCTGCCACACCATTACCACCGCCTAACCGGTCATGCTGGAGGATGTTGCAGGCAGCAGAACGTTCTCCACGGCATCTCCAGACTCTGTCACGTCTGTCACATGTGCTCGGTGTGAACCTGCTTTCATTTGTGAAGAGCACAGGGTGCCAGTGGCGAATTTGCCAATCTTGGTGTTCTCTGGCAAATGCCAAACATACTGCACGGTTTTGGGCTGTAAACACAACCCCCACCTGTGGACATCGGGCCCTCCTACCACCCTCATGGAGTCTGTTTCTGACCGTTTGAGTGGACACATGCACATTTGTGGCCTGCTGGAGGTCATTTTGCAGGGCTCTGGCAGTGCTCCTCCTTGAACAAAGCCGGAGGTAGCGGTCCTGCTGCTGGGTTGTTGCCCCCCTATGGCCTCCTCCATGTCTCCTGATGTACTGGCCTGTCTGCTGGTAGCACCTCCATGCTCTGGTCACTACGCTGACAGACACAGCAAACCTTCTTGCCACAGCTCACATTGATGCGCCATCCTGGATGAGCTGCACTACCTGAGCCACTTGTGTGGGTTGTAGACTCCGTCTCATGCTACCACTAGAGTCAAAGCACCGCCAGCAGTAAAAACTGACCAAAACATCAGCCAGGAAGCATAGGAACTGAGAAGTGGTCTGTGGTCACCACCTGCAGAACTACTCCTTTTTTGTTGGTGTCTTGCTAACTGCCTATAATTTTCAGCTGTTGTCTGTTCCATTTGCGCAACAGCATGTGACATTGATTGTCAATCAGTGTTGCTTCCTGAGTGGACAGTGTGATTGTGATTTACATTGTGTTGTTTTGTTTAAAATGTTTTTTTTTTTTGGGCAGTGTATATTTCCTAGAGACCACTAGAAGGCCAGTTCTAGTTGGGTTAGATTATGCTGAGCCATGTGATGTCAGTTTCGTCATGTACCTGGCAGGGTTAAGTTGTCTCTGTATGTTAAGCCACAGAACCACAACTATAGCAACGCGAAATGCTGCAAACTAGGTAAAAGTGTCTACAATGTATCACTGCGCCGACCTGTCTGTCTATACACGTGACCTCACTCCCTAGCTGAAAGCTGTTAGAACATCTACAAGACATCAACAGCTGAGGTTAAAGGGGTACTCCGTCGCTTAGATATCTTATCCCCTATCGAAAGGATATGGGATAAGATGCCTGATCGTGGGAGTCCCGCCGCTGGGGACCCCCGTGATCTTCCACGCCGCACTCCATTTATAATCAGTCCCCGGAGCGTGTTCCTTCTGGGTCTGATTACTGTCGATCGCGGGGGCGGAGCATAGTGACTAGAGATGAGCGAACTTACAGTAAATTCGATTCGTCACAAACTTCTCGACTCGGCAGTTGATCACTTATCCTGCATAAATTAGTTCAGCTTTCCGGTGCTCCCGTGGGCTGGAAAAGGTGGATACAGTCCTAGGAGACTCTTTCCTAGGACTGTATCCACCTTTTCCAGCCCACTGGAGCACCGGAAAGCTGAACTAATTTATGCAGGATAAGTGATCAACTGCCGAGCCGAGAAGTTCGTGACGAATTGAATTTACTGTAAGTTCGCTCATCTCTAATAGTGACGTCACGCCCCCTCCCATAGGCTTGCATTGACGTCACACGGAGTGGAGCCTTGACGTCACAACGCTCTGGTCCCATGATCAACAGTAATCAGACCTGGAGCGAACACGCTCCGGGGACTGATTATAAACGCGGTGCGGCGTGCAAGATTACGGGGGTCCCCAGCGACGGGACTCTCGCGATCAGGCATCTTAGCCCCTATCCTTTGGATAGAGGATAAAATGTCTAAGCACCGGAGTACCCCTTTAACCGCAAGGTTTTTGTGATTTGACACTGTCATTTCAGTGTTTTCTATAATAGGTGGAGGCCAATCTCTGGTATCTCTTTTAAGGGTTCTCCAGAATAAAAAACCAAAAACTTAGTTGCTTTCAAGGGGTACTCCACTGGAAAACCAATATATATATAAAAAAATTTTTATCAACTGGCTCCAGAAAGTTGAACAGATTTGTAAATTACTTCAATTAAAAAATCTTAATCTTTCCAGTACTTATCAGCTGCTGTATGCTTTAAGGAAGTTCTTTTCTTTTTGAATTTCCTTTCTGTCTGACCACAGTGCTCTCTGCTGACACCTCTGTCCATTTTAGGAACTGTCCAGAGTAGGAGCAAATCCCCACAGCAAACCTCTCCTGCTCTGGACAGTTTCTGACATGGACATAGGTGTCAGCAGAGAGCACTGTGGTCAGACTGAAAAGAAATTCAAAAAGAAAAGCAGCTGATAAGTACTGGAAGGATGAAGATTTTCACTGGCACCAGTTGTTTAAAAAAAAAAATTCTCCAGCGGAGTACTCCTTTCATCCAAAACCAGCAGCACACTTGTCCTGTTTTTGGCATTACAAATTGACTCCGTTCAGCTCCAGCTGGAATTTTTTTCTAACTATGGCCATTGTGTGGGATATAAAATAAATAAACCTGCACTTGATACGATCGTCTTTCTGAGCTGCAATGTAACTCATCAGCCTGGGAAGTACCTGTGACAATCATACCGGGGATCAGAGGAGTGCTGGAGGTAAGTAGAACTTAATTTTCTTTTTTATATCCCACACAATGGCATAGTTAGAAGAAAATACCATCCCGTAGGAGTTTTACTTTAACCCCTTAAGGACCAAGACCATTTTGACCTTAAAGGGGTACTCCGCCCATAGACATTTTATCCCCTATCCAAAGGATAGGGGATAAGATGTCAGATCGCCGCGGTTCCGCTGCTGGGGATTGCCACTGTGGCACCCCGCTGTCATTACTGCACAGAGCAAGTTCGCTCTGTGCTTAATGACGGGCAATACAGGGGACGGAGCAGCGTGACATCGTGGCCCAGCCCCTCGTGACATCACGGCCCGCCCCCTTAGTACAAGTCTATGGCAGGGGCGTGACGACCACCACGCCCCCTCCCATAGACTCGTATTGAGGGGGGCGGGCCGTGATGTCACGAGGGGTGGAGCCGTGACGTAACTATACTCCAGCCCCTGTACTGCCCGTCATTACGTGCAGAGCAGCGGGACCGCGGCGATCTGAAATCTTATCCCCTATCCTTTGAAGATGTCTAGGGGCTGAGTACCCCTTTAAGGACCAGGTCAATTTTATTTTAGCATTTTCGTTTTTTCCTCCTCTCATTCTAAAATCCATAACTCTTTTGTATTTCTATCTACAGACCCATATAAGGGCTTGTTTTTTGCGTTCCCAATTGTACTTTGTAATAAAACCTCTCATTTTACCATAAAATGTACAGCAAACCCCAACTTTTTGTACAAAATCAGTAATCTAAAATCGCCCTATTTTGACCACCTATAACTTTTTCATTTTTCCGTATATAAGGCGGTATGAGGGCTCATTTTTTTGCACCGTCATCTTTACTTTATCGATACCACATTTGCATATATAAAACTTTTAGATCATTTTTTTATTATTTTTTGGGGGAATAAAATGTGACTAAAAAGCAGCATTTTTGGACTTTTTTTTATTTTTGACGTTTACGCTGTTCACTGTATGGGATCAATAACATTATATTTTGATAGTTTGGACATTTACGCACGCGGTGATACCAAATATGTTTATTTTAAAAAAAAATAAGCTTTCTAGGGGTAAAATGGAGAAACTGACAATTTTCATTTTTATTGGGGATTTTTTTAAACACTTTTTATGTCCCCATAGGGGACCATCTATAGCAATGATTTGTTTGCTAATACTGTTCAATGCTATGCATAGGGCATAGCACTGATCAGTATTATCAGTGATCTTCTGCTCTGGTCTGCTCGATCTCAGACCAGAGCATGGAGATGGACAGAGGCATCGCTGCGGGCGATCCGATCATCTATTTTAACATGTGCACTGCTGCAAATGCCGTGAACTGTACTGATCACGGCATCTGAGTGGCTAATGGTAGACATCCGTGCAATCACGGATGTCGGCCATTACCAGTGGGTCCGTGCCTGCTGCTAGCAGCTGGAACCTGCTGTGTATGATGCGAGCACAGCTCCAATGCTCGCAGTCATATACAGGACGTAAAGGTACGTCCTGGTGCGCTCAGTATAGCCGCACCAGGACGTACATTTACGTCCGTGGTTGTTAAGGGGTTAAAGGGGTACTCCGCTGTTCAGCGTTTAGAGACAGCCGTCACGCCCCCTCCCATAGACTTGCATTGAGGTGGTGGGGCTATGAAATCACGAGCTCCCGGCTCCAGCGTTCGGAACAGTTTGTTCCAAAAGCTGAGCAGCGGCGTACCCCTGTAAGACTGGTGTGTGAAACTCCTATCTTAATAAATTCCCACTTTGTTCCTACCTTTAGTTCAACCACCATTCAGTGTAATTACTGCAGAAAGTGTTTACTGTAATCGATCACCAGTAAAGTAGTACGGGGCTGTCACACAATAGTATACTTTTATTTCCATTGATTTCTTTGAGCTTCATCAATAATATCCTAGTCCTATCCTAGTCATCCAGGCTGGGTTCACAGTAGGACTGCAAGATTTGGGGGAATATTGCGTTAATGGAGGTAAATATTGCTATTTCAATATGCAAATGCAATACAATAATCAAATGGTGAAAACCCCCTTCTCCATTTCATGACCATTCCCTCTACCACTTCATGTAAAATCCCCCCCATTTCATGTCCCATCTCGTAATATGGTGCTGAGGCACGAGAGAAACATTAAAAAAAAAACTGATTCTTAACTAGCCCTGTTTTCCCCATTGGTCTACCACAATTCCTATTCTCTGGGTGCTTCCTTTTTCCGAGACAAATGGCTGGCTGCCAGACCTTCCTGCTCAGCCAATCACTGGCCGAGATAGGACATCCCTGCAGCCAATGACTGGCTGAGTGGAAGGTCCTCCAGCCAGCTGCTTGTGTTGGGAGAAGAAAGCAAAGAGAAGATACTCAGAGGAGAGTGAGGTCTGTGACAGACCATTGGGGGACCTAGGCTAGGCAACGTTTCCCCCCATAACACACACACTCGGGTCAGGGAAGAGGTAGTGGACAGCCTGACACACACAGAAGTTGGGTCTGGGGCCACCGCTGAAATTTAAATGCAAGGTAACAAGCGCAGGTTTTTTGGGCACATACTTGTAGTAATCATGAGCCCTAGTTCACAGCTGCGTTTGAGATCTATTTGGGCACCAGAAAATTGGAAATAAACTGTTTGCATTTATAATAATGTTTAGCTTTGTCACGATTCGGCTGGCAGGAGGTGGATCCTCTGTGCCAGAGAGGGATTGGCGTGGACCGTGCTAGTGGACCGGTTCTAAGTTACTACTGGTGTTCACCAGAGCCCGCCGCAAAGCGGGATGGTCTTGCTGCGGCGGTAGTAACCAGGTGGTATCCACTAGCAACGGCTCAACCTCTCTGACTGCTGAAGATAGGCGCGGTACAAGGGAGTAGACAAAAGCAAGGTCGGACGTAGCAGAAGGTCGGGGCAGGCAGCAAGGATCGTAGTCAGGGGCAACGGCAGGAGGTCTGGAACACAGGCTAGGAACACACAAGGGAACGCTTTCACTAGGCACAATGGCAACAAGATCCGGCGAGGGAGTGCAGGGGAAGTGAGGTATACATAGGGAGTGCACAGGTGAAGACACTAATTGGAACCACTGCGCCAATCAGTGGCGCAGTGGCCCTTTAAATCGCAGAGACCCGGCGCGCGCGCGCCCTAGGGAGCGGGGCCGCGCGCGCCGGGACAGGACCGAGGGAGAGCGAGTCAGGTACGGAAGCCGGGGTGCGCATCGCGAGCGGGCGCCACCTGCATCGCGAATCGCATCCCGGCTGGAGGCGGTATCGCAGCGCACCCGGTCAGTGGATCTGACCGGGGCGCTGCCGTAGCGAGGATGTTGCGAGCGCTCCGGGGAGGAGCGGGGACCCGGAGCGCTCGGCGTAACAAGCTTTAGTATTGGTTCGTGTCAGTTTGCATCTGTTCAGCCAAAAAATGTGCAAAAAAAACAAAACAAAAAGGTGCAAAAAAAGTCAAATGTTTTTTGACTCTTTTTACTAGCATTCATTCATCTACATGAACGGATCCGTTCTGAACAGATGCCAAAGGTAGATATACACCCAGCCATTGTGCATATGTATTAGGCTGGGTCCACACTACGTTTTGTCCCATACGGGAGCGCATACGGCAGGGGGGAGCTAAAAGCTCGCGCTCCCGTATGTTACCGTATGCGCTCCCGTATGCCATTCACTTCAATGAGCCGACCGGAGTGAAACGTTCGGTCCGGTCGGCTCATTTTTGCGCCGTATGCGCTTTTACAACCGGACCTAAAACTGTGGTCAACCACGGTTTTAGGTCCGGTTGTAAAAGCGCATACGGCGCAAAAATGAGCCGACCGGACCGAACGTTTCACTCCGGCCGGATCATTGAAGTGAATGGCATACGGGAGCGCATACGGTCACATACGGGAGCGCGAGCATTTAGCTCCCCCCTGCCGTATGCGCTCCCGTATGGGACAAAACGTAGTGTGGACCCAGCCTTATGCAGTAAGCAGTAGAGCCTTGTTCACATCGGCAGCAGAGGAACGTTCAGGGCCTTCATCCTAGACTTGCAGCATTATGTTGTAGGCTCAGGTCCCTCTGTTCAAACAGAACTCCAATGCAGATGTGAACATAGCATAAAGTTAAGTAACATTTTGGCTATGACAATGGTATTTGTTACCTGCATGTTTGACTTTGGCAGCCCCGTCTGCATCAGCCATCAAGAATTACACGGCTAGAACAGGACTGGACATCTTTGGCAGCTTTCCTGTTGGCTGGTTATCATGTTAATGATTTCCAATCTTTTAATCACTGTGTGAATAGCACAATGCAGTGCAGGCTTAACCCGAGGCTGTGTTCTGCGATGAATATCTATTAAACTTGGTAAACTATATATGCAAAATCATAGGATGTTGCAGAATATTGTAATACCTTTTTTATTGGACTAACAGTAAACTTTCGGCAGTCCTCCCTTAAAGCTTTTAACTTGATGAACCAGATGTACCAGTCAGAGCTGCTTAGACAGTTTTGGCAGTGAATGGGCCACAGCAGCACTCCAGTAAGCATTGTTGCCCCTTTGGAATGTTGATCATGACAAGTTGTAGGTTCGGACACTGACAGATCAGAAGTTTATGGCTTATTCTAAAGTTGGCCATCAATGTTTTGAAATAGTTTGAATAACTTCTGACTAATAAATCTAGTCCACAAACATTGTATGTTACTGTTCTTAAAGAGATCAGCACACCCCATTGGGTACCTGCTCAGATTGAAGTTTGGGAAGGTTTTGCAGTGTGGCGGGGCACATTATCCTGATACAAGGCCACTGGGGAATACATTTGCCTTGAAGGTAAGTGGTTTGTGTGAAATTGATATCCACATGAATGCCCGTACCCAAGGATTCTCTGCAAAATACTGCCCCAAAACTGACTGTTTACTTGTTGCCTTATGCATTCCACCTCTTGGAAAGTGCCCTTCTCTGTGATCAGTAATGTAACTAGCTTTATTAGTGTATTTCTTCTACAGTTCGTTATATATCTAAATTCTATCAGGTCAGTAGTTTATAAACCTCAAGTTGACTAGCTTCCGGAAAGCTATGTAATGGCTTTAGGCCATGCTGGTTAATGTATGGGGCCAAAATGACCTTAGAAGCTTCTGATTCAGCAATTTGTGAGGCACTCATAGCAGGATATTAAGGCTCGGTTCACACTGCGGAATCTTCGGGCAGAACATTTCTGCCCGGAGATTCTTGGTGTGGCCAATGCCGACTGAATCAGTAGGCGCTAGGACCACGCGGACACTGCAGTCTCCAAGACTGGAAAGTGTTCCGCGAGTATTTCCGCCTGGAGAATGAGCAACGCCATTCTTCAGGCGGAAATTTTGAAGCAGATTTTCCGTTCACAAATTCCGCAGTGTGAATTTGTGAACGGAATCCCATTCACTATACTATGCATTTTAGTAAGCGGAATTTCTGCCTGTAATTTCAAAGCGGAATTGCAGGCGGAAATTCCGTAGTGTGAACCTAGCCTAAAGGGGTACTCCGCTGCTCAGTGTTTGGAACAAACTGTGCCGAACGCTGGAGCCGGGAATTTGTGATGTTATAGCCACGCCCCCTCACAATGTCATGCCCCACCCCCTCTGGGCGGGGATGACATCATGGGGGGGGCGGGGCTATGACATCACGAGCTCCAGCATTCGGAACAGTTTGTTCCAAACGCTGAGCAGCGGAGTACCCCTTTAAAGGAGAACTATTGTGCTCAAAAACTTATACCCTATCCAAAGGATAAGCTTTACATCGCAGGGGGTCTGACCGTTGGGACCCCCAGGGTCTCCTGCACGGGATGCTGGCTTTGTCTGGAAAGGGTGTGTGTCGACCCCTGCATGAAGCTGCGGCCAGCACGCCCCCTCTATGGATCTCTATGGGAGAGCCGAAGATACAGCATTCCGCTGTCTCCAGCTCTCCAATACTTAGAGGAGGCTTGTCGGCCTCCACTTTGTGCGTGGGTCAAAACGTTACGCTCCCGGGGAAAGCCAGAGTCCCAGCGTTCGGATCCCCCCCATTCCTGCCATCTAAAACGTATTCCCTATCCTTTGGATAAGGGAAAAGTTTTTGTGCTTGATACTTCTCCTTTTAAGGCCTACTTCATCAAGGCCTAAACTTAGAGTCCATTCATGTGTACCCTTAGTTACACCAGTTCTGTTAGGAGCAAGGGAAATATTTAGCAACTTACTGTGAGAAGCTTGTGGAAGGTCCCAAATGTTTCGCCCTAGTTAGGCAATTTAATGGCCGTGCTACTAAATACTAACCTCGTGTATGTAAACATCTGAGCCACTTGGAATGTGATGTAAGAAATAAATTTAGAAAGAAATTGTTGTCTCTAGTATTTTCTGACATTTCACGTTCCTGAAATATAGTAGTGATCAGAACTAACCTTACAGAGTGAATGTAAACACGAGCATTGACTGTGCACACCGGGTAATGTACACACAGGCATTAATAGCAATGTCCTCCAGTTACATCCTCATCACGCAGGATGGAAATAACTTTGGGATTTAGGCCAAGTTCACACAGCACTGGTTGATAGTTATTGATATATTTGTAACCACAAACATGTTTTTGATTCTAAAGGAAGGAAATCCTAAATAAAGGCTTAATGTTCATGAATTTTTTGTTTTTAATTAAAAACTGCTGTGTGGGCCGGGTGAAATGACATGTGGAGCTTCAAGCACCCTGGTTAAAGCTTGAGGATAGCTGCTTTTCTGTTTTGTCCAGATCACTCTAAATATTTATTACATCTGTTCACATCTTTTTACATTCGGTCATATCTCAGAAATATACCCTTCTTTATGATTGGTGGAGGTTCAACCATGGTGTTCTGGCCCCAGAGCCACCCCCTATTCTAGTGAATGGGGCTGACCGGGAGCTCTTCTGTGCAGGAGAAAAGGGTGCAGCCCTTTTATCCTCAGTATCAGCGTGGGTCCTACATCTCGTAGCAGTGTCATCATTTTATAAACTAGGACTACCGATTTAAAGGTCAACACTATCTTCTGGCATATTTGTATAAAAAAAAAAAAAAAATCCCTGTAAAATCAATAATCCATCCCATAGGTTAAGAGGAAAAATGTACCATGTTGTTTAAAGGGGTACTCTGCTCTGTGTTTGGAACAAACTGTTCCAAATGCAGGAGCTTGTGACATCATAGCCCCGCCCCCTAAATGCAAGTATCTGGGAGGGGCATGATGGCTGTCACGCCCCCTCCCATAGACTTAGATTGAGGGGTCGGGGCGTGACATCATGAGGGGGCGGTGCTATGACATCACAAGCTCCCGGCGCTGGCTTTAGCGTTCGGAAAAGTTTGTTCCAAGCGCTGAGCAGTGGAGTACCCCTTCAATTGTAAGGCCCAGTGAAGGTCCCAGTCCAAGTATGGTGAATGTTCTTTACTCAGGATAGTGGATGCAGTAAGGTTTTTTTCTATTCTAACGTTAACCATTGAGATCTGTTGGCCCTCAAAATTTAGTAGAAGAAAGAGGTGTGACTAAAGCTGTTGGCTCCACAAAATGGTGTTCATAACACCTAACCCATTTACCCCTGAGGAGATGGGTGTGAAACTGCATTATACCAACATAACTTGTGTCAAGACAGGTTTACATTTCTACAAGAAGACACTGTAAGATTTATTAGCTGCACACAAGTAGTTTTAACAAACAAACATGCAGAATAATACACAGTATAAACAGATTGTGAGTAGGAACTGAAAGAGGAACGCTTGACATTCCACTTTAGTGACCGGGTGGTGTGGATATAGTCTCTTGGACGACTATTTAGAGGTTGGTGTACACTGGACAATGGAGCATAACTTCATGAGGGCAGGACATGAATGTCTTCTGTTGTAAGTCTGACTCTGTTATGTAGCTCAGTGATGCTACAGTGGGGCAAAAAAGTATTTATTTAGTCAGCCACCAATTGTGCAAGTTCTCCCACTTAAAAAGATGAGAGAGGCCTGTACTTTTCATCATAGGTATACCTCAACTATGAGAGACATAATGAGGAAAAAATCCATAAAATCACATTGTCTGATTTTTAATCTAATTTATTTGCAAATTGTGGTGGAAAATAAGTATTTGGTCACCTACAAACAAGCAATATTTCTGGCTCTCACAGACCTGTAACTTCTTCTTTAACCCCTTAAGGACACGCGCCGTAAATGTATGGCGCTGCATAGCGATACTTTGCACACAGTCTCCTCTGTCCTCCACTTGTTACCTGTATTAATGACACCTGTTTGAACTTATCAGTATAAAAGACACCTGTCACCAACCTCAAACAGTCACGCTCCAAACTTCACTATGGCCAAGACCAAAGAGCTGTCAAAGGACACCAGAAACAAAATTGTAGACCTGCACCAGGCTGGGAAGACTGAATCTGCAATAGGCAAACAGCTTGATGTGAAGAAATCAACTGTGGGAACAATTATTAGAAAATGGAAGACATACAAGACCACTGATAATCTCCCACGATCTTGGGCTCCACGCAAGATCTCACCCCGTGGTGTCAAAATAATCACAAGAATGGTGATCAAAAATCCCAGAACCAGACGGGGGGGACCTAGTAAATGACCTGCAGAGAGCTGGGACCAAAGTAACAAAGGCTACCATCAGTAGCACACTAAGCCTCCAGGGACTCAAATCATGCAGTGCCAGACGTGTCCCCCTGCTTAAGCCAGTACATGTCTGGGCCTGTCTGAAGTTTTGCTAGAGAGCATTTGGATGATCCAGAAGAGGATTGGTCATGTAATGTCATATTTTTCAGATGAAACCAAAGTAGAACTTTTTGGTAAAATCTCAACTCGTCATGTTTGGAGGAGAAAGAATGCTGAGTTGCGTCCAAAGAACACCATACCTACTGTGAAGCATGGGGGTGGAAACATCATGCTTTGGGGCTGTTTTTCTGCTAAGGGACCAGGACCAAACATGTAGAAACTCTAGCAATAAGGCTCAGATAATACAGGACGACTGATCCATGTAAAGGAAAGAATGAATGGGGTCATGTATTGTGAGATTTTGAGTGAAAACCTCCTTCCATCAGCAAGGGCATTGAAAATGAAATGTGGCTGGGTCTTTCAGCATGACAATGATCCCAAACACACCACCCAAGCAAAGAAGGAGTGGCTTCATAAGAAGCATTTCAAGGTCCTGGAGTGGCCTAGCCAGTCTCCAGATCTCAACCCCATAGAAAACCTTTTGGAGGGAGTTGAAAGTCTGTGTTGCCCAGCGACAGCCCCAAAATATCACTGCTCTAGAGGAGATCTGTATGAAGGAATGGGCCAAAATAGCAACAGTGTGTGAAAACCTTGTGAAGACTTACAGGAAACGTATCATGAAGGTGCATATTTGCCCACTGTGCATTCATTTATTGGGTGTCACTTACCTGTTTGAACTTTTGGGTTATTATTATAAAAGCCTATTGGTTTAATATACTTCCTAATGTCCAGTATCCTATATCACTATGCCCTACAAGTAGTGTTGATCTCTTTTCATTACCAACTGCTAGATAAGAATCCAAGGTTTCTAGTCTAGAGGGCCTGCTAACCTTGTCTAGTCCCAGTGTGTAGACATTGGATTGCACAGTGAAAGTTCAAGGGTGTACAATAGGATTGCCAAAGGACGAGAATACATGTGCTTTCCTCTCTGCACATTTTCCCTATTTGTTTTCCAAGAACTAGTTTTGGCAGCTTACATACTATGTACAAAAGACAGAACATTGTCTTCTGTGAGCTGTGTTTAGCCTTGGCATATGCTGTGCAGAGAATATATGGGCATATATGGACAATGGTTGTTTAAGGTAACAAGGGACTAAAACTGCGCCCACCGTCACTCATCACGTGCCCCGCCGCCAGGAAGGCTCGCTATAGGCTGCTATACACAGCTGCGGCCTATAGCAGTTTAGTGACTGGGCAAGACTAGTTTCTCTGTCATGAGAATTCTTCCATCATTTAGCGCTGCTTGCCCGGATCAGGGCTAAATGCCTGAAGAAATCACTTGCCTGGAACTGCTAGTCCCAGGTATGGGGCGACACAATTTCCACATCCCTGAACCAATAATGCTAAATAATGTCATTTTGCAGGGTATAGCTCTGTAGTCTCAAAATGGTGTACCTCCAGCTGTTTCAAAACTACAGCTCCCAGCAACAGACATGCTGGGACCTGTAGTTTTGCAACAGTTTGTATGGAGACCACTGGTGTATCTGGTCACACTCCACTGTCAGTAGTGTAATAAGCAAATGGGAAAATATGTATGGCAAACGTATTCTAGACTTTACATAAAGGGGTACTCCGTTGCACGCTGTTTGGAACAAACTGTTCCGAACGCTAGAGCCGGCGCCAGGAGCTTGGGACGTCATAGCCCCGCTCCCTCATGATGTTACGCCCCACCCCCTCAATGCAAGTCTATGGGAGGGGGCGTGACGGCTGTCACGCCCCCTCCCATAGACTTGCATTGAGGGGACGGGACGTGACATCATGAGGGGGGGCGGGGCTATGATGTCACAAGCTCCTTGCTCCAGCGTTCGTAACAGTTTGTTTCAAACTGAAGTGGAGTACCCCTTTAATCTGCTCATGCACATTGCATGGAAACTTTCTATTGCTGTCAATGGGATCCTGCTGCGCTGAGCACACAGTGGAATTTCTGCGGTGGAAACATCTGCCATGGAAATCCCCATTCCGGCCTCTGCCAAAAGAATTGTCAATTCTTTCAGCGAAATCCGCTTGGAAATGCATTGCCATCTATTGACATGTTGCATATCTGAGCAGTCCTAGTGCTGGCGTGTTCCAGCCGGCACCCGCTATTTGCGAAATGTCTCCCCATGTTTTCCGAGCTGACATTTCGCAAACCTTCCATCGTGTGAACATGGCCTTAGAATCCACAGTCAAGTGGCTCAGAATGTAGGTTTGGCACCCAGCTTTTCTGGATGGCATTCTTCATTGATTCCCTGGTTATATGAGGCTTCCGGCATTTCTGCCATTTCAGGGACAACACACTGGTTTCAGTGGACGCCACATCATTTTATTTATGTTTTTCCTTGCCCCTCCTCCCCCATTTTTGTCATTCAGGATGTAAGGAAAGCTTTGTGACAAGTTCTGCAGAATATGCATTGCTGGAACATTAGTTTCCGCCTTGTGATATCACGGGTGCAACTGCAGAAATATTTATTAGTTCTTCAAGGGTGGCGCTATACAAATCCTTGGGAAGCCACAAGGAAAACTTCTATCAAGTATTGTGTATATATATCTCTCTATTGTGTAAAACGTATAGATTTTTTATTAGACCGACGTGACGGCTGTTGTGATAGAGAGGCCATGTAAGGAGTTAACTGCATTCCATTTCTTTTGGGTGTAACTCTTGTGCAATTAATATTGACAGTCTAAACATTTTCTTTCTGGCAGATAAGATACTGAGAGAGTCTGGCATATGCTTCCCCGAACAGCTACAGTCCTGCCAGGCATTGTACAGAGGCTGTTAGAGGTGGTTTTATTCAAAGGGCATTTTTGCCCATTTTGCTTGGGTTATTCCACTTGTGCGCACTAGGGATTGACAGATTATCGGTATGGCCGATACTATCGGCCGATAATCACGAGTTTGGGCATTATCGGTATCGGCAATTACCTTGCCGATAATGCCCCCCGCACCGCGACCGCCCCCCCGACCCGCTGCACCGCACCCCCCACCGTAGTGCTGGGCGGTATACCGGTATGGATTTTTGCCCATACCGCTATACCGGTCAGGCCCCTCCCCCATCCTCCGAGTCAATAAAAAAAATTAAACTTACCCGTAATGGGGGTGTTCCGGGCCATCCATCCTTCCTGTAGTGTCCGGCGGCATTCCGGGTGGAGGGTGAACCGGTCCGGGCTGTCCTTCTCCGGGGGTCATCTTCTCCACTCCGGGCAGGCTCCGGCCTAGTACGCTGCATAGACGCCGCTACACCATGACGTCAGGTGCGTCGCTGCGTACGGGCGTCACTGCACAGCGGCGTCTATGCTGCGTTACTAGGTCGGAGCCTGCCCGGAGTGGAGAAGATGACCCCGGAGAATAAGGACAGCCCGGACCAGTTCACCCTCCACCCGGAATGCCCCCGGACACTACAGGAAGGAAGGATGGCCCGGTCCACCCTGACAGGCAGGGGGAGAGAAGCGGGTGGTGGCGGCGGCCTATGGCACCACAAAAGCCACTGCAGTGCATTGATTTAATGCGCCCGCTTTAAATCAATGATCTGCAGCGGTGTCGCGGGGGGATAAATAGCCGATAACTTATACTGGAATATCGGTATAAGTTATCGGCTATCGGCCCTAACCTGCACCGATTATCGGTATCGGCCCTAAAAAAACGATATCGGTCGATCCCTAGTGCGCACTACATAAAGCAAAGCGTGTGCTCATGTATCCAGATCATTACTACACATTTCAGCAGTGGTCTCAAACTTTGTCCCTCCAGATGTTGCAAAACTTCATTTCCCAGCATGCCTGGGCAATCTGACATGCTGGGAGTTAGTTTTGCAACATCTGGAGGGCCACAGTTTGAGACCACTGCACTACAGTAAGGGTGCGTTCAAACAGAGTAAATCAAGAGTAATTCATGCCGAAAAATTTACCGGCGGAAAAAATAATTTTCTTTTTGCGCGGAATTGCGCGCGGAAATGGGGGAGAGAGAAGTGAAGGGTTTTTCAGCCATATCCGCCCAAATACTATGTCGGGCAGAATTTTTTTTTTACCATTGACTTCTATTGATTTCTGCTAGCGGATTCCGCTTGAAGAATGAACATGCTCATTCTTCAAGCGGAACGGAATTCAGCGTCGGAATTCCGCTAGCAGAATTTCCGCAGTGTGAACAGGACAGCAGAAATAACATTAAAGCCAATGGGCAGAGGAGATGGGCACTAATTTGGAGCGGAGAATTCAAGAGGAATTACTCGAGTAAATTCCTCTTGAATTACTCCGTGTGAACGCACCCTAAGATGCCATTCACACTTGTTGCTGATTTTATGTCCGGTCGGCTCACAGTCGGCATGTCTGTAGGTGTCCTGCAGCCTTGTTCACACACTATGGGAAAATGTCCATATTTTTGGCTGCGCTGCAGAGAAATCTCTTGTAGAAATAAACGGTGTACTGCTTATTGCTGCACATACATGGAACAACAGTGGATTAGGTCCATTGAATGGCAGTGTTTCCCAACCAGGGTGCCTCCAGCTGTTGCAAAACTACAACTCCCAGCATGCCTGGACAGCCTTCGGCTGTCCAGGCATGCTGGGAGTTGTAGTTTTGCAACAGCTGGAGGCACCCTGGTTGGGATAACACTGGGCTATGGTGCTGATCTTCATGTGGATTCATGGCTTTTTAAAGTGCGTACCTGTGGCACAAATCCAAGTGGTAGTCTCATATTCCTGCTGGCAGCTCCTCTGCTAAACACATGCCAGATAAAGAATAGGAATACGCAGCTACTTTTGTTGCAACACATGTGAAATCCTGACCTGCTGGAGATCTGGCAACTATTGGGTCTCAGATGTGGCAATTTTTCGGTCATGTTGTGATCACGTTCACTTTCATTAGCCAAAATATTTTGCTATGCAGTAGAGATGAGCGAACTTAAAGTAAATTCGATTTGTCACGAACTTCTCGGCTCGGCAGTTGATGACTTATCCTGCATAAATTAGTTCAGCTTTCAGGTGCTCCGGTGGGCTGGAAAAGGTGGATACAGTCCTAGGAAAGAGTCTCCTAGGACTGTATCCACCTTTTCCAGCCCACCGGAGCACCTGAAAGCTGAACTAATTTATGCAGGATAAGTCATTAACTGCCGAGCCGAGAAGTTCGTGACGAATCGAATTTACTGTAAGTTCGCTCATCTCTACTATGCAGCTTGTTACAGCCTTAGTAGCCGTTCAGCTACAGACTACTCCAACAATATAATCCATGGTATTCAATAAATGAGAAAAACCTAGGTAACAGAGGGTATTGTTGGGATCTCCCATTGATACTCTCCACAGTTTTTTAAGGGGGTACTCCACGGGAAAACTTTTTTTTTTTTTTTTAAATCAACTGGTCACAGAAAGTTAAACAGATTTGTAAATTACTTCTAGTAAAAAATATTAATCCTTCCACTACTCATCAACTGCTGTATGATCCACAGGAAGTTCTTTTTTTTTTTCCCTTTGAATTTCATTTCTGCCTGACCACAGTGCTCTCTGCTGACACCTCTGTCCATTTTAGGAACTGTCCAGAGTAGGAGCAAATCCCCATAGAAAACCTATCCTGCTCTGGATAGTTCCTAAAATGGACAGAGGTGTCAGCAGAGAGCACTGTGGTGAGGAAGAAAGCAAATTCAAAAAGAAAAGAACTTCCTGTGAATCATAACAGCAGCTGATAACTACTGGAAGAATTAAGATTTTTAAATAGAAGTAATTTACATATCTGTTAATCTTTCTGGCACCCTCTCCCATAGACTTCCATTGAGGGGGCGGGGCTATGATATCACAAGCTCTCGGCTCCAGCGTTCGGAACAGTTTGTTCCAAACGCTGAGCAGCAGAGTACCCCTTTAATAAAGCTAAAGGATGCAGTGAGAAATCACTAAAGACGTGAATGGCTTGGTGTAAGAAGGCTCAGGTCAGCATGGACTGTATCAGTGTCATCACTGGAATGGTTTCTTCTGTAATTAGTTGGAAAACAGCAAAATATATGGGATGTTCCGAAATGTCATTAAGTTACTGTGAGGGCATAAGAGTTATCTTTAGCACTAACATTCTAAAAGTAGCAAGCATGATTCTGGCAGTAGTGGCGATGGTTGTGAGTAGAGATCGACCGATTATCGGTTTGGCCGATATTCACGATTTTCTAAGTTATCGGTATTGGCAATTACCTTGCCGATTAATGCGGGCGCTTTAAATCAATGAACTGCAGCTGCAGCCGCCCACTTCTCTCCCCCTGCATGTCCTTGGGTCCTGAGTCCAACCAGCGCCGCTGCCCGATCCCCCTGCCTATCCTCTGGCCACATGCCGCCGCTGCATTGCCTCCCGATCCTCTGGCCACATACGTCGCCGCTGCTGCCCCATTGTCTCCCCATCCTCTGGCCACATGCCGCCGCTGCTCCATTGCCTCCCCATCCTCTGGCCACATACCGCCACCGCTGCCCCATTGCCTCCCCCATCCTCTGGCCACATACTGCTGCCGCTGCCCCATTGCCTCCCCCATCCTCTGGCCACATACCACTGCCGCTGCCCCATCGCCTCCCCGATCCCCGGTTTTATAATTACCTGTTCCCGGGGTCTGCGCTACTTCTGGCTCCTGCGGCATCCTGCGCTGTTGCTGTGCGCTGCGCAATGACGAGTGACATCCTCAACGTGAGGTCACCGTCAGTGTGCACAGTGACAGCGCAGGACGCCGGCGGAGCTAGAAGTAGCGCGGACCCCGGGAACAGGAAATTATAACACCAGGGATGGGGGAGGCAATGGGGCAGCAGCGGCGGTATGTGGCCAGAGGATGGGGAGGCAATGGGGCAGCGGCGGCTGCATGTAGCCAGAGGATAGGCAGGTGGATCGGGCAGCATCGGTGGCTGGACTCAGGACCCCAGGACAGGCAGGGGGTCCTGAAATGCACAGAATATCGGCATAAGTTATCGGCTATCGGCCGGAAAGTTTGCAGAATATCGGTTGTAAAAAATCAATATTGGTCGATCCCTAGTTGTGAGGATAGGCCATTGTGACATCATGGCCACGCCGCCTCAATGCAAGTCTATGTGAGGGGGCGTGACCATGACATCACAAGGGGCGTGGCCGACCCCCGCAGCGTTTGGAACATTCACCTCCGAACGCTGGCCAGTGGAGTACCCCTTCAGCACAAGTGGGCACAGCTGGTAAATTCATCCTGTTCCCTCCATTGTGAAGTTGTGGGTCTAAAGCTTTAAGAAAATCTATGCTAAGTGAAGGTTTACATTTTTTTTTTTTCCATGTTTAAAAAAAACGATAAGTCAAAAAGATACCAAGAAAAATACAGCTACACAATCTAAGCAATAGTCTGTGAGATGAAGACTCTGGATCCCAGACTGGTACTGTGTGGAGTACGGACTAGGCGTGCTGGGAATGCCTCCTGAATGAAACTCATTAAGTTCTCCTCGGAGTTCATGCACACTACCTACCCTATTATGTATCTGAACAACTTCTCATGGTCCATTAGCTGCCACATACTCCTCCACCAGGATACATAAAGCATACCACACTAGTATTACACACCGGAGTTCTCCATTTTAGTAAGTCCCTGTATTCCCCATGTAATAACCATTTTGGAAGATCTTTTCTTATAGCTTAGTGTTGTGCTGTTCTGCTGTTATTCTTAGTAGGAATGTATGACCGAAAAGCCAAGTGGGTGTTCCCTGTTGCAGGTGTGTCCCTACACTGTCTGGCTCTGTCAGCCATCATTGGACAGTGTCAGTGTAGGGACACGCCCTCAACAGGTAACACCCACTTGGCTCTTTAGTCTTTCATTCCTACTAAGAATAACAGCACAACACATAGACACAAGAAAATATGTTCCAGAATTGTTATTTCACGGGGAATGCCATTATTAAAGGGGTACTCGGTGGGAAACTTATTTTTTTTTTTTTAATCAACTGGTGCCAGAGAGTTAAAGGGTAGCTCCCACCATCCATTTTTTTTTCTTTCTGTCCCTGCCTATTGCCCATCTATCCCTAACCCCCCTCCCTGCCTTTACATTTTTTTTTTTTTACTATATTAAAACGGCTTTTTGTCTGCCTGGTAGTGAGCAGCGGCGGCGCTCTCCCGAACTCCGCTCCCCCCCCCCCCCCCACCATGCCTCTAGTGCTGAGCGGCGGCGCTCCCCCGAACCCCGCTTCCCCCACCCCATTCCTCTAGTGCAGAGAGCAGATTTACCCATCCGGAGGATCAGCGCAGCAATGAGTGCGTGCGCTGCCTCCGGGCAGGGTAACGGGGGCGGGCGGGGCCGTGCGCGCGAGAGGCCAGTGGAGCTGGCCAATGCGCGCAGCCCCAGCTACCAGCGTGCTTGCTCACGCCTGTTTGATTGACAGGGGGAGCGAGGACCGCAGTGCCTGAATTTGGACTCATTGCCAGGCTTAAATGAGTCGAAATTCAGTAGTGACGTCACTGCCGAATACATTCGGCCACTAGGAGGGCGACCACTAGTGGCCGAATTTAAAAGTGATTTTTAAACTAGTTTAAATCACTTTTTCTTAATTAAAGTATATTAGAGATATGCTGTAGTACTTAAGTACTACAACATATCAATTTTTTTTACTTCATGACAGTGCCCATTTAAACAGATTTGTAAATTACTTCTATTAAAAAAATCTTAATCCTTCCAGTACTTATTAGCTGCTGAACACTACAGAGGAAATTATTTTCTTTTTGGAACACAGAGCTCTCTGCTGACATCATGACCACAGTGCTCTCTGCTGACATCTCTGTCCATTTTAAGAACTGTCCAGAGTAGGAGAAAATCCCCATAGCAAACCTAAGCTGCTCTGGACAGTTCCTAAAATGGACAGAGATGTCAGCAGAGAGCACTGTGCTTGTGATTCAGCAGAGAACTCTGTGTTCCAAAAATAAAATAATTTCCTCTGTAGTATTCAGCAGCTAATAAGTACTGGAAGGATTAAGATTTTTTTAATGGAAGTAATTTACAAATCTGTTTAACTTTTTGGCACCAGTTGAGGCTACAGGTTTTGTTTGGTTGAGTTTTTACTTATGGAAATTTGTTTTTAATTTTAAGTGAACTGATCTTTACTTAAAGGGGTATTCCATGAAAAAACTTTTTTTTATATATCAACTGGCTCCAGAAAGTTATACAGATTTGTAAATTACTTCTATTAAAATCTTAATCCTTTCAATAATTATCAACTGCTGAAGTTGAGTTGTTGTTTTCTGTCTGGCAACAGTGTGCAGTACCCGAGACAAGCAGAGATGTCAGCAGAGAGCAGAGTAGAAGAGGTTTGCTATGGGGATTTGCGTCTAAACTGGGCGGTTCCCGAGACACGTGTCATCAGAGAGCACTTAGACAGAAAAGAACAACTCAACTTCAGCAGCTCATAAGTACTGAAAGGATTAAGATTTTTTAATAGAAGTAATTTACAAATCTGTTTAACTTTCTGGAGCCAGTTGATGTATAAAAAAAGTTTTTTCCTGGATAACCCCTTTAATCGAAGTAATTTTCCACAAGGTGCACACGTAGAAGCCTCCACAACGTATTAGCACCTTACCTCTTTGCGGTCGTATCCTTGCACAGTGGTGATCAGTAATATCTGCGGACTGTGATGTAAATGAAGAAATACAGAACTCGAGGAACCCTTTGTCTGCTTCTAGTCAAACCTGCTCTGTACAGACTTGTTTATACTGCACATTCTGCACCAATCCTGATTTGCCAGAGCTGACAGACATTTTCTTCATTTGCTTGTCTGTTTTCTTACTGGTGCAGAATACACAGAAAGAAATGACAAATGGAACATACTGACCTCTTTATAGTGCTGCTGTCTCCTCGGCAAACAGCAAAGTATGTTACAGTATAGTGATGTTCTGTATTACTCTTTACCTGTGCCACGATTAGCTGCTCCTTTGAACACAGGTGAGGGCGGCTACATTTTGCATGTACTGTATAGGACCCTGAAGAAGCTCCTGTCCTCTATATAAAACGGTCTTTCCCAACCAGGGTGCCTCCAGCTGTTGCAAAACTACAACTCCCAGCATGCCTGGACAGCCATAGGCAGTCCAGGCATGCTGGGAGTTGTAGTTTTGCAACAGCTGGAGGCACCCTGGATGGGAAACACTGACATAGACAGTGATATACAACTCCCAGCGGCGGCGTCATAGTGAAACCGGGACTCGCAGCTAATAGCACGCAGCACTGATCGAGGTGCTGCGCGCTATTAACCCTTTAGCCGTGCGCTCAAAGCTGAGCCACGCGGCTAAAAGTGACATTAAAAACTGCCGTTAACTCAGTGGGCTGTTCGGGATAGCCGCGGCGAAATCGCGGCATCCCGAACAGCTGACAGGACAGCCGGAGGGTCCCTACCTGCCTCCTCGCTGTCCGATCGCCGAATGACTGCTCAGTGCCTGAGTTCCAGGCATGAGCAATCAAGCAGCAGAATCATCGATCACTGGTTTCCTATGAGAAACCAGTGATCAATGATAAAGATCAGTGTGTGCAGTGTTATAGGTCCTTATGGGAGCTATAACACAGCAAAAAAAAAAGTGAATGAATATCATTTAACCCCTCCCCTATTAAAAGTTTGAATCACCCCCCTTTTCCCATTAAAAAAAAACCTGTGAAAATAAAAATAAACATATGTGATATCGCCGTGTGTGGATATGTCCGAATTATAAAAATATGTCATTAATTAAACCGCACGGTCAATGGCGTACGCGCAAAAAAATTCCAAAGTCCAAAATAGTGCATTTTTGGTCACTTTCTAGATCATGAAAAAATGAACAATAAGTCCTATCAATGCAAAAATGGTGCCGTTAAAAACTTCAGATCACGGCGCAAAAAATGAGCCCTCATACCGCCCCATACACGGAAAAATAAAAAAGTTATAGGGGTCAGAAGATGACAATTTTAAATGTATTAATTTTCCTGCATGTAGTTATGATTTTTTCCAGAAGTACGACAAAATCAAACCTATATAAGTAGGGTATCATTTTAATCGTATGAACCTACAGAATAAAGATATTGTGTCATTTTTACCGAAAAATGCACTGCGTAGAAACAGAAGCCCCCAAAAGTTACAAAACGGCGTGTTTTTTTTTCAATTTTGTCTCACAATGATTTTTTTTTTTCCGTAGATTTTTGGGCAAAATTACTGACGTCATTACAAAGTAGAATTGGTGGCGCAAAAAATAAGCAATCATATGGATTTTTAGGTGCAAAATTGAAAGAGTTATGATTTTTTAAATGTAAGAAGGAAAAAACGAAAGTGCAAAAACGGAAATAACCCCGGTCCTTAAGGGGTTAATATTCATCTCCTGGTGATTACCCTATTAAGACTGAATCACATTCATGTTCTTTTGATTTTAGTTGGAATGATGGACTATTTAATTCTTATGCATTATAGTCAGTAGGGCTCAGGCATAAGGATCAGTATCCTTGGTGGTCTAGGGCATTGAAAGTTGATGGCAGTATACCTGGCAGGGAAAGGGTTAATATTATGCATATGTTATTAAGCATACTTGACAGGGCTCCAGATGGCGGCTTAACTGGTTGCTGATGCAACAAAAAATATAATTTGGCTCACGAGTGCTTAGACAAAGGCACCCAAGTGATGCTTCTGGCCGGTAGCCCTGCTACATAGATTTGAAACACAATATTCTGGGTGCCCGCAGCTGCCACTAGGCGGCGCATGTTGGCTTACTGCAAGCGTATGATTGAGTTCACTGTATACCAGTATACAGTAAACTACTGAGTTCCCCCTTATGGAGTGCATAGTTTTCTGTAAAAACATGTTTACATTTAGGAGCCTTAGGCACCATGTAATATTTATAGCCTGAATCTGTCTGGTGGTTCTGGATTTATCAGGAGGCTGAATGCTTTTTAGCATTCTAAAGGGGTATTCCAGTGAAAAACTATATATTTTTTTTCATATCTATTGGCTCCAGTTAAACAGATTTAAATGACTTCTGTTAAAAAATCTTAATCCTCCCAGTACTTCAGCTGCTGAAGTTGAGTTATTTTCTGTCTGACAACATTGCTCTCTGCTGACACCTCTGTCTGTCTCAGGATCTGTCCAGAGCAGGAGAGGTTTGCTATGGGGACAGTTCCTGAGACAGACAGAGGTGTCAGCAGAGAGCACTGTGGTCAGACAGAAAAGAACAACTCTACTTCAATATTAATAGAAGTCATTAAAAAATCTGTTTAACTTTCTGGAGCCAGTTGATATGAAAAAAATTGTTTTTCACCGGAGTACCCCTTTTAAGGTTTTAGCATTTTGCCTTCTCCCTACACTGATCATAGAGAACAGCGCAGAGATGGGATAGAGAGGACTTGTTAATACATTATATCCTTAAAGGGATGTATACCATAAAATGGGTTACAGTTTCATTGGTAACACTATTTATTGGTTCTCAGCCCATAGTATCTATACCTGTGAGCTTACCTACCATGCCTCAAGAGCTGTGGTCTCCAACTGTGGCCCTCCAGATGTTGCTAAACTTCAACTCCCAGCATGCCTGGTCAGCGATGCTGGGAATTTAAGTTTTGCAACATCTGGAGGGCCTCAGTTTGAGACCACTGCTATATAGGATAGTTACACTGTCCTAGCATGATGTATGATCATAGGCGTTAATGTAATTTATTTGAATAGGAGGGTCCTTGGCTTCAAAACAGTGAGACACAACAATTCAGTCCGTGCTGCACAGTAATTCTCTACAAGCAAACTTTGTATTCTATCAAAGCCCTTATTTACCTAGAGCAAGATGTATTACAATTATCCATAAAGCAGAAAAATGTACAATAAAAGTTCTTGCTCCAGCACATCCTGCAGCCCTGTGGGTATCCATTGTGTTAAAAGGGTTGTCCAGGCAAATATGATATACTGGGTGTGAAGAAGCTGCGGGAGACTATCGTACACATATTTAGGATAGGACTATTGCACGGTACTTGCTGAGCTGCAGCTGTTGCCTAAGCGTTCAGCATCTTTTTACGACCAATGTCACATCGGGTGGGAGTGTATACCTGGTGTACACCTTTTAATACTTTAAAGCTTGTTCTATATGGCTTATACCTACATCAATGAATAATTGAGCTTGCCCAACCCCACTTACCTAAATATAGAAAATGCAGATTGTCGTACCCTT
Organism: Hyla sarda; assembly: GCF_029499605.1. Taxonomy (NCBI): domain Eukaryota; kingdom Metazoa; phylum Chordata; class Amphibia; order Anura; family Hylidae; genus Hyla; species Hyla sarda. Next base: position 143,304,191 of record NC_079190.1, on the reverse strand, counting down.
TGCTCATTCTAATATCCCACTCTTTACACTCTAAAGATCATAGCAAGAACATGTATTTCACCCGCTCAGGTGTATGGTACTGTATATGTACTCAGGGAAGGAACATCAAATATCGCAGTGTTTAATCTACGCATTCCATGGCCTTAGTGTGATAAGTAATAGCTAAGGAAATCTCACATGGTCATATAGTAAAACTAAGCATGTCCTAAATACATCTTATAGGCAGGCTCACAGTCATACCTTACTGAACATGTGCTCCTGAGCCATTTAAAGGGGTTATCCAGGTACAAAATTTTTTTTATATATCAACTGGCTCCAGAAAGTTAAACAGATTTGTAAATGACTTCTATTAAAAAATCTTAATCCTTCCAGTACTTATGAGCTTCTGAAGTTAAGGTTGCTCTTTTCTGTCTGAGAGTTCTCTGATGACACGTGTCTCGGGAAACGCCCAGTTTAGAAGCAAATCCCCATAGCAAACCTCTTCTAAACTGGGCGTTTCCCCGAGACACGTGTCATCAGAGAACTCTCAGACAGAAAAGAGCAACCTTAACTTCAGAAGCTCATAAGTACTGGAAGGATTAAGATTTTTTAATAGAAGTAATTTACAAATCTGTTTAACTTTCTGGAGCTAGTTGATATATAAAAAAAAAAGTGTTTTCCTGGAATACCCCTTTTAAATTGTCTTTTTATTAAAATGCTAATTACATTTCCTATAGGGCATTCCACAGGGACTCAAGTGTCCAGAAATCCCACCATCTCTTACCTCTGCCTGCCTGTGAGTGACAGCATCTGTGCTGTCCTTTCTGTTCCCTTTTCGGCAAAATCCAGCAAATCACAGGAGGAAGAGGCAGAAACAAGCAGAGAGTAGACATGGAGCTGCTAAGCACTTGGGAACACGCTGTGGGCACTTGCACCTATTTTGCATATTAATTAAAAAGTGTTTGACAGATATCCTTTAATGTGTAACTGTCACTTGAAAAAAAAAAAAAAAAAGAGTTTTGATCGGCAACAGTTTTCAGACCTCCACCGTTCAGGAACAAGCCCGGAGAAGTCGCGCTGCCGTGCATTCCTCTCCCTGCTCTGTTTCTCTTCGAGGCATGCTCCATAGACTACTTGTCTTGTTCATGTGACACGGAGCTGGCAGAGAATGCGCTGAGTGCAAACTTCTCCTGATTTGTTCTTCTGAACACTCGGAAATCAAAAACTTTTGAGGTGACGTTTTTTTTCCAAGTAACAATGCCTATTTAAAGGGGTACTCAGCTGCTCAGCATTTGGAACAAACTGTTCCCAACACTGGAGCCGGCGCCGGGAGCTCGTGACATCATCGACCCGCCCCCTCATGATGTCACTCCCCATCCCCTCAATGCAAGTCTATGGGAGGGGGCGTGACAGCAGTCACGCCCCCTCCCATAGACTTGCATTGAGGGGGCGGAGTGGGACATCATTAGGGGGTGGGGCTATGATGTCACAAGCTCCCGGCCCCAGCGTTTGGAACAGTTTGTTCCAAACGCTGAGCAGCGGAGTACCCCTTGAAGTCACCTCCAAATTTTTGTCAGACAGATAGAAGAACATAAACAATTTACATATACCTAGCTGGCTTCCCCAGCCGTATCCATTCCCATGGAGCCCAGTCCTGCAGTACAGCCCTTCTCGGGGTCAGGGTCACATGAGGTATTGCCTGCTCAGCCAGTTTGTGGCTGCAGTGATGTCACTGATTGGCTGAGTAGGAAATCTCTTATGCTGACCACAGGAAGTGCTGTGTGAGAACAAGGCCGGGGAAGTGAGGAAGGGGAGTATGTGTATTTTTTATTTCTTTCCCATCTGCTGAAGCAGAAATGTTAATCCCTTATAATATGGATTATTCTCTTATCATTGATTCCTACAATGACAATATATTGCTAGTCTTGAAATGTACTGATCTAACTACACTTGGCGAGCAGTCTGTGATCATGTGATAAGCCGTCATATGTCCAGCCATCCTCAGAAGATAAAAGGTTTTCTGGGGGAGTTGCGGTGTTTTCAGTCTGACTAGTTGGTTCAAGCTGATGTCTTAGAGAGAAAGTGGTGGTAAAGCAGGTCACGTGTCATAATTACGGGGACATAAAGAGAGAAATGATCACTAGTGAAGTAAGCACGTCCCCCCAAGCGTTTTGCCTAGACAGGTTCTACATGCTGCATGAACATGTAGAACAACTTACCTGAAACCCAGCATTTCTTTGAGGAAAGGACTGCTACACAATGCCGTGTATTGTAAAACAATGACAACATTTAGCGCTAGATGATAAATGTTACAGGATAATGGGTGCCTCAAATGTCAACGTGGGTGACATAGCTACGTTGTCTTTTGTGCCTAGTACTGGTACAGTATGTAGTTTTGTTTAACCCTTATGTATAGAAACCATGCCATAAAGTAATTTTCTTCTAAGTTTCAGGTTTTTCTTTTTGAAGACGTTCTTAAAGTATGGCAACGCAAGATACTATAATTAGAAAAGCTTGTACCTAAGGCTGATTTCACACTGTTTTCTGTAACAGAACGGTTCCTGGCATCGGTTGGGTGGGGTTATGTTCGTATGCCAGTTTATGTTTATTTTGTTTTGTTTTTACAGTGGAAGTCAATGAGCAATAGATGACACTCTATACAGTGGCTTATATGTTGGAGGTATATGACAGAAAATCCTCCTCACATATTCCTCCAACGAGACTGTTTAATACATAATGTGAAAAATCTACTACATTTACACACGTGGACTGTATCCTGTGGCTCTTCTACTGTTGCTGTTGTGAAGCACACCATGGAAGTTGTACACTACGGTTAGGTTCATGTTGTGTTTTATTTTATTTTTTAATCAACTGGTTAAACAGATTTGTAAATTACTTATATAAAAAATCTTAATCCTTCCTGTACTTATTAGCTGCTGAATACTACACAGGAAATTCCTTTCTTTTTGGAACACAGTGCTCTCTGCTGACATCTCTGTGCATTTTAGGAATTGTCCAGAGCAGCATATGTTTGCTATGGGGATTTTCTCCTACTCTGTCCATTTTTAGAACTGTCCAGAGATGTCAGCAGAGAGAACTATGCTCGTGATGTCAGCAGAGAGCTCTGGGTTTCAAAAAGAACAAAAAGAAAATAATTTCCTCTGTAGTATTCAGCAGCTAATATGCACTGGAAGGATAAAGATTTTTTTATGGAAGTAATTTACAGATCTGTTTAACTTTCTGGCACCAGTTAATTAAAAAAAATTATAATAATTTCCACCGGAGTACCCCTTTTAAATTCTGCTTTGAAATCTGTTTAAAAATTCTATTGCAGCAGAATCCAATTGATGGCAATAGGATTCTGCTACACAGTGCACACTACAGAATTTCAGCTGCTGATGTTCCGCTGTCGAAGAATGATCTTGCTGATTCTTTTGGCAGAATTCGTCTGGAATACATTGCAATATTTGGGGACAGCAATGTACATGCACTCCTAGCGCCAACTCATTTTAGTCGGTGCTGACCACACTCGGAGTCTCTGGCCAGCTTGAGATTCCATAGTATAACAACTGAACAGACTGACAGATACCTGTGACAGACAGCATAAAGACAGTGTGAACCGACCCTTAGGTTGTAGATCATGATGTAAATGTGTAAGACATAATACAAAAACTCAACATAAAAGCATTACAATGTAAACATGAGCACATAAAGCATTGAATAATACATAGACTGGTGTTTTTAGCTCCCTAGTTGAAGACAATGTAATGTCGTAGTTAGTTCATGTGCTGCCTAGTGCAATAGGATAACAAAAGGCTAACTGGATTAACCCGTTAACGACCACAGACGTAAATGTACGTCCTGCTGCGGAGGTACTTAGCACACCAGGACATACATTTATGTCCTGTGTATGACCGGGAGCATCGGAGCGGTGTTCGCGTCATACACTGCAGATCCCGGCTGCTATCAGCAGCTAGGGACCCACTGGTAATGGCCGACATCCGTGATCGCGCGAATGTCCGCCATTAGCCCCTCAGATGCCGTGATCAATACAGATCACGGCATCTGCGGCATTGCGCATGTTAAAATAAACAGACCACCCGCAGCGTTGCCGCGGGCATCCAATCATCTGTCATGGCGGCTGGAGGTCCCCCCACCTGCCTCCGGCCGTCTTCTTGGGTCTTCTGCTCTGGTCTGAGATAGAGCAGACCAGAGAAGAAGATAGCCGATAATACTGATCATTGCTATGCCCTATGCATAGCACTGAACAGTATTAGCAATCAACTGATTGCTATTGATAGTCCCAGATGGGGACATAAAAAGTGTTAAAAAAAAAAAAAAAAACAATTGGCGTTTTCATTAAAACTTTCTCCCTAAAAAAAGAATTATTTGGGTTTGCCATACATTTTTTGGCAAATAGGAGGTTTCATTGCAAAGTACAATTGGCCACGCAAAAAATAAGCCCTTATATGGGTCTTTAGATGGAAATATAAAAGAGTTATGGATTTTAGAAGGCGAGGAGGATAAAATTAAAATGCAAAAATAAAATTGGCGTGATCCTTATGGGCTTGGTCCTTAAGGGGTTAAAAGAAACTACTGTAGCAATATAAATGTAGTTCCTTTGACACCTATCTAGAATGTTTTTTGCACAGATCACACACAAAGGTAAATGCAAAGCATGAAGAAACTGTATTTATTTTGTAGCAATACTGTGAGAATACAAAACCTCAGTGTTTCTTTTGAAATACTTGATAATGTAGATACACTTTGGAAGGTCACCTAAGGCTGGGGTCACAGATGTGCGCCTCACAGCCAAGAGCCATGTAGAAAAACTCAGTGTAGTTTTTTCCCAAGAATTGCCACAGTTTCATTAAAGGTCAAGGCCAAGAACATCATTTTTTTAATATTATTTAAACGAAGGTGTTTTTTTAGATCAGAAAGGCAAGATACAAAGTACCTCAGAGCCCAACAGAAAATACAGAACAAGGCAAAATATAAAAATATAAAAAAGGGCAAACAGCAAAATTAAATAACATAGGAAACAAGTAACAAAGTCCAGTACAGTGCTGAAGAAGGAAACCAAGAAGGGTAGAGTAGGCTGAGTGAGTACTAGAGGAAAAGGGGGACTAAGAAAGTGCAGAGAAAGGGGGTGAGATCGGTGGGGAAGAAGGAATGGATCAAGGGGGAGTAGGGGAGTTAGAGGAGAGGCCAAACTGCAGGAAGTTGGCCGAAGCAGCAAAGTCCATCCAAAGGCGCCAGCGCAAAACGTACTGTTCAGAGGAGGCATTAAGGTCAGCTAAACCCTATATATGTAAAACCTCAAGAAGTCAGTGGTGGTGGTGGTGTGTGTGTGTGTGTGATTTTCCAGTGTCTCGGTATGACCCTTCTAGCTGCCGCTAACAGCACGCCAGTAAAGCCTTTCTTCAGGGATTCTGGGGAGCCAGACAGCATCCCTCAGACCCTCCTTCTCTCCATGCTATCTAGTTGTGCACCTGTGATATCAGAGATTAGAGCTCGCACAGAAGACTAGTAGGGAGCTAACAAAGGGCAGGATAGCCAAACATGAGTAAGGGCATACCTTCCGCAGACATCAGGGACAGAAGGGTAAAACTGGTGGAGCAGGGCCGGGACTCTGTACCACCCAGAGAGCAGTTTGTAATTTGTCTACTGTAGAGATACAGCTCTGGAGGCTTTATGGCAGAGCAAAATAGAAAGTTCCCAGCCTGCTGTGCTGGGGCTGTAGCAAAGTTCCCTCACCCAGCATGGCATACAGTAGGGATATCACATGAGTCGGCCCATCCGTAGTTAAACACAGCTTCTCAAATGACGTGGCTTCTCTATGCAGTTCACTCGAGACCCACCATGTATCATAGAAATGCCGGAGCTGAAGGTATTGGAATGTGTGTAGCGGAGTCTGAGACGTCTCCTAAAATGTTATATAGAGTCTTCAAGGCGGAGGACCAGAGCGACGGGCATGGGGAGAATGCGCGGCGGTAGCCAGGAAGCCACCCAGAAAGGACCCTGTGGGGAAGTCCGGGTTGTCAATCGGGGGGGGGGGGGGGGGGGGGGTGTCAATGGACCCAGGGGCTTAAGCAGGTTTACTTTAGTAAGGTGGTGGAGACGAGTAGAGGATTACCCTCGGAACAAAGGGAAAGGATGTTTGGTGGCCACTGTCCAATAGGCAGGACGGATCCACGGGAGGGAGGTGAGGGGGAGAGCATATTTTCCAGACGCACCCACAATTTAGTACAAGAGGCGTGAAATCTATCAAGGATACGAGCTGCCAGCAAGGCTAAGTAATACATGTATGGGTCAGGGAAGGCCAGGCCACCATCTGTTTTAGGCTGAGCCAGAGTGTCTTTAGAGAGCCTATGTCATCCGTTAGACCACACAAATTTAGTAAAAAGCGCGGTCAGGGTCGAAAGAAGGCATGAGAGCATCACTGGCAATGTCTGAAACAGAGCAGGAGGGAAGTAGATTCATTTTCAGGATATTAATGTGACCAATCCATGAGAAATCTTAGCGATCCCATTTAGTAAGGTCCCCCTTTAAATCTGGCTAGCAAGGGGGTCAAGTTTAAGTCAACGATCCGGAAGAGGTCTCTAGAAATGGTCATGCCCAGGTAACAGAAAGAAGAGGAATGCCAGGAGAAAGGGTACAGCCACTTTAACCAATGGGCTAGGGCAGAATCATGGGAGTCATTCATAGCAACACTTTTGGAGAAGTTGATTTTATAGTTGCTCAATGCATTAAAGTCCTCAAGCATGGACAATAGAGCAGGGAGCGAGGTCTCAGGGGAGGAAATATAAAGGAGGATATCTACTGCTAACGCATGACATTTAAAATGAATGTCCCTCACCGGTATACCCTGAATGTTATGGTCAAGTCGAATAGCTTGCATCAAATGTTCCATCCCCATGATGTAGAGTAGGGGGAGAGAGGGCACCCCTGTCGAGTGCCATTGCGAATGGACAATGACGCTGAGAGGGAGCCATTAATCCTAATCCTAGCGGAGGGGTTATGATATAAGGCCATAATACGGCCGAGGGCCAACGGACCAAGGCCCAACTGCTCCAGAACACCCCATCCCACACGATCAAAAGCCTTTTCAGCATCTAGTGATAAAACCATGCATGGGAACTTAGTAGTTTGGGCATGGTGAATGAGGGAGAATGTTTTCAAGGTGTTGTCGTGGACCTCCCTAGAAGGAACAAAACCCACTTGGTCTAGGTGAACCAGGGACTCGAGGAGGGGGGTCAGGCGGAATGCTATCCGCTTAGCATAAAGCTTAGCGTCCACATTGAGGAGGGAAATGGGATGGTAGCCATGACAGAGGTTGGGATTTTTGCCTTCTTTAGGGATTACCGTCATATATGCGGCCAGAAAAGAGTCTGGGAAACCTGTAGAGGGAGAGATAGCATTGAAAGGAGAGAGGTCTGATTTAAGCAGTTTATAGAATCGGGCAGTGTAACCATCAGGTCTCGGTGATTTACCCGAGGGGGAGAAGGAGATGGCTAGATCTAATTCCTCTACTCTGAAGGGATTCTCAAGGTCTGCAAGGATGGCAGGTGACAAGGGGAGCAGGGAAGTGTGCTGCAAATAGGAAAGGATGGTCTGTGAGAAGGGGGTAGGGACGCCACCCACGCCAGTAAGGTCATAAAGGCCAGAAGAGTATGAGGGGAAACAGGTGAGTATACGGGAGGTGAGCTGCTCCAAGCGACATTGGGAGACTTTGATGGGACAAAGAGGGCAGCTCTCTCATCCCTCAGGGCTCTTGCCAATAATCTTCCTGCTTTGTTGCCCCACTCATAATGGGAGGCAGAGCATTGCTGACGGAACCTATTGTGTTTTTTATCTATAAGAACGTGGATCTCCTTCTGCACCCTGAGGAGGCCCTTTAGGTCATCCTCAGCGAGCGTCTGTTTATGACAGGTTTCCAGGGCGTGTAGTTGAGACATAAGGACAGATAACTTATGGGAAGCTTCTTTTTTATGTCTGGCGCCATGTTGGATCAGGACCCCTTGAAGCACACATTTCAGGGATTCCCATTGAGTTTGCGGCAGCGTGGCGTCAGAGGCATGTGTGAGTGAGAAGGTAGTGATCGCTGCCTTGAGATCAGTTAAACAGAGGGGATCGTACAAAAGCGTCTCGTTCAGATGCCAGGTACATTCCCTCTTGGGAAGCGCAGGGAGTTGGAGAGTTCAAGAAACCGGGGGGATGGTCCGAGTGAATCATCAGGTCAATCGTCCCAGAGATGAGAGAGGGGAGTAGGCGGTGGGAAACAAGGATGTAGTAGAGTCTAGAGTACACTCCTTTTGCATGCAAATAAAAGGAATAGTCTCGACCAGTGGGATGGTGGAGACGCCAAGCATCACACAGCTGGTGCATATGCAGGGACCGCTTGATGCCCTTCAGCACTGCAAACGAGGGTGCATTTAGAGGTATCTAGAAGGGGGTTGAGAGCCATAGCCAGGAGCATGTGACGTCATAACCCTGCCCCCACATGACATCACTCCCCGCCCCCTCAATGCAAGTCTATGGGAGGGGGCGTGATGGCTGTCATGCCCCCTCCCATAGACTTGCATTGAGGGGGCAGGGTGTGACGTCACGAGGGGGCAGGGCTATGACGTCACAAGCTCCCAGCTCCAGCGTTCGAAATATAGTTTCTCAAGGAGTGCAAATTAACACTTCAAGCAATCAGGGGGTAAAAAAAAAAAAATCCACAGATTTATTAAGTCCACAGGTTTATAGGAGGAGATTCATCAAATCCTGTGCAGAGGAAAAGTCGATCAGTTGCACATAGCAACCAATCAGATTGCTTCTTTCATTTTTGAAAAGCCCTGTAAAAAATGAAATGGGCTATTTGATTGGTCGCTATGGGCAACTGGTCAACTTTTCCTCTGCACAGATTTTGATGAATCAACTCCATATTGTTTAAAAGAGAACTACAGTGTAATCCTGTGATCTGTATTATAAGGAAAACTTAAGATACTGAAATGGTGTGTTCCTGCCGGGTTCTATATTTGGCTCATGCCTGTTTGTTCTCCCTTAGAAAGTGTAATATCGCACATAAATTGACGTAAATCACTTCTAGAAGAACTCTCTCTTTATTTCAGGTGCAAAATTGCTGCTGTAGGAAAGCATAGCATGGTGTTGTGATTGGCCGTGCACTTAGGATCGCAGAAGGAATGCACAATAATCATTGGAGCGTTTTTTAGGCATTTCACAGCTCCAGATATGTAGAGTAAACATATCCATAGACCCTCATTACTCAGCAAAAGCTAAGAGAATGTGCAATATCAAGAGAAAGAGACTGCACTCACCATAGGCAATGGAGCTTTATTGCAGCATACCAGGTAACAAACACAGGTTGGTGGAGGACGTACGTCCCCCGCCTCCCTCCATCCACCTGTGTTTGTTACCTGGTATGCTGCAATAAAGCTCCGTTGCCTATGGTGAGTGCAGTCTCTTTCTCTTGATATTGCATACATCTTTCTATATATGGATTTTGCGCCTCCTATTATTGGCACTCCACCACAGCTTCCCATCACTGACATCGTAACCGTAGTCCTGCTAGTGCCGGGTCAATCTATATCTTGTTGCATACTAAGAGAATGTGCGTTGGGCTGGTAAAGATTGAAGTAGGCCGCAGCCGTATCCCCGCCGGACCTGCGCTGAATCTGGTTCATTTCAATGCGCTGACTGGAGTCAGATACTGAATGATATTCGGCGCGCATCCGGCAGGGATACGGCTGCGTCCGTTTTTGAAAATTTCCTGCAGCCGCATCCCTTAAAGGGATACTCCGCCCCTAGACATCTTATCCCCTATCCAAAGGATAGGGGATAAGATGTCAGATCGCTGTGGTCCCGCTGCTGGGGACCCCCGGGATTGCCGCTGCAGCACCCCACTGTCATTACTGCACCGAGCGAGTTCGCTCTGCACGTAATGACGGGCAGTACAGGGGCCCGAGCATCGTGACGTCACGGCCCCGCCCCTCGTGACATCACGGCCCGCCCCCTCAATACGTGTCTATGGGAGGGGGTGTGGTGGTCGTCACGCCCCTGCCATAGACTTGTATTAAGGGGGCGGGCCGTGATGTCACGAGGGTCGGAGCCATGAAGTCACGCTGCTCCGTCCCCTGTATCGCCCTGTGCAGTTATGACAGCGGGGTGCCGCAGCGGGATAAGATGTCTAGGGGCGGAGTATCCCTTTAAGTAATAGGAGTGATATGCTTTAGGTTTCAGATATTTGCACCTAACACCCCCTGTTAGTGTGATGTACAGTGCGACTTGTTCTAAACCAGACTGTGGTAATAAATGAATGTTCCTTGAAGTGTCTTCCAGTGTGCGTTCATATTTTGCACTACGTGGAAACTTGGCGTGGCTTCATTTCTTACCACTCACCACGTGGTTTCTTCTATAACAGGAGTTACAGCTAAGGTTCATATAGTACAGTGTTCAGTAGACAATAAGCCTTTATTATTTGCTTAACTCTGTACAGAATATGATGAGTTATTCATCTATCTTCATAGCTAGGAGTTATGACACAAACCATGTGACTTTTCTTGTATGTCTCTGCTTGACAAATGAACATGGCCTGGCCTGATCTTTATAGTGGAAAACTGCCAATGAAAATGATTATGGAACATCGCCATCAGGGACACCAAGCTTCTGCTTTTGTTGGACTCTTCTTCTTAAAGACGCACTGCCATGTTTTAGTGTTTTTGCCTATGTCATGCACACTTGCCATCACTAGTAGTACAGTGCCATTTATGTTATTCCAGCACTGCTGTATCTGTGTTTTATTACTTTATCTTGGTCATGTGATCACAGTCTAAGCCACAGAAAATCACTGGGGAGAATGTATCATTGTCTGTGTAAATTAAAGGGTTACTCCGGTGGAAAACATTTTGTTTATTTATTTTTTCAAATCAACTGGTGCCAAAAAGTGGCAGATTTGTGAATTACTTCTATTTAAAAATCTTAACCCTTCCAGTACTTATCAGCTGTTGTATATTACAGAGGAAGTTGAGTTCTTTTCAGTCTGACAGAGGTGCCCTCTGCTGACATCTCTGTCCGTGTCAGGAACTGTCCAGAGCAGGAGAGGTTTGCTATGGGGATTTGCTCCTACTTCTACATGGCAACTCTCACTATGTCATCTGAGGTGGCATGATTAAAGCCAGAGAAGTTGGGACAAGGTAAGTATAGCTCCCTGCTCAGGGGACTCCTTAAGGGTGCCGGGGAAGTCATATCCTCACCATCCCTGTGGACAGAAACATCTCCCATGGTTGGTAAGGAAGAGGACTTTTACCATATAGAACGCATTGCCATGCATAACATATGGTAAAATCTGATGACTGGTGCCCTTTAACCCCTTAATGACATATGACATAAATGTATGTTCTGGTCCCCTGGTACTTAAAGGGGTACTCCGGTGGAGAAAAAATATTCATATCAACTGGTGCCAGAAAGTTAAATAGATTTGTAAATTACTTCTATTTAAAAAAAATCTTAACCCTTCTAGTACTTAGAAGCTGCTGTATGCTCCAGATATACTAAAGAGAAATTTGTGAAGTTCTTTCAAGTCTGACAATAGTGCGCTCTGCTGACACCTCTGTCCGTGTCACGAACTGTCCAGAGCAGGAGAGGTTTACTATGGGGATATGCTTCTAATCTGGACAGTTCTTGACATGGAAAGAGCTGTCAGCAGAGAGCACTGTGGTCAGACAGAAAGGAAATTAAAAAATAAATTCCTCTGTAGTATACAACAGCTGATAAGTACTGGAAGGATTAAGATTTTTTTAAAGTAATTTACAAATCTGTTAAACTTTCTGGCACCAGTTGATTTGAAAAAAAAAAAAAAGTTTTCCAGTGGAGTACCCCTTTAACCCCTTAATGACCATGGACGTAAATGTACATCCTAGTGCGGAGGTCTTGTACGTGACCGCGAGCATCGAAGCATTGCTCGCGACATGCACTGCAGGTCCCGCTGCTATTAGCAGCCAGAGACCCGCCCGTAATGGCGGACATCAGTGATCACGCTGATATCTGCCATTAACCCCTCAGATGCTGTGATAAATACAGATCAATCATCTAAAATGGCGGCGGGAGGTCCCCTCACCTGCCTCCGACCATCTCTAGGAATGCTCTGCTCTGGTCTGAGATCGAGCAGACCAGAGCAGAAGATAGCCGATAATACTGATCAGTGCTATGTCCTATGCATAGCACTGAACAGTATTAGTAATCAAGTGATTGGTATAGATAGTCTCCTATGGGGACATAAAAAGTGTTTAAAAAAAAAAAAAAAAAGGAACAACATTTTTTTTTTAAAACCCTCCCATAATAAAAATGTAAATTGTCCCTTTTTCCCATTTTACTCCCAAAAAGCATTAAAAAAAAACATATTTGGTATTGCCTCGTGCGCAAATGTCCGAACTATCAAAATGAAATGTTAATGACCCCTTAACATTCCAAAAACAGCTCCACACCTGTCCTCAGGTTTTGTGTGATGATACAATTTGCCTCTATTCACTTCAATGGAACTGAGCTGCAATACCAACAGTATTAGAGGACGGGGAAGAAATCTGGATAATCCCTTTAATGTTTACCCCTCAGAAACATAAAGCATTTACCACTGCTAACCCTAGATCTTTACCAGAATTAGCATTTATTATTTAGCAGCACAATACATCTAGCTTGGGTTACGTTGGAAATGCTCGGCTCTTTGTTCAGGGCCATTAGTTTGTTGGATGGGCTGATCCGGCTAGAACCTATATCATCAGGCAGAATAGACCAGAGTAGTATAACAGAATGTGTCCTGTGATGCTTTGTTCTGCGCAGTTTCCATGAATGTTCTAGGGTTTGTAAAGGCAGTCCGTCCTCGTGGAGTCTCCAGTCTGTCATTCCAGCTCATGGGCAGTTTATCAAAACCTGTCCCGAGGAAAAGTTGTGAGTTGCCCATAGCAACCAATCAGATCGCTTTCATTTTTCAGAGGCCTTTTCAAAAATGAAAGAAGCGATCGGATTGGTTGCTATGGGCAACTCAGCAACTTTTCCTCTAAAGCAGTGTTTCTCAAGCACGGTCCTCAAGACCCCCCCAACAGGTCATGTTTTGATATAACGGTGGTGATGCCTGATTCACTGACCATCATTATTTTACCTGTGAGAGACTAAGGAAATCCAGAAAACATGACCTGTTGGGTACTTCAGGACTGCACTTCAGAAACACTGGTCTAAAGCAAACGTCAGTCCTTGTAGAATTAGTAGGGAGTTTAAGTTGACCGTTTTGGGCTTTTCTTTGACCAGTCCTTACTTGCATTCAGGGTTCTTTGACAGTAATCTGATCACTGAGTGATCATCCAGTATAACCTGGCAGTAAGTGCAGCGACACCACAGGTGAAATGAAGTATTACACCCCGTCTATTCAAATCAGTGGGTTTGTGGGACAGAACATCCAGAGCAATAGACACTTTATAAAATTGGTCTGATGAGAGGGCCCTTTTCTGTTAAGAATTCACCCATATAGTAAATGACAATGTTTTTTTTTTTTTTTAACCACTACAACCCCTTGAAATGTTGACTCTAGAATGTTTGCATCTGTCCCTATCCTTTTAGCATTTACTATTGCTGTATACTTTGAGTATCCTACAGTACCAGGTAGGTGTAGATTTCTTGAACACGATCTGTGCATTAAGCATATGTCTGCTGCATTGCTTTAGTATCTCCAAATGTAGTGTACTACTAATATGGCCACCAAATGTTCCTGTGTTGTATTCTTATGCACCATATAAATAAGTAATGCAACTTTCTAATATATTTTGTCTTAGTTCTTCTACATTTTCAAGGTATAAGGCTCTTTTCACACCACATTTTTAGACCCCAATAACCTCTCCAACTTATATCTCGATAGTGATCATGGCATCATATCAGCATTTAGATGCATCATTGGTCATAAAGTGGGATCAATCGCCTATAGGGAGATAAAAAAAGTGTTAAGATAATATATTAGGCATAGACAAATGTGGAATTGCCCAAACTAATATTGTATTACAGTCCTGATCCTGCACGGTCAACAGTGAAATCACACACAAAAAATACCAAACTTGATGTTTTTTGTTATTTGTTTTTGTCACATCACATCTTAGAGGGTTTTTTTAAGCTTTTATTTACTTTACTATTTTTTAGTTATAGTAAAACTCATCCAAAATTGGTATTGTTGGAACTGTACTGACCTGTACAATAAACTTAGTATGAAAGTTGTACCATACCACTAAAAAATGATTGCCCCACAAAACTGCATAATGGCTTCTTTTTCCCCTTCACTGTTTGCTATACAAATGATAATTTTCTGGCCGTGTAATACATTATATGGTAAAATAAAGGGTACAGGTAAAAAGTACAACTTGTCCTTTAAAATAAGCTCTCTGTAACAACTCAGTGTCAGAGGGGAAAAAAGGAGTAAGAAAACATAAGCAAATAATGTAAATTACTTCAATCCTTCCAGTACTTATCAGCTACTGTATGCTACAGAGGAAATTTAGTTGTTCTTTTCTGTCTGACCACGGTGCTCTCTGCTGAAACCACTGTCCATTTTAGGAACTGTCCAGAGAAGGAGAGGTCTGCTATGGGGATTTGATCCTACTCTGGACAGTTCCTTACATGGACAGAGGTGTCAGCAGAGAGCACTGTGGTCAGACAGAAAAGAACAACTTTAAGTACTGGAGGGATTAAGATTTTTTTTAATAGAAGAAATGTACAAATGTGTTTAACTTTCTGGAACCAGTTGATTTAAAATAAATAAGTTTTCCACCGGAGTACTCCTTCCCAGACAATGCTTTGAGTGATATAGATCAGTAGCAGCAGCTGAGATTTCTCTAGTTTGCTAAAATGTATCAGTCTGGAATTGAAGTTGTTCATTTCACTGACCATTGCCTAGACTAGACTGGATACAAATGTATTCACTTCTCCTTTTAGTGGTTTCCATTGCCTAGACTAGACTGGATACAAATGTATTCCCTTCTCTTACCCCATGAATACCATCTGGAGATTCCAAGTGCGTGCAGCGTCGACCAAATCAGTTGGCCCTAGGACCGTGCAGACATTGACCACATAGACCGCAATGTATGCGGAGACTGCAATGTCTATAGATGGCAATGTCTGCGGAGCGGAGATCTACCAGACCATTGAACGAGTTTTTCGAGGGGATTTTCCGGGTAGAAACTTGAAAACTCTACAGTGTGCACTGTGCAGCGGAATTGCATTGCCGTCAATGGGACTCTGCTGCACTGGAATTTCCAAGCAGAATTGCCTACCAGAATTCGGAAATTTCGTAGTGTGAAGCCGGCTAATAGGCCAGGATACCACAAACAAGATATTTAGACATACATTGTAAAGCAACAAAAAGTCGCAAGTATATGAGCAATGAAGCAATTGTGGAAGAAATTGCAAGAAATGTATGCAGAGCACCATTTGTGAGCCCCCGATAAATTCCCCCCCTCCTAATGTCCTTACTCTTTATCAATTGCTGATTCCACGCAAGGCCCTGACTTTGATGTTTTAACTCGTCCTTTCATTTTTCAGCCTCTGGTTACACAACTGAGTTGTTTATACGTCTACAGTGCTGAAGAGTGAGAATCATTTAATGGAACGTCTCCAGCATCTCCTTTTTCTTACATTATTTTTGCCGGTGCCCAGCCTGCTCACTTGGCAGTGCATGGTACTGGGAGCAGTTTACTTGTAGAAGGGTTAAGAATACGATACCATCTTACTATTAGTTGTATTTTATTAGTTTACTTTGTACACTTATTCAGTAAAGGGAAGGAGCTTTGTTTACTGTGCGAGAGTAAATGAAGAGTTTGTTTATTGGGATACTCTTCCCCCAGCATGGCCTTATTTGCTGACCCATACAAATGACCTCAGTCCCGTGAATACTAGATGTTCTTCAGTTTCCCATTCTGCATTTCAATAGAAGCATTATGTGTTTATTATGTTTTGGCTGGACATCATTGGTAGCTTGGTAGGTACATTGAATTCTGGAAAGTGCAGGACTGTAATCATGGTTTATCAGTATCCCAGTAGCCTAGCCAAAGCTCTGATTTATAAAGAACTGTGTGTAAACTAATAGTTAATAAGCAAATAAAAAGCATTTTGTAATATATCTTATTAAAGAAAAAAAAGTTTTCTTGTCCTGCTCCTTTCATCCTCTCTCCTCCTGCATACGTTGTTTTTTTGTCAATGTATGATGGATGCCAATATGTGGCATCAGTCAAAGATATGTGGTGGATGTATAAGTTGATGAGTCCCATGATATATGACTACACTGGCATCACAAAATGCAGTGCGAAAATAGCCTTTCACTGCTCTATAATGTAATCCATGCTGCTTCCAAGGGTGTGTAATGGAGATAACCGAATTCCAGATTCTGACATTAACCGAGCCTTATAAATAGTAACAAGACACAGTGCTTTCCTCATGTACACCTGACTGCTTATCCTGATAAGTAACCTAAAAGCACAGGTAGGCTTTATCATCTTTTCATCTACACAATATGTAGCCTTTAAAGGGGTACTCCACTGCTCAGCATTTGCAACAAACTGTTCCAAACACTGGAGCCAGCACCGGGAGCTTGTGTTGTCATAGCCCTGCCCCTCATGATGTCACACCCTGCTCCCTAAATGCAAGTCTATAGGAGGGGGTGTGGCGGCTGTCATGCCCCCTCCCATAGACTTGCATTGAGGGGGCGGGGCTATGACGTCACGAGCTCCCGGCGCCGTCTCCAGCGTTCCAAACAGTTTGTTCTAAATGCTGAGCAGCAGAGTACCCCTTTAAGTGGTATTCCAGAATGTAAAAGCTTATCCCCTATTCACAGGATAGGGAAAGAGTGTCTGATCGCGAAGAGTCTGACCGTAATCTCCAGACCGGGGCCAGGCTCTCCCCATTGCATGGAGCATGGGATCCTAGGGGTCAGACCCTCCCGTGAAAGACGCGTATCCCCTTTCTTTTAAAGGGGGTACAATTTGTTCATTGCTGGAGTACCCTTTTAAAGGTTATGTGGAAAAATGCATTGCCAAAGCCATGTCTAATGAGACTGTTTAGAAGAAATGGCCAAACCTATTAAAATGGTTTGTTTTATTTAGCAGCCTCACAAGTTTGTGCAGGTTTTCCTTATGAGGACAGGATTGCAACATCACGACTGAAAGAGGGAATGTGGAGGAATATGTTGAATAATTCAGTTTATAAATTTATACTTCTCTTTTAGTTATTGATATTTAAAATGTAAGTGTACCTGCACTTTTCGGTTCTTTTTCAAGATAAACTGTTGTGTATGTATTACTTGTATATGAAAAATGTTATAATCTTAGAGCCAGGATGCTACACATCACATAACGTCATGTCACTACGTAACAGGATTTTATGTGTTGTCATCAGTCTCCCCTCATCCCCCCCTCCATGTGATAAATATTACTGTCCCCTCATCTCCCCCCTTTTGATAATTATTACTGTCCCCTCATCTCCCCCCTTGTGATAAATATTACTGTCCCCTCATCTCCCCCCTTGTGATAATTATTACTGTCCTGTCATTTTCCCCCATGTGTCTCAGTCATCACTGTCCCCTAATCGCTCCCTGTGTGTTACAGTTATTAATGTCTCCTCATCTTCCCTCTGTGTTTCACTGCCATTAGGTTTTATTTACCTCCAAATCTGTTCCCACACTGATCCCCCGTTCTGCCTCCGGTGTACAGCAGCAGATTCCTTCGCTCCAGTGTCACAGAACTGCCACATCCAATCAGTCTTCGCCATAACACTCCATTCTCCTAAATATTAAGTGTCACAGACAAGGCCACAGATTGGCTCGGTGGTGACCTGACGTCCGCTGCTCCTGTAACACCGGAGCATCGGCCACAGGCAGTATGGGGGATTAGCCCAGGAATGTAGGTGTAGGTAAGTAAAACAAGTGCTGATCTACCTGACCAGTGCTCACAGGGCAACACTCTGCTGTGTACTACCACCCTAAAGTGTATGGGGTTCTCCCAACTTCCCTCTGACAAGTGATATCTGGGAGAGAAGGATCAGGCATGTTGAATTTCAACTGCCTGATCCTTTTATTCTTAGAGAGATAAGTAGTGAAGTAGAACAATATTAGGTTGAGAAACAATGTTTATTGCAGTATATGACACAGAGGGGTTCAGAAAATACTCTTCAAAGGGGGGCTAATATAGCCGAATGTTGCCCTAGAGGACAATCTCTACACAATGGGGGAAAAAGGCAGAATATAGAGCTATAACAAGGTTAACCACTTGAGGCCCAAGGGCGTACCTGTACGCCCATGGGAATTCCTGTCCCCACCAGGTGGGGACCGAACCGGGATGCCTGCTGAAATCATCCAGCAGACACCCTGTGCAAAACCCTGGGGGGTCCTGAAACTGGGTGAATTCAGACCGGCGATTTGCGGCGATCCCGGGTGAATCGGGCCTCCAGTGCCTGGAAAAAAAGGGTTAATCGGGCTGTCCGAGACAGCCCCATTCACCCTTACCCAGCAGGATTGAGGTGGAACAGGTGCCACCTTAAGATCACGTGACTGTTCAGTCGGAACAACTGACCAACCACTAAGCTGCTGGGCGGTGATCGGGGCCGGTGGGGATCTCCTACCTTTGGCTGGCCCGGCCGGAGGTCCCCTCAGGAGCGGCGGCGGTCAGGAGCAGTAGGAACGGTGGCAGCAGCGGCGGAAGTCCTGGCGGTGCAGGCGGCAGGATACAGGCCTGTTCATCTCCTGCTGTTGCTTAGCAACAACTCTCAGCATGCACAGCCAAACTACAACTACAACTCCCAGCCAGCCCTTTGGTAGTCTGTGCATGCTGGGGATTGTAGTTATACAACAGCTGGAGGCGCATTTTTTCTATTAAAAAGTGTGCCTCCAGCTTTTGCATAACTACAACTCCCAGCATGCACAGACAGCCGAAGGGCATGCTGGGAGTTGTAGCAGTGTGCCTCCAGCTGTTGCAAAATTACAACTCTCAATATGCCCTTCGGCTGTCAGTGCATGCGGAGAGTTGCAGTTTTGCTACAGCTGAAGGCACCCTGGTTGTGAAATAAAGTTTGTGTCCTAACTCAGTGTTTCGCAACCATTATGCCTCCAGCTGTTGCAAAAATACAACTCCCAGCATGCACTAAGAGACCGTACATGCTGGGAGTTCTAGTTTTGCAACAGCTGGAGGCACACTGGTTGCGAAACACTGAGTGAAGTAACAAATTTTGTGTTTTGCAACCAATGTGCCTCCAGCTGTTGCATAACCACAACTCCCAGTATGTATGGTCTGTAAGTACATGCTGGGAGTTGTAGTTTTGCAACGGCTAAAGGTTTGCCCCCACCCTATGTGAATGTACAGGGTACATTTACATGGGCGGGGGTTTACAGCGAGTTTTCTGCTGCAAGTTTGAGATGCAGCAATTTTTTTCTGCCGCAGCTCAAACTCACAGTGAGAAAATCATTGTAAACCCCTGCCCATGTGAACCAAGGCATGCTGGGAGTTTTGCAACAGCTGGAGACACCCTGTTTGGGAACCACTGCCATAGGGTATTTTGGTGGCTGATACAAATCGCAAATTTAGGCTTCAAATGCGCATGCGCTCTTTCGCTTTGAAGCCCTGTCGTATTTCAAGGAAACAGTTTAGGCCCACATATGGGGTATTTCTGTACTCGGGAGAAATTGCATTACAAATTTTTGGGGGAATTTTCTCCTTTTACCCCTTATGTAAAGGTAAAGTCTACACCAGCATGTTAGTGTAAATTTTTTTTATTTTTTACACTAACATGCTGGTTATGCCCCATACTTAAAATTTTCACAAGCGGTAAAAGGGAAAAAAGACCCCTAAAATTTGTAACGCAATTTCTGAGTATGGAAATACCCCCTGTGTGGATGAAAAGTGTTCATCGGGCGAACTACAATGCTCAGAAGAGAAGGAGCATTATTGGGCTTTTGGACAGCCCACTGTTGCAAAGATCTGTCAAATGCCAGTGGGGTGTAAATGTTCACTGCACCCCTTATTACATTCTGTTAGGGGTGTAGTTTTCAAAATGGGGTCACATGTGGGGGGGGGGGGGGATTCACTGTTCTGGCACCATGGGGCTTTGTAAACACACACAGCCTTCAATTTCGGATACATTCTCTCTCCAAAAGCCCAATGGCGCTCCTTCTCTTCTGAGCATTGTAGTTCACCCGCAAAGCAGTTAACATCCACACATGGGGTATTTCCATACTCAGAAGAAATGGGGTTACACATTTTGGGAGGCTTTTTCTCTTATTACCCCTTGTGAAAATGAAAAATTTTGGGTAACACCAGCATTTTAGTGAAAAAAAATCGAATTTTTCATTTTCATGTCCAACTTTAGCGGAAATTTGTCAAACACCTGTGGGGTGTTAAGGCTCACTGTACCCCTGGTTATGTGCCTTGAGGGGTGTAGTTTCCAAAATAGTATGCCATGTGGTATTTTTTATTTTTTATTTTTTTGCTGTTCTGGCACCATAGAGGCTTCCTAAATGTGACATGCCCCCCAAAAACCAATTCAGAAAAACTCACTTTCCAAAATCCCATTGTTGCTCCTTCCCTTCTGGGCATTTTAGTGCACCCACAGAGCACTTGACATCCACATATGAGGTTTTTCCTTACTCAAAAGAAATTGGGTTTTAAATTTTGGGGGGCTTTTTCTCCTTTTTACCCTTGGGTCTACAAGAACATGCGAGTGTAAAAAAATGAAGATTATGAATTTTATCCCTCACTTTGCTGCTATTCCTAAAGGGTTAACGCACTTTCTGAATATCATTTTGAATACT
The DNA here is from genome assembly GCF_029499605.1 of Hyla sarda. Lineage (NCBI taxonomy): Eukaryota > Metazoa > Chordata > Amphibia > Anura > Hylidae > Hyla > Hyla sarda. The sequence goes on along the minus strand of NC_079190.1, from coordinate 143,283,382 downwards.
TTGAGGGGTGCAGTTTTTATAATGGGGTAATTTATGGGGTATTTCTAAAATGAAGGCCCATTAAATCCACTTTGGAAAATTGCTGCTGAACTTTGAAAAAGTAAAAACATGTCAACTTTATGATGCAAACATAAAGTACGGTAGATATATTGTATATGTGAATCAATATAACATTTATTTGTCCATTTTCTTAGTAAGCAGAGTTTCAAAAAATGCAAAATTTACTAATTTTTCTAAAAATAATTTCTTAGCTATCTAGAACAGTTTCCCCTCTTTGGTTGTCACTTACATGCATGATGTGGGGGAATTACATTATCCAGCCTTCCACTCTGTCTCTGTCCAAATCCCTCTTTGAAAGCAGCCCTGACCCCCCTGAGAGACACAGACCACATGGTTCCTGCCCTGCACTCATGCTCCCTTTAGTGCTGAGAACTGGGAGGTGTGTGCAGCCGCAGCCAATCAGACACTGAATCTCTCTACGCTCAAAGCAAGAGGGTGGGGGCTGCAATGATTGCTGGGAGATGTAGGCAATGGAAGATAAGGATGACAAAGGATATCAAGCAGCCAGAAAAGACAACAGAGGCCACAGGAACCATGAATATCAGGCAGGATGGTTTACAGGGAACATATCCAGGTAGTGTGATGGCTTTGGAGCTTTTTATTTTTATTTTTTTTATAAATATACTTTCCTGGAGGGGTAAAAGGCAGCAAATATATTAATGCATTTACAGAATTTCATGAAAATGTACAGTACGAGTTGGTAAAAGGTCAATAAAAAGTTTTTAACATTCCTAGCAAGTTGTGACAAGTTATCTTGTCATGTGCTCCAATTTTAAGTGGTATTCCAGAAGACGATGGGAGGGTGTCTGATTATGGGGGGGCTGACTCCTGCCCCCCATCCCCCATGATTTAAATTAGGAAATCACCATTTTTCTCAGTTTTTTTTATTTTATATGAGCACATAAATAAAGGCAAAATGTGCGACGATGACAGTACAGGAAATAGCAGTGCCCAATGATAGATGCCTTTTATTATAGATGTGCCAGTTTGCAGGCATGTTTATTACTCTTGGGAATTGCAATATCCAGTAATTCCAGACAGTCAAGTATAACAGATGCACTTATTTGCATTCTGAGATCAATATTAGAATTTACAATCACATTATTTTTTTTTAATTTATTTAACTACTTCCAGACCGGGCTTTTTACCCCCTTCCTAACCAGACACTTTTTCAGATTTTTTTTTAGTACATGCATGGAAAAGTGAAAACTGTACTATGGTTAATATACAGTCATGGCTATAAATGTTGGCACCCCTGACCTTTTTCAAGAAAGTAAAGTATTTCTCGCAGAAAAGGATTGCAGTAACACATGTTTTGCTATACACATGTGTATTTCCTTTGTGTGTATTGGAACTAAACCAAAAAAGGGAGGAAAAAAGCTAATTGGACATAATGTCCCACCAAACTCTAAAAATGGGCTGGACAAAATTATTGGCACCCTTAACTTAATATTTGGTTGCACGCCCTTTGGAAAGAATAACTGAAATCAGTCTCTTCCTATAACCATCAATAAGCTTCTAACGGAATGTTGGACCACTCTTCCTTTGCAAACTGCTCCAGGTCTCTCTTATTGGAAGGCGCCTTTTCCCAACAGCAATTTTAAGATCTCTCCACAGGTGTTCAATGGGATTTAGATCTGGACTCATTGCTGACCACTTCAGAACTCTACAGCACTTTGTTGCCATCCATTTCTGGGTGTTTTTTTTTTACTTATGTTTGGGGTCATTGTCCTGCTGGAAGACCCAAGATCTCAGATGCAAACCCAGCTTTCTGATACTGGGCTGTACAGTGCGACCCAAAATCCGTTGGCAATTCTCAGATTTCATGATTCCTTTCACACATTCAAGGCACCCAGTGCCAGAGGCAGCAAAACATCCCAAAACTTCATTGAACCTCCACCATATTTCACTGTAGGTACTGTGTTCTTTTCTTTGTAGGCCTCATTCTGTTTTCGGTAAACAGTAGAATGATGTGCTTAACCAAAAAGCTCAGTGCCATGGGTTGCAAACTTGTAATAATAATTATTGCGCACTGTGGACAAAGACAAATCTAGATCTCTGGAGATGGACTTGTAACCTTGAGATTGTTGATATTTTTCCACAATTTTGGTTCTCAAGTCCTCAGATGGTTCTCTTCTCTTATTGTTGTCCATGCTTAGTGTGGCACACACAATGCAAAGTGTACTTCTCTCCTTTTTATCTGCTTTCAGGTGTGATTTTTATATTGCCCACACCTGTTACTTGCCCAGGTAAGTATAAAGGAGCATCACATGCTTGAAACAATCTTATTTTTCCACAATTTTGAAAGGGTGCCAATAATTTTGTCCAGCCCATTTTTGGAGTTTGGTGTGACATTATGCCCAATTTGCTTTTTTCCTCCCTTTTTTGGTTTAGTTCCTATACACACAAAGGGAATAAACATGTGTATAGCAAAACATGTGTTACTGCAATCCTTTTCTGTGAGAAATACTTAATTTTCCAGAAAAAATTCAGGGGTGCCAACATTTACGGCCATGACTGTAGGCACAAGAACAGTTTTGTGTGTGTGTTTGACAGTACATGGAGTCCATGTAAACTAGTGTATATTACCCCATTTGTACAGTATGCTGCCTGTTGTATAGTGAAGGCAGCTGATAAGCATTATTAAATTCTGATGGTTGGCTGCACCATAAATCCCTCTCCCACGTTGTCTGATAAAGAAGGTTAATGCAAAGCTGTAAATAACTGTATAGCAAGCAAAATAAACAGAATTACCAGCAGGCGGGAGAAATTACTGTAGATTATTTCCGGAGCACACGCTTGTTTGAACAGCTTGAGGGCACTATAACCACCATCATTTACTTAATCGTTTCTTGTTTGGAAAAATGCTTATATTAGATTTAGTGTAATTCTGTCCCTCCTTTCCTTTAGCTCATCTTTGCAGTCTTCCTAGACGTCTCCATGTTACTATTCTGCTATTTTTCATCATAACATATCCAGCCTATTGACACCGTCATTTTATAAACCCATTCACACAAAGGCTTAGGGATTGGACCAGATGATATATGTGGCGCCTATTTTACTGATATTATAATGCCGAACATGGGCATAAGGGTAGAACCTTTAGCCTACAGCAGTGTTTTCTTAACAGTGTGTCTCCAACTGTTGCAAAACTACAACTCCCAACATGCCCGGACAGCCTTCGGCTGTCCGGGCATGTTGGGAGTTGTAGTTTTGCAACAGCACTGTTTGGAAAACACTGGTCTACAAGTTTGTCTATAGCACTCCCACTCATGTAATGGCAATGCTGATTGTACTGATGGATCTAGTGTTATCACCAGATTCCTTATTGTCACAGGATAAAATTATCTAAAATATAGGTTATGGCTTAAAGGAAAACTGTCAGCAAAGTCACCAACACTAACCAGTGGTAGTGGCTGGTACTGCGCGTGACGATGATTAAAATGCTGCCTACCTTACCTGGATATGTTGCAACGTTCCTTCGTTATGTTCCTAATTACGATTATGCAGCTGACCAGTCAATGGCACAGGTAGAGTAACAATGGCGGCCTTGTGCACTGTGACGTCTCATCGCTCAGCCCGCTCATACATATTCGTACAATCCCCTCCCCTTCCCCGCTCTGTATTTACACCTACTGCGCATGTGCCGATGATGGGTGTGGCCATCTTGGATCATCAGCACATGCACATTGGGAGTAAATACAGAGCGGGGAACCGGAGGGGATTGTACGAATATGTATGAGCGTGCTGAGCGCTGAGACATTACAGTGCCGAGGTCGTCATCAGAACTCTGCCCATGTCACTGACTGGTCATTTGCAAAATCTCAATTAGGAACATAACGGAGGAACTCCGGGCATGGTAGGCAGTGTTTTAATCAGCGTCATCAGCCAGTACCACTGGTTAGTGAGGGTGACTTTGCTGACAGTTAACCTTTAAGGAACAATAACCATGGATCCAGCCCTCTTATATGAAAAGCTCCTAGCTTATTGAAAATACATAAAAATGTCATAAATATGCAGCATATAATGGGCTCGGATATGCGCCGTCACCATTGATGTCGATGCATATCCATGTGGATCAGCCGAAAGAATAAACAGGTTCATACTTTCTGCGGAGTCTGGAATTCTAAATTTCACAGAGGAATTTCAGCAGTGTACACTTTACAGCAGAATCCCTTTTAAAGACAATTGTAGGCTGCTGCTTCGGAATTTCCAGGCAAATTTTCGTTCGGAAATTCCATGCTCCATGGCAGGTAAGCTGACTACTACTAAATATCTTTATAGTTTAAAGGGGTACTCAGCTGAAAACATCTTATCCCCTATGCAAAGGATAGGGGATAAGGTGTTAGGTCGCAGGGGTCCCGTCACGTTCTAATCTACGGGCCAGCAGCGGCTTGCAGCTTCCGCGTTCGTGGCTTCACGCCACGCTCCCTCCATTCATGTCTGTGGGAGGGGGTGTTCCGTGCACCGAATGACAGGAGTCCCGCAGCGGAGATCACGGGAGCCCCCAGGGGTGGGATCCCTGCATTCTATCATCTAATCCCCTCTCCTTGGATAGGGGATAAGATGTTTTCAGTGGAGTACCCCTTTAAGGGCTTGCCTGAAAAAAACCTGGTCATGATTGTTTTTCTGATTTATAGTGTTTAACAGGAGAAAGTCAGGAAGTTCCATGGCTGCCAAAACTGGGGTGGCTTTTTATTCTGGCCAAGATGGCTGGGATGTAAACATGGGACCTCATAGGTTGTCATTATGATATAAATCCCTATTACAGGGGATATTAGTGGGGCTCCAGTGTAATGAATAACCTTCCCAGGATAGTCATGTCCAGCTATAAAAAGAAAGGTCTTTGTAGGCAGCTCCGTATGTCCATAGCAGTTAGGTTATTTTAAGTGTTCAGTAGCCGCTCCTCTACATACGTGTCACTATGGCCTTTTGGCTGTTTGTCCATCTGTTCACACTTGTATTTAATGTCACATAAACCAATGAAATTGGTACAGAGCTCAGTGTGTAAGTAGTTTCTGAGAACTGGCACCAACAATAATAGTACACGGTCTATTCCGTCCTCCCTTGTAATCCTACACCTCCTGAAGTTTCCTCCCTTTCTGAAATAACACAACCGCTCCGCGCATTGGTGTGAAACGTGTGGCTCATTTTACTGATGCTATTGTCTATATAGAATCAGATGAACCAGGATATTGTATTGTATAGTATAGTATGTGATGGGGCAAAGGCAGCCGTTACTTTATGTTCTGACCCGAATAAGTACAGAGCAGTAAGAAGTAATTGGTGTTTGTATTGTACCTAGTAATCCTAACTTCATCATATTTACTAATATTAATGTTTGTGTACAGAATCAGAGAGTAGTTTGGGCAAGTTCTCTGTGTCTTTCACCATGGGCTATTCGTGTTAATGCTGTACCACGCTGTGCCCTTCACTGAGGATTTATGAGACACGTTTCCCAACTTGCCAGAGTTTATCACATCCATATCTTGTGTTTATAATCTGACATCGAACTGTTCAGTGTTGAAATGCATCATATGCCAAAGAGAAAAATGTATTCTTTTTTTAACTCCCTGGTAGGCTGGAGCAGTTCCTGACAGTGCCCATCAAGGTGATGGCAAAATAGCACTCTCATCAGGTCCAATCAGGTGTTGGGCTTTACCATGCTCATGCATTATTTATTCTGTAGTATCACATAAGCCATGACTTATCAATGCCGCCTGCTTCTTAGACAGGGTAGACTGAAAGTAGACAGTTTAAAGGGGTACTCCGGTGGAAAACCTTTATTTTTTTTTAATCAACTGGTGCCAGAAAGTTAAACAGATGTGTAAATTATTTCTATCAAAAAAATCTTAATCCTTCCAGTACTTATTAGCTGCTGAATACTACAGAGGAAATTATTTTCTTTGTGGAACACAGAGCTCTCTGCTGACATCATGACCACAGTGCTCTCTGCTGACATCATGAGCACAGTGCTCTCTGCTGACATCATGAGCACAGTGCTCTCTCCTGACATCATGACCACAGTGCTCTCTGCTGACATCATGACCACAGTGCTCTCTGCTGACATCTCTGTCAATTTTAAGAACTGTCCAGAGTAGGAGAAAAACCCCATAGCAAACAAATGCTGCTCTGGACAGTTCCTAAAATGGACAGAGATGTCAGCAGAGAGCACTGTGCTTGTGATGTCAGCAGAGACCTCTGTGTTCCAAAAAGAAAATAATTTCCTTTGTAGTATTCAGCAGCTAATAAGTACTGGAAGGATTAAGATTTTTTAATAGAAGCGATTTCGAAAAAAGTTTTCCACCGGAGTACCCCTTTAAGAATGTGGTTGACTTATCACTGTGTCTTATGCTGTTTGATTCATTTGTCACATCTTAAAAAAATTCTCAACTCAAAAGTAGACGGCCTAACTTTTCTGCCAACATCAGATCTTGGCAGAGCATATCCCACTTTAGGCCATGCTCCTTGCTGCAAAGTAACATCCTCTTTCCCCATTTAAGGGGTACTCCACTGCTAGACTTCTTATCACCGATCCAAAGGATAGGGGATAAGATCTGTCATCATAGGGTTCCTGCTGCTGGGGCTCCACACAAACTCCCGAAGCACCAGGCATTCTAAACAAACACCGGGTTCCTGCGGCAGTGGTCGTGACGTCATGGTCATTTCCCCCTCACGACGCCATGCCCCCTCATTCATGTCTATGGGAGGGGCGTGTAGGCAGACGCGCCCCCTCCCATAGACATGAATGGAGGGGGTGTGACGTGATGTAATGAGGGGGCGTGGCCGTGATGTCTTGATCACGGCCTCTGGCTCTGAGCATTCTGAACAAAATGTTCAGAACGCTGGAGCACCATAGTACCCCTTTAAATCATGCTCCCTTGCTGAGTGAATCACAAAAAGTGTCTAAAACTCATAGTAAATGTATTTACGATCAGGATGCACCCAAATGTTGGCGTAATTTATGAGGAAAAGTCAAGGAAATGCACATAAATCTTCCCCATAATTCACTTATTGTGGCCAATGTATCGTTACCTTAACCCTTCCACTATGATTGTTGTACAACAGAGGCAAGGTTGTGACAACATAGCAGTGCTTGATTTCAGATATTGGCATTCGAGTTACTGGATGTCTTGTGTAAGCTTATTATTTATTACCATATCTATGTCACTTTTATCTATAAAATCTCATATGTAACGGAAAGTATTCATAGAGAATTTAATATCATGTCCTATCTTTTCTGCCCAGTAAAAAATTTAAACTTAATGGACCTTTTATAAGTAAATCGATAAAAAATGATCATATATGTTTGACAACCAGAAGTCATGATGTCAGTGTGAACAGGACTTGAAGCTGCAATCGGACATGCTAATCCAGCACAATAAAAGTGGGTTCATTTCCAAACTTTAGAGAATTGCCTGGTTCCAGCAGCATTCATCCTCCTACTACAATGCACCACAAAGGAAAGGGTTGTCGTCCGAGATCAGGGTATGTAACTCAACCACTGAGGGTTTCCCGCATGGGAAATTTCACAAGCGGATTATGTCGCAACGGGTTTCCCACTGTGAGTTTGAAACTAAATCCACCATGTGATTGAGCCCTAAAGGTGCATTCATGCACATCAGGTTTGTTGCAGACTTGAGGTTGGGGATCCACACGTGTAAAATTCTCAATCCGCAACTGCAGATTTTAAAAGACAAATCTTATATATTTTTTGTCAGTAAATTGCTTTGTAAAATCCCCAATTTTAAATCTGCAGTTCAGTAAAAGCCTAGAAAAATTTTAAAATAGTTAAAAACTCATAAACCCCCCAAAATAAATCCGTACAAAGTACTCTTCTGGGCCTGTGCAATAGATCAGCATATTCACCGAACATTTTTGTTAGTTAATACATGTATTCCTAGTTCTTAGAACACCTTTATCTTTCTGTTATCCAGTTTTAGCAGTCTTCCAATTGACCATTTAGTCATACATTTCTAGTAATAACAGATGGACGGCACAATACAGAGCTACATGGAAAGAGCTTTCAAAATAACTTCATGGGGAATATTTAATAGTACATGAGACCACTTTTTCTTTAAATTGTAACTATTCAGATCCCTCTATGTATATCTACATATAGTGGCTTTGTATGCCTGCATATTTTCTTAAAAAAATATACCACAAAAAAAGTTGGATGTTACTCGGTACCCAATCCTGATCATGCACATATCATTTTTATGTGTCTAGCACCAATATTTTTCTCACAAATGCCTTCTTTCTGCTGCTTATTTGGTTTGTCATTCTGAGCTCTGGAGGGGGTGTGTTCTCACTCTGCATGGCTCATCTTCCACCCTGAGTCTGCTGTGCTGGGTTACTTCATCCAGACAGGAGTGAGCACAGACGAGTGCTAGTCTCACCCTCATTTACTGGACTTTGACCATGCCTGTGTTTCAGCAGGGGCAAAGATGATGCTGTAGCTGGACAGGATTATGTTCTCGATGGTATGGGGACCCCATGTGGTGTTTTTGTTTTTTCTTCTTTTTTTTTTAAGCCATGATTCCGATTAAAAAGGAGATATACTTCATAAGAAAATGTTATTAGAAAGGTTAATGGGGTTATCCAAGAATAAGAAAACAGCTTTTTTAAAAAAAAATAAATAAATAAATAAACTCCCTTTCTGTCTCCAGGTTGGGTGCGGTATTACAACTTGGCTCCATTCACTTTAATGGAACTGAGTTGCAGAACCACACCCAACCTGGAGACATACGGGGAGCAATTTTTGAAAGAAATGTTCTCTGTTTTTCTATAACCTGTTTAATGTTTTGCCAAGACCTACGACCTAGCTTTTCAATCTGACAGTACCCATTTAAGGTATTATATAATGACTCCAAGGGGTTTGGATGTTTATAAATAAAAATAAATAAAAACTTTTGTCCTCTATACAGTGTAAATGATGATCAGATGTCATGTGACTGCAGTGGCATATTGCTGCTGGACACAATTATACATGGCACTGCTAATGAGGATCATAGTAAGTTCTGTGCACTTTATGATTGTTTCTTTAAAAAAAAGTCTTTAGTGTTTTTTGTATTCCTTCTTTTTTTTTTTTCTTTTTTCATTTTAATCTAGTAAATGATCTGACAGATTTTTCCTTCATGTTATAAGCCGATTTATAATGTTTGTGTAGTTCTACAAATCTGTCTTGTGTCAGTATGATTCAGTTTCCTGGTGAATGAAGCTGTAGATAAGTGGCCATTTTGGCTGTGATCCTGACTATGTATAAATAATTCACATATGACTCTCAGAGCAGACTCAAGTGTCTGGGATCCTTACTGGCAGTCTAATAAGTAGTGTTTTCCTTGTTTTTCCCTTTTCAGAGTGTGACCTTTGTTATAAATATCCTTTGTGTGTTTTGCTCTAATGTGATGTCTGACTAATTTAGTCCTCAAGGTCACATTGTCCTTTATAATGGGTTTTCCCCATGCTAGAAGCAGCGCTCTGTTCTGTACAGACCAATGTTAGTCTAGTCAATTGATTGTGCGGATTGTTACAATAACAGGTTGCAGAGTGCTGTGGAGCGTGGGCAGATCTAAAGTATGTTTGCCTCGTGTTTACTTCTTACCTCCCACAAGGATGTGAGGTTTATGTTCTGTAGCGTAAAGAATAAATGCAACTAGTGATCTGTCAATGAGATCTCCATGTCTGTGTACACACAAGGACAGCAGAGAAGAAGTCTGTTGGACTTCATATTATGAACAGGAGATGTCATAGAAAGTGATGCATATCAGCATATAGTAGTAATACAGTTTACAAAGAACAGGTTATGTTAAGAACAGGTTATGTTAAAAGGTATTCCGGTTAGGGATCCACCGATATCGTTTTTTTAGGGCCGATACCGATAATCTGTGGCCTTTCAGGCCGATGGCCGATAACTTATACCGATATACCGTGCAGTGTGGGGGGGGGGGGGGGGGGGTTGTCGTGGTAATTGCCAATACCGATAACGTCAAAAATTGTGAATATCGGCCAAACCGAGAATCGGTCGATCCCTAATTCCGGTTTCAGAAAATTATCTTGCAAACTATTACCCTGAGATATGTAACTTACTAAAATAATGTTATCACAAATTGTACTGGAATCTATTAGAGTAGCAAGTAGAGATGAGCAAAGTTACAGCGATTCGATTCGTCACAAACTTCTCGGCTCGGCAGTTGCTCACTTTATCTTGCATAAATTAGTTCAGCTTTAAGGTGCTCCGGTGGGCTGGAAAAGGTGGATGCAGTCCTAGGAGAAAGTTTCCAGCCCACCGGAGCACCTGAAAGCTGAACTCATTTATGCAGGCTAAAGTCAGCAACTGCCAAGCCGAGAAGTTTGTGACTTATCGAATTGCTGTAACTTCGCTCATCTCTAGTAGCTAGCACTGCTAATTGTCCTACATTAATCCAAAAGATGCTTCTCCCAACATCCCTTACATATACATATAGATCTTTTTTGGTACAATTGTAGAATGGTCTGTGCTTACAGCATGTAGTAGTGCTGGGCGGTATACCGGTTCATACCAAATACCAAAATTTTTGTGCTGCACGATATGAATTTCAACCCATACCGCAATTCCGGTTTGGCCCCTCCCCCTCGGGAATGAATGAATTGTCAGCCCAGCGCTGCGCTGTCCTCACATCAGGGAACTAATCATATGTGACCCGCGAGCGCTGTTCTGCCCCCCCACCCCCCAATTAATTATTAGCCCAGCTGTCCCCATCGGGGTGCTACTCACATGTCACCCGCAAGCGCTGCCCTCCTCGTCCTCCTGCTTGTTGCGGCCGCCGGCGCTGACACGCTATACCAGTGGGCATGCTGGGAGCGGGCATGCTGGGAGTTGTAGTTTTGCAACATATAGAGGTCCGCAGGTTGAAGACCAGCTCTATACTGTATCCCTGTGCCTGGGCTGCAAAAAGTAAACAAAATAAACTTTAACTCGCCTTCCACGTCGGTCCGGACCTGCTTCCTAGGGAATGGAACGTCAGACAGCCGTCTGCCTCTCACCGGCCGCAGCGATGTTCCGAATCGGCCGGTGATAGGCTGAGCGCACTGTCATGTAAGAAGCCGGCTTCTTAAATGATAGTGGGCTCAGCCTATCACCGGCCGAGGCGGAAAATCGCTGCGGCCGGTGATAGGCAGACGGCCATGATACCATGATACACATATTTGGCCCTACCGCCCAACCCTAGCATGTAGCCTTGTGCTAAACAACAATGTCACAGGCAGGGAAACAGACAGGGAATGAGTGCAGCTGGTGCTGCAACTTTACTGATTGTGTGATATTCTTCTGTGAAATGAGATGTTCTGCACCAGCTCTGGGTGGTGAGCTGAGCAACTGGTAGTATAGAACGAAGACCTCTAAAACAAATTAATTTTTATTTTTTTATTTTTATTTATTTATTTAAGTAAGCAATATTTTATGCTGCTGCAGCATTTTTTATTTTTTTTACCTGAAGTCAGAGTATACCTTTAAGGTGGAAGTAGAATGAAATGTAAACCTTTCCATCATATACTATATATAGGCTAGCATAACATAGGTTAACAGTTGGCTTTTAAAAAAGCTTCTGAATGACTATTTTGACAGTAGATGTTAATAGGATTCATAGATATCCTTTACAGCAGCCATATAGACCATAGTAACCTGTAGTCTGGAGCTAACTCGGTGGCTTCTATGAGAGAGTTTTCTGAGCATGCTCAGTGACCCAAGCGGAGTTCACTGTGTAGGGATGAGAAAGATATGAGTTGTGACCATCACTTATTGTGAATGGTGGATTATATGTTCTCTGTATATTAAAGGTGTTATCCAGGAAAAAATTTTTTTATATATATCAACTGGCTCCAGAAAGTTAAACAGATTTGTAAATTACTTTTTAAAAAATCATAATCCTTTCAGTACTTATGACCTGCTGAAGTTGAGTTGTTCTTCTCTAAGTGCTCTCTGATAACACGTGTCTCGGGAACCGCACAGTTTAGAAGCAAATCCCCATAGCAAATCTCTTCTACACTGTGCAGTTCCAAAGACGAGCAGAGATGTCAGCAGAGAGCACTGTTGCCAGACAGAAAACAACAACTTAACTTCAGCAGCTGATAATTATTGAAAGGATTGAGATTTTTTAATAGAAGTAATTTACAAATCTGTTTAACTTTCTGGAGCCATTTGATATTATATATTTTTTTCCTGGAATACCCCTTTAACCTCTTAAGGACACAGGGCGTACCTGCTGCGCCTGGTCCCGGTGTTTAAAACTGGGTCACAACGTGACCCTGCATCACACCGGGTCAGTCCCGGCTGCTATTGATAGCCAGGGCCCTGGGCTAATAGCGCACGGCACAGATGTTTGTACCGCACGCTATTAACCCTTCAGACGCGGCGATCAAAGTTGATCGCCGCATCGGAAATGAAAGTAAAAGCTTCCTGGCAGCTCAGTCGGGCTGATCGGGACTATCGCGATAAAATCACGATGTCCCGATCAGCTAGGACGCGAGAGGATGCCCCCTTGCTCCGTTGCGTCTGATCGGTGTTTTATTGCTCCAAGCCTGACCAACAGGCTTGAGCAATCAACCCCCTATTGCGCTGATCCATGCAAAGATCAGTGTGTGCAGTGTTATAGTCCCCTATGGGACCTATAACACTGCAAAAAAAAAGTGAAAAAAAAAGTTAACAAAGGTCATTTAACCCTTTCCCTAATAAAAGTTTGAATCACCCCCATTTTCCCATAAAAAAAACTGTGTAAATAAAAAGAAAAATAAACATATGTGGTATCGCCGGGTGCATAAATATCCGAACTATAAAAATCTATTGTTAATTAAACCGCATGGTCAATGGCGTATGCGCAAAAAATTCCAAATTCCAAAATGAATAAAAAGTGATAGTCTGATCAATGCAAAAATGGTACTGATAAAAACTTCAGAACATGGTGTCTCATACCGTCCTGTACGCGGAAAAATAAAAGTTATAGGGGTCAGAAGATGAGAATTTTAAACGTATAAATTTTCCTGCATGTAGTTATGATTTATTTCAGAAGTACGACAAAATCAAACCTATATAAGTAGGGTATAATTTTAATAATATGGACCTACAGAATAAAGATAAGGTGTCATTTTTTTACCCAAAAATGTACTGTGTAGAAACGAAAGCCCCCAAAAGTTACAAAATTACATTTTTTTTCTTAAATTTTGACGCACAATTAATTTTTTTTTCCAGTTTGCCGTGGATTTTTTGGGTAAAATGACTGATCTCACTGCAAAGTAGAATTGGTGGTGCAAAAAATAAGCCATCATATGGATTTTTATGTGCAAAATTGAAAGAATTATGATTTTTAGAAGGTGATGAGGAAAAATTGAAAATGCAAAAAACGGAAAAATGCTGAGTCCTTAAGGGGTTTATATTACATTTCATTGTAATCTGCCCATTATAATATTGAAATGACTGCTGGGAAATTATCTCTTCAAACAGGAAGTTTTGTCTTATTTCAGGCTGGTGAGAGTGAAAACTGCAGGATTGCAGGCTTATTTTTTTATATAATATATGGCAGCTTCCCTGTTCCCTTTAAATCAGACTTTAACCTGTAATGGGCCTTGATATTTTGAAGCTTTGCATATAATCCCCAACCATGTTTTAAGCCTGTTTATGGGTCACACTGATTTGAAGGGAAGCTACCTACAGTAGGGGGCAATGTAGAGCAAGTGTGTTTCCTTTTGGAGAGGAGAGCTACTTTTCCTATCTTTTTTTTATTTTAACCCCATGAAGCATTGCATGCTTGGAGACAGACTACACCCTCTGTTTAACTCCTAGGCATTGCAAAGGAGGAAATTTGGGTTAAAAATCTGGAATTTGGGTTAAAAAAAAAAAAAAACGCTCCAGATTGAAAATTGATATCTGTACAGATCTTTCCTTTTTTTAAGCAGAAATCACTACATGGTAACATGTCCTAAGGGATTACAGGGTGAGTGCAAATTACCCTTGGCAACCTTTTGTTGTGAGACAAAGATGAACGTTGGGAGATTAGTACTGTATATACTCGAGTATAAGCCGACCCGAATATAAGCCGAGGCCCCTAATTTCACCCCAAAAACCCAGAAGTTATTGACTCGACTATAAGCCTAGGGTGGGAAATACATCATCCCCCCCTCGTCATCATCCAGACCCCTGTCATCATCACCCCCCCTCGTCATCATCCAGACCCCTGTCATCATCATCCCCCCTCGTCATCATCCCCCCCCCTCGTCATCACCCCCCCCCCCCTTCATCATCACCGCCTGTCAATCGCTTCTCAGTGGTCTTCAACCTGCGGACCTCCAGATGTGTCAAAACTACAACTCCCAGCATGCCCGGACAGGTTTTCCTCCGTGTATTTTTCAACAGAAACTTGTAAAGTAAAACAAAATAAAATACAGAACTTGCTGTGGATCTGCAGTTTACCAGCGGTACATGGATTTTACAGCAGATTTCTTTTTTTTTTTTTTTTCCCCTTTTGCAGTCATACGGGAAAATCCGCTCCACATCCATTCCCAAACTGCGATTGAATTGACATGCTGTGAATTGTAAAATCCACATTACTCCATATTCTTATAGTACACAATTACGCCAGTTACCTGAATTATGGAAACTTTATAAAAAAAAAAATTTTTAAAACTACCACCGCGCTTGACTCCCACTACTGTATTACATTTCACAAAGTTCTTTTATTCTTCACAGTTCTCGTAGATGAAAGATGCTTTTCTAGTGCAAATACAAGCAGAAGCTTCCACATTTAGTGCTGCTGTAGATTTGACCTGTGTAGCAGTTCTCTCTAGTGTGAATCTATAATTACCGCGGGCTGGACTATAAATCACACCCCATACTGGGGGCTACTTTTTTAATGCATGTGTATGACAAGAACCATGATTAGGAAAACAATAATAATGTATAGTGAATAACAGATATATGTTGCCCAACAAGAGCTTTGATCGTTATGTTGACTGCTTAGACTGAGGCCCCAATACACATTAGATGTGCTAACCAGACCTGCTCTTTACAGCCGGACCAGCTGACCATCTGATCTGATGGGGCACAAAAGGGTTGGGCATGTTGAATTTCAGCTGCCCAATCCCTTTTGTTGTTGGAGAGATTCCGCTGCCATGGAAATCTGGCGGTGGTTTACTGAGCATTCTTGAGTATTTGTCTATGGTGAGGGGGGGGGGGGGGGGGTAACCTCCATTAACATCAGTTATTTTTATATCAGTTACAGCTACTGAGCATGCTCAGAAAAATATAACGGGTTAAAAAATAATGGACATTAACGGAGATAAACATATTTTTTATAGGCTAATAAGGAATGTTATTAGTCCATTAACTTCCATTAGCATCAGTTCCGTTATGAGTGACCTCCTATATGTGTCAATAACAGAAATATCATAACAGATTTGAATGCTGATGTGAACATAGCTTTAAAGGGGTACTCTGCCCCTAGACATCTAAACCCCTATCCAAAGCATAGGGGATAAAATGTCTGATCACGGGGGTCCTGCCGCTGGGAACCCCCGCGATCTCAGCTGCGGCACCCCAGACATCCAGTGCATGGAGCAAATTTTACTCCGTGCCAGATGACTGGTGATGCAGGGCAGAGACTCATGCACGCCCTGATCATGACGTCACGGCCACACACCCTCAATACAAGTATTATGGGAGGGGACGTGACTTCCATCACACCCCCTCCCATAGACTTGCATTGAGGGGGTGTAGCCGTGATGTCACTAGCCTCCGGTGCTGCACCAGATGCTCTAAACTACTGCGGAGAGATCGCGGGGGTCCCCAGTGGCGGGACCCCCGTGGTCAGACATCTTATCCCCTATCCTTTAGATAGGGGATAAGACATCTAGGGGTGGAGTACCCCTTTAATAAGACATATTGACAGGGATTGTAATGCTGAATATAGTCCTTAAAATGAAAGTTGGAATAATGTCCTCCTGTAGGGGGTCAACATGGTTATAATTGTATTTAGTGACAAGTGTCATTTAATATATATATATATATATATATATATATATATATATATATATATATATATATATATATATTATATATATATATATATATATTATATAT
The DNA here is from genome assembly GCF_029499605.1 of Hyla sarda. Taxonomy (NCBI): domain Eukaryota; kingdom Metazoa; phylum Chordata; class Amphibia; order Anura; family Hylidae; genus Hyla; species Hyla sarda. The sequence continues at coordinate 143,267,214 of NC_079190.1, read as the reverse complement.
ATATATTTTTTTTTATTTTTTATTTTTTTTTTATTTATTTTTTTTTTTTATTGACAAACTGAATTTTCTGCCTGCTAACATGTAGCAATGGAGAATTATATAAGTTGTATGTAAGGGAAGGAGCTAAACATAGAAAACACTTTGTCTCTTACGCTACTGAGCATGTAAAAGGTTAAAGCCTCCACAGATTTGCTGTGGGATCCATTACCTCTAAGACCTAGCAGTTGTTGTGGGCAGATGTTCCCTGTCCTAATAGCTGACGCTGATGTCATTGTGTCAGTCTGAGAAGGAAATAAATTCAATTACTTCTTGTCCATTAGATGCTCCTATGTTTTCATATAAGAACAATTGACGGAGATGTAACGTTCAGGTTGTTATATGGGAAGGGCTTGTTACTGATTTCACTGTTTGCTGGGCCCATTATCAGCTAAGTGACATCGATGGTAACATAAGGCACAGTAATGGACATTTTGTAAAGGTGCCAACTGGACATTATACACGTTGTAACCTTCTATGAAATGTTTTCCTTTGGCTAGTTTCACACAGGGCGGATTATGATTCAGAATATGTATTTGAAATCCACAGCTGTATATAATCTTCATGGCCTTTCCTTAGCAAATCAACTACTTCACATTTATTGTGGATTTTGGCTTTAAAGGGGTACCCCATCGGAAAACATCTTATCCCCTATCCAAAGGGTAGGGGATAAGATGTCTGATCACAGGGGTCCCACCGCTGGGGATCCCCGTGATCTCCGGGCTGGCAGCTGCGGCGTCCAGAACACGGAAGCTTGCAATTTCCGTGTTTCTTGCGTCACGTCCCCTTCATTCATGTCTATGGGAGGGGGCATGATGGCTACGAAGTAGCCTTCGCACCTTCTTCCATAGACCTCAATGGAGGGGGCGTTGTGGCTGTAGTTGCCAGTCATCTGGCTCTGACCAGAGCTCACTCCTGCACCGGATGACTGAGGTGCTGCATCTGAGATTGTGGGGTCCCCAGCGATCTAACATCTTATCCCCTATTCTTTGGATAGGGGATAAGATGTTTTTCAGCGGGGAGTACCCCTTCAAGTCTATGGGAAACGTCTGCAATAAATCTTCAAAATATGGAAAAATAGTAACCTTGCATTTATATTTATTGGAAGGATGAATAAATCTTCACTTTCACTGAAATTAATTTTAGAGTGTCGTTTTCTATTTTTGCATTTTTTGGGGGATTTCTGAAACCTTGGTCTGGCTCTTTGGAGGACTACAAGATCGAACACTGTACCCTATTCAGTGCCTCCTTTTTGTATTAAAATCAATGTTCAGTGTTTGACACTAAAACTGACCTGCTGTGGGTATAAAATATGGTCATTTTATGTGTGTATTATATGTGGGTTTCTTACTCAGCTTCTGGATGAGGTTTATGCCATCACATTACAGCTACTGTAATACCCTGAGATAGTTTTGGGGTGCAGATGATAAGTGTCATTCTTTATAAGGAGTGAAGTAGTCTTATGTAACCCCAAAACAGAGTCTAAAATAATCCCTATCTACTGGTTAGTAGGTAGTGGGAACGCAAGGGGGGACATTTATCAAACCTTGTGCGTCTATTGTTTTTTAAAAGGTCTCCAAAAGATGAAAGCAGGATTCTGATTGGTTGCTATTGGCCACTCCTTCACGGATTGATAACTTTCCCCTAAGAAGTAAAGTTTTTAAAAGATTCAGTTTTAGGTGGAGAGACGATGTTAGGGAAAAGGGTGATGTCACAAGAAGACGTATTTAACAAGGGACCATCGACATAGAGGGTACTGAAGGACTTGTGGCACAGTTTTGATATGGATTTCATTCAGAAATTCTTCAATAAATTTATTTTTGTAATAAATGATACAGTTGTCCTATATTTTTTTCATGCTTTTCTCCAGTAGGTCCACTTCAATAAAATTAGGACTGTCACTTTGTGTGTTCTGAACTTTAATATCTATTGTATCAACATAGAAAAGAAGTTGTTTGAAATGGTTGTGAAGGCCGGTATGCTGAGAAATGTATCTGTGACCTATTAAAATAAGTGTTCAGAAGTCCAAGGGAGCCAAGCTTAATACAGGGGAGTTTCGAACATTCACAGGCAGAAAAGTACCATACACCTGTCTTGTAAAAATGAAAACAGCATTTGTAGTCTTCAGGAGGCAGTGGTGGAGGAAGAAGACACCTTAAGAAGTAGATTATATGTAGACTGATGGACTTGCATACTACTGTATTAAAGTTCTTTGTTACATCATAACATTCCATGTACACCCTCCTTAAAGGGGTTCTCCATGTACACTCTCCTTAAAGTGTTCCGAACGATGGAGCCAGCGCCGGGAACTTGTGATGTCATAGCCCCGCACCCTCATGACATCACGCCCCGCCTCCTCGATGCAAGTCTATGGGAGGGGGTGTGACGGCTGTCACGCCCCTCCCATAGACTTGCATCGAGGGGGCGGTGCTATGACTTCATAAGCTCCCGGAGTACCCCTTTAACTACTTGTATCCAAATTTCACAAAAAGGAACACAGAGGTTCCATGAGACTCACATCTCTCTCTAAAATGGTGTTCCCATGGCCCCCTCTGGCCTTGGTGTGGCATGCGATGGTGGCTGGGATGCTAAAACAGCCGAGCAAGCTGTATAACGTTGTTTCCTTAACCCTCAAAGATGTTAATGGACATTATGCAAACAGCTTAGCAAATCATCTATCAATCATATATGGCATATACTTTGAAAATTCCATAAATGTCCAAGATGGAAATAACCCTTTCATAACCTTACTAGAAAGTGATATGCATTCTAGCAGAATAAAAACCAATAATGAATAAATGATATTAGGAACTCAATAGTCCTGCAGTGTAATGTGTTTCGCCACAGTTCAGCTGCATTCATACATACTGAGCCATTTTCTTTATTGCAGTTGGTTATGTGATGTCCACTCAGACCCCCAGTCTTGTACATGCTTTTTATGTGTGAACATTTCAGTCCCTTTGGTAGACGGTCTTCCTGTGAGCTACTGGGTTATGTTATCAAGCATAGTAGGGTATGTAACAGAAAGAAAATGATCTATATATCGATCTATCATGAACAGTTTCAGTGCATAAGACCATCTACTTCTAAATAAAGCTACTTTCACACTACAGTGACCCCCCCCCCGACATACGATCATTTCAACATACGATGGACTCTCAGAGGCCATTGCATGTTGAAGGCAGCATCAAAATACGATGCTTTTGTATATCGGGGCCATCGCATAAACGGCTATCCGGCAGCACTTACTGCTTCAGCTGCCACCGGATAGCCATTTACGGTGCCCCGTGTGGTCCGCTGACGATCACTTACATGTCCTCGGGGCTCCGGCGCATCGTCTTCAGGATCCCTGCATCGTCGGCGCTCTCCATCGTCGTCATCACGTAGCTACTCACGCCGTCCCGTCATCCAATAGGAGCGGCGTGCGTAGCGACGTGATGGCCGCGACGGAGAGAGAAGATGCCGGGGAAGCAGAGGCCTTGCCGGAGCATCAGGGACACCTCGGGGACACGGCGACAGCGATGGAAGGCGACATCCAGGGCAGCGGTGACGGTCCGGAGCGGCGGGGACACGTGAGTATAACCTCCAATACCAGTGGTCTTCAACCTGCGGACCTCTAGATGTTGCAAAACTACAACTCCCAGCATGCCCGGACAGCCAACGGCTGTCCATGCATGCTGGGTGTTGTAGTTTTGCAACATCTGGAGGTCCGCAGGTTGTAGACCACTGTCCTATACTTTACATTGCACGGATCCCTCAACATAGGATGATTTCAACAAACGATGGTCCGTTTGGAACGGATTACCATCGTATGTTGAGGGACCACTGTACCATTGTTTCCCGTCATGAGTTAACGGCAGTTAATAACTGGTCCTGATGGATCCCATTATAGTCAAAGGGAGTCCGTGGCACGCCATTGTTTAGTAGCGGGAGAAAAAGACTGTGCTTGCAGCATTTATTCTCCCGCTATTCTCGCCGGGTTCCCCGACGGCCGTCACACTGCCATAAAGTAGTAAAGTAACTAGAGTCAGTTACTAAATAGCAACATTAGATAAGGAGGTAATACTATTACCATACATATGCGGTATGCTAATGCCAATATTACCAATCATACCGGTATACAAAGAACACATTACCACCACATAATAACGAATACCACCACACTGCTACTAAATGAAATCCGCTATGCAATGCAAATATACCCCCCAGATATAGATTTTAGACTTTTTTTTATGTACACAAGGTGGGTAGACAAAACACTACATAAATGTACACAAGCTAAAAGCATGTGTACACAACGGCTGTTCTGTGGTGATTTCTGAGCGGGACTAATATATCAAAGATTGTGCGACTTTACATAAATTTGTCCCGGGACAAGAAACCACCACAGAAAATTCTGTGCACCTACAATGATTTCACAGCCAGGCAATGATAAATCCCCCCCCCCCCCCCATTGTCTACTTTTTTGGATTGTGTACAACACTAAATAGGATGTGCAAGTGATACCTACAGTCTAGTATTTGTGATACTGACTTTACAACAGTGTATCCAAGTATATTATCTGTGATACTGCCTGCAGCCTATTTTGTGTAAGACTGCAAGCTCTCGGCTGTGTATCCAACCATATGTGTGATACTGAAGTTACAACAGTGTATCTAAGTATATTTTGTGTGATACCGCTTGCAGCATATCATGTGTGACATTGCAAGCTCTCAGCTGCGTTTATGTTTGTACAACACTATTTTAGAACCGCTGCTCTGCCATTCAGGAGTCTGAGAAGGCTGGATGACACAGATAGTCAAATAGAACAGATAGAAAATATATGCATAAAAAAACTACTGTACTTTTATCATTAAAGGAGATCTGTGGTGCAATATAACTTATTCCCTATCCGAAGGATAGGGGATAAGTTATAGATCGCTGGGCCCCCCCGGGATCTCCTGGATGGGGCCGCAGCAGTATCCTGGAAAGGGGGCGTTCCGTCCCCGCATGACACGGTGGCCGACACGCCCCCTCCATGTACCCCATAGAGATACATGGAGGGGTGTGTCTGCGGCAGCTTTCTGCTGGGGACGAAACTGCACTTGCTGCTGACTGCCGCAGCCCCGTCCAGGATATCCCGGGGGGCCCCAGCTCTCAGACCCCCCGGGATCTATAACTTTTCCCTATCCTACTTTTGGATAGGGGATAAGTTATGCTGTGCTAGAGTACTCCTTTAACCTTTGCCATAATTTAGGATCATCTATTTTTATTTTTACACATTTTACTAAGTTATACATGCATGTGATCCAGTAGGCAACTCTACGAAAATCTAATATTTAGTAACTGATACCCAATTGTACTAGCAGGCTGCATGGATTTTCTCTATGGACACAACCTTATATTGTAACATCCTTCTTTTGAATCCACACTGCTTCTTTATAGATTTGGTTATTTATGCCATTACATATATATGTCCCAGACTGCTGCCTTTTGTGTATTCCTCCTTGTTTTAACATTGATTTTATTGTACGTCATAATTTGTTATAATAAAGATGAATTACTTTGTAATTATTATTTTTGTGTAAATAGCTCCAATCTTTCATTTGGGTTGCTTAAAGTTATACACTCACCATAGTGTCTACGTTTTACTGCAGGTAAACCAATTCCTGCAGTATAATCCTCCTCTCTGTGTAATGTGTACAGCATGAAAACGGAGAGGAAGGGGTTCTAGAGCAGGCTGCAGTGATTGAATGACTGCCCCTGCTGCTTCTCAGAGCAGAGTGAGGGCAAGAGAAGGACACACCCTCTCCAAAAGAGACCCCCCCCCCTCCACAATAGGACACCCCCCTCCACAAGAGGACACCCCCCCTCCACAAACCCCCCCCCCCTCCACAAGAGGACATCCCCCTCCACAAAGGAAGGACACCCCCCCCCTCCACAAGAGGACACCCTCGAGGACACACACCCCTCCACAAGAGGACACCCCCCTCCACAAAGGAAGGACACACCCCCCTCCACAAGAGGACACCCCCCCTCCACAAGAGGACACCCCCGAGGACACACACCCCTCCACAAGAGGACACCCCCTCCACAAAGGAAGGACACCCCCCCCCCTCCACAAAGGAAGGACACCCCCCCTCCACAAGAGGACACCCCCCTCCACAAAGGAAGGACACCCCCCCTCCACAAGAGAGATACGCCCCCTCCACAAGAGAAGGCTACGCCCCTCCACAATAGAAGGATACGCCCCTCCACAAGAAGTCACCCCCCTCTCCAAAAGAGAAAGATACGCCCCTCCACAAGAGGACACCCCCCCTCCACAAGAGAAAGATACGCCCCCTCTAAAAGAGAAGGCTACGCCCCTCCACAAGAGGATATGCCCCTCCACAAGAGTAAAATAAAAACAAAGTGAGCAAAAGGGTATTTGTAAGAGAAATATAGGAGCTAGACGCATACAAATTATATGTACATATGTACAGGATTAGGTTCTGAGGAACATAAGTTTTTGTGAGATATGACAGGTACTCTTTAAAACAGTAGTTTTCTGGGGGTTCATACATACAGACAGCAACATAGAGCTACTTTGCACAACACAGTAGTGCTACTGCGAGCATCTGTTAAGACTGACTGTTGTGCTGTTTTCTAGATGTGCATAATACCTAATCTACTCTATTAGAGTGTGCTAGTGTTTGCTGATGTTAAATGAAGGACATTTGGCATTGCACTGTGGCATATAGGTACACAAGGTCCTGGCATATATCTTTTGGAAAGCAGCACATCATGTGATCTTTGCAGCTTTGTTTATACAGCTAAAGTCAATAAGAAGGTGAATACATTTTCCTCTTTAGCTGGATACTGTATTGTTTTACAGAAACACTTAATGTAGCTTATTAAATGTACATTTATAGTTATAACATTTATATATTTATGGAGCTGTATCATAGAATGCTGTAAACTATTATTATTATTATTATTATTTACTTGTTTGCATTCTTTAGATTACATAGTTAGTACGGTCGAAAAAAGACATATATCCATCAAGTTCAACCAGGGAATTGAAGGGTAGGGGTGTGGCGCGATATTGGGGAAGGGATTTTATATTTCTTCATAAGCATTAATGTTATTTTGTTCCAGGAATGTATCTAATCCTGTTTTAAAGCTGTTAATTGTTCCTGCTGAGACCAGTTCCTGAGGTAGACTGTTCCATAAGTTCACAGTTCTCATGGTAAAGAAGGCATGTCGCCCCTTTAGACTAAACCTTTACTTCTCCAGACGGAGGGAGTGCCCCCTCGTCCTTTGGGGGGGTTTAACCTGGAACAGTTTTTCTCTTTATTTTTTGTATGGGCCATTTATATACTTATATACGTTTATCATATCCCCCCTTAAACGTCTCTTCTCAAGACTAAACAATTGTAACTCCTTAAATCGCTCCTCATAGCTCCATGCCCCATATTAGTTTAGTCGCGCGTCTCTGTACCCTTTCCAGCTCCACAGTGTCCCTTTTATGAACAGGCGACCAAAACTGAACAGCATATTCCAGGTGAGGCCGTACCAATGCTTTATAAAGGGGGAGTATTATGTCCCTGTCCCTTGAGTCCATGCCTCTTTTTATACATGACAATATCCTGCCGGCTTTGGAAGCAGCAGCCTGACATTGCATGCTATTTTGTAGTCTGTGATCTACAAGTACACCCAGATCCTTCTCTACCAGTGACTCTGCCAGTTTAATCCCCCCCTAAGACATACGATGCATGCAGGTTATTAGTACCCAGATGCATAACTTTACATTTATCCACATTGAACCTCATTTGCCAAGTGGAGGCCCAGACACTTAGTCTATCCAAGTCATCTTGTAACTTATGCACATCCTCTATAGACTGTACCGTGCTACAAAGCTTGGTGTCATCTGCAAAGATAGAAACAGAGCTGTTAATACCATCCTCTATATCATTGATAAATAAATTAAACAACAGCGGGCCCAGTACTGAACCTTGGGGTACACCACTAATAACCGGGGACCAATCAGAGTACGAATCATTGACCACCACTCTCTGGGTACGATCCATGAGCCAGATTAAGCTATTGAATAAATCACAGCTTGGTCACACCTGCCGATTTTTCAGAGTGATAAATGCATATAGTATGTTCTCTAGGGGGTCTGTCCTGTCCTGTAAGACATATAGCACCCATTGATTATTTGAATGTGCATTGTGTAATGCTGCATGGTGAAGTTGCAGGGAATTTGAACTGTACGGGAGGGTTCACATCACCACTCCACAACGTGATTGCGGAGGTTCTGCCTCCTGCCGCCGATCACCAATCTAATGATGTAGCCAGGGCTCAGCTAGGCCGTAGCACTCGATCGCTGATCATACCATGTAATGCTATGCATAGGCATAGCATTATACAGTAAATGTGATCTAATGATTGCATATAAAAGTCCCTATTGGGGGGACTATGTTCCCATTTTACAAAAACATATTTGGTATCGCTGCGTGCGTAATTGTCCAAACTATTAAAATATTATGTTAATGATCCTGCACAGTAAATGGCGTAAACATTAAAAAGTACCAAACACCAAAAATAAAGATTTTTCACATATATCTGAAAAAATTTATAAAAAGTGATCAAGAAGTCCAATCAAAACAGAAACGGTACCAATAACAACTACAGATCACATCACAATAAATAAGCCCTCCATACATCCCTGTATACAGAAAAATAACAGTTATAGAGGTCAGAATAGGCCAATTTTATGCATACCAATTTTGTAAAAAAAAAAGTTGGCATTTTTTTTTTTAAGTAGTACAATAAGAAAAAAAGCTATATATTAGGTATTATTTAATTGCATTGACCTACGGAATAAAGATAATGTATCATTTTAACCATAAAGTACACTGAGTAAAAGCCAAACCCCACAAAATTAACAAAATTGCAGTTTTCTTATAAATTTCCGCTTGCAAATCTTAGTTTTTTTGGGATATGCGAACATTTTATGGTAAAATAAAAGATTTTATTACAAAGAACAATTGACCATGTAAAAAAAGAGCCCTTATGTAGGTCTGTAGGTGGAAAATTAAAGAGTTATGGATTTTAAAAGGGGAAGAGGAAAAAACTAAAACACAAAAATGAAAATTGGCCGTGTCCTTTAAAGGGGTACTCCGGTGGAAAACTTTTTTTATTTTTATGAACTGATGCCAGAAAGTTAAACAGATTTGTAAATTATTTCTATTACAAAAATCTTAACCCTTCCAGTACTTTTTAGCAGCTGTATGCTACAGAGGAAATTCTTTTCTTTTTTAATTTCTTTTTTGTCTTGTCCACAGTGCTCTCTGCTGACACCTCTGTCTGTGTCAGGAACTGTCCAGAGCAGCATAGGTTTGGAATGGGGATTTTCTCCTGCTCTGGACAGTTCCTGATACGGGCATCAGGTGTCAGCAGAGAGAAGTGTGCACAAGACAAAAAAGAAATTCAAAAAGAAAATAATTTCCTCTGTAGCATACAGCTGCTAAAAAGTACTGGAAGGGTAAAGATTTTTTAATAAAAGTAATTTACAAATCGGTTTAACTTTTTGGCATTAGTTGATTAAAAAAATTTTTCCCACCGGAGTACCCCTTAAAGGGGTACTCCGCCCCTAGACATCTTATCCTCTATCCAAAGGATAGGGGATAAGATGTCAGATTGCTGCGGTCCCGCTGCGGGGGCCCCCGTGATCGCCGTTGCGGCACCCCGCTGTCATTACTGCACAGAGTGAGTTCGCTCTGCACGTAATGACGGGCAGTACAGGGGCCGGAGCATCGTTGTTTCAAGGCCCCGCCCCTCGTGATGTCATGGCCCGCCCCCTCAATACAAGTCTATGGGAGGGGGCATGGCGGTCGTCACACCCCTGCAGGTCGTGATGTCACGAGGGGCGGGTCGTGATGTCACGAGGGGCGGAGCCATGACGTCACGCTGCTCCATCCCTTGTATCGCCCGTCATTACGCACAGAGCGAACTCGCTCTGTGCAGTAATGACAGCGGGGTGCCGCAGCGGGGATCCCGAGGTCCCCAGCAGCGGGACCATGGCGATCTGACATCTTATCTCCTATCCTTTGGATAGGGGATAAGATGTCTAGGGGCGGAGTACCCCTTTAAGGCCAAAATGGGTTCTAAATGATTTCAACTAGTGACTACAGTCTGGTTATTTTCAGAAAAGACCTACAGTTGCTTTTTTCCAAGTAAACAGCATCACTCTTATTCTCAGTTTGTATGTGGTATTGCAGCTCAGTTCCAGTGAAGACATTTGAGGCGAGTTTTATTACTTCACACAACCTGAGGACAGGTGTGGCAGTGTTTTTGAAAAAAGCGGCTATATTTTTCTATTCCTGGGAAACCCCTTTAACCCCTTAAGGACGCAGGACGTAAATGTACGTCCTGGTGAGGTGGTACTTAACGCACCAGGACGTACATTTACGTCCTAAGCATAACCGCGGGCATCGGAGCGATGCCCGTGTCATGCGCGGCTGATCCCGGCTGCTAATCGCAGCCAGGGACCCGCCGGCAATGGCCGACGCCCGCGATCTCGCGGGCGTCCGCCATTAACCCCTCAGGTGCCGGGATCAATACAGATCCCGGCATCTGCGGTGGTTCGCGATTTAAATGAACGATCGGATCGCCCGCAGCGCTGCTGCGGGGATCCGATCATTCATAACGCCGCACGGAGGTCCCCTCTCCTTCCTCCGTGCGGCTCCCGGCGTCTCCTGCTCTGGTCTGTGATCGAGCAGACCAGAGCAGGAGATGACCGAAAACACTGATCTGTTCTATGTCCTATACATAGAACAGATCAGTATTAGCAATCATGGTATTGCTATGAATAGTCCCCTATGGGGACTATTCAAGTGTAAAAAAAATGTAAAAAAATTTAAAAGTAAAAGTAAAAAAAAAGTGAAAAATCCCCTCCCCCAATAAAAAAGTAAAACGTCCGTTTTTTCCTATTTTACCCCCAAAAAGCGTAAAAAACTTTTTTTATAGACATATTTGGTATCGCCGCGTGCGTAAATGTCCGAACTATTAAAATAAAATGTTAATGATCCCGTACGGTGAACGGCGTGAACGAAAAAAAATAAAAAAAGTCCAAAATTCCTACTTTTTTAATACATTTTATTAAAAAAAAATTATAAAAAGTGTATTAAAAGTTTTTTATATGCAAATGTGGTATCAAAAAAAAGTACAGATCATGGCGCAAAAAATGAGCCCCCATACCGCCACTTATACGGAAAAATAAAAAAGTTAGAGGTCATCAAAATAAAGGGATTATAAACATACTAATTTGGTTAAAAAGTTTGTGATTTTTTTTAAGCGCAACAATAATATAAAAGTAGATAATAATGGGTATCATTTTAATCGTATTGACCCTAAGAATAAAGAACACATGTCATTTTTACCATAAATTGTACGGCGTGAAAACAAAACCTTCCAAAATTAGCAAAATTGCGTTTTTCGTTTTAATTTCCCCACAAAAATAGTGTTTTTTGGTTGCGCCATACATTTTATGATATAATGAGTGATGTCATTACAAAGGACAACTGGTCACGCAAAAAACAAGCCCTCATACTAGTCTGTGGATGAAAATATAAGAGTTATGATTTTTAGAAGGCGAGGAGGAAAAAATGAAAACGTAAAAATTAAATTGTCTGAGTCCTTAAGGCCAAAATGGGCTGAGTCCTTAAGGGGTTAAAGGGGTACTGCAGAGGAAAAAAAATGTTTTCAAATCAACTGGTGACAGAAACCTGGAAATTTTTGGCAAGTTACATTAGCTCTATGTTGACTGAATGCAGGAAGACCCCATCTAACAAGAATAAGGAGGACGATGATAGGCAAAAAATACCAGTGATGGTGCTTCTCCAGAGCAAAAAGATTTATTCCAAGATAAATATCATAAAACAAGTAAGATAGCACTTCCAATGCGTTTTGGATTTGGTTCGGACACGAAACGCGTTGGTTGTGCTATCTTGTTTTATGCTATTTATCTTGGAATAAATCTTTCTGCTATGGAGAAGCGCCAGCACTGGGATTATTTGCCTATCACCGTCCTCCTTCTACAGTGTGTATAGCCTAAGCTCCTGAATCAGGTCTGCCCAGAGCTGCTGACCAATGGCCATTTAACTACATGCTGATTTAGATGTTGTGCTCTTAGCGCAACAGCCTTTGGTAAGGGCAAATTGCTTCATTTATTGTCTTCTGGAGCTGATATTGCGATAATGCACTAAGACTGCGCCCCGGATTGTTTTCTTTTTATTTAAATACACCATCTAACAATTAGGGATTGTGCTGTGAATAGGGGATAGGTTTAGTTCCACTGACTGCCCTTATAGATATTAAACAGTTAAAGGGGTACTCCAGTGGCAAACTTTTTTTTTTTTTTTTAAATCAACTGGTGCTAGAAAGTTAAAACAGATTTGTAAATTAAACAAAGAATGTGTGTGCAGCTCACAGCCAGGTGTTCGATGTTCATGTGGTCAAAAGATCGATCCCCACCGATCAAAATTTATAGTAATATAGAAAAAATATTTGAACCACACCTCAAGAACATCACCCTACTGGGTACACAATGGAAATTGATTGGAAACAGCCGATTTTAAACAAATGTAGAAATGTATTAAAATACAATAAAATAAAATTTAAACAAAAACATTATTGTACAATAAGTAATACTGAGAGCAATATTAGATGTTACAATAATCTGCCATTGGGCCCTAATGGCAGAATTGATGTGTAGTATAAAGCAATTGCCTGTTACTAAAGTGCTAGCAATATAATGTTGATAAATACCGATAATCCGGAATATACTGCCAATCCGGCAAATGTGATGTGGAATGAAAACTTTAATGAAAATTCAATCTCTAGGTTGGTCTAGATCAGTGATGGCGAACCTGTGGCACGCCGAGCCACCTCTGTGGGCACGCGGCCACAGGCCCCCGTCACATTCCGGACATCCCTGTGTCCCGAAAGGTCATTTTGGGACACAAGGATGTCCCGGTTACCTCTCTGCGGTTCCGCGTTAGCTTTAAAAACGCAGGGACCGCTGGGAGGTAGAGCACGCAGGGACGTCACTGACGTCCCGTGCGTGCGCCCGTAAAGCAGAGCAAGAGCATCGGGGAGGACCGAGGATGACGCGCGCATGGTAAGTGACCAGCGGGACGTCATCTTCGGTGTTCCGACACAGACATACAGCCTCCAGCCATACACTGTATATGGCTGGAGGCTGTCTGTCTGTGGGGGGACACTGCCTGTCTAATGTGGGGTAACACTGCCTGCCTAATGTGGGGGAACTCTGCCTAATGTGGGGGAACACTGCCTGCCTAATGTGGGGGGAATTATACTGCCAACCTTGTGGGGGGAATTATACTGCCAACCTTGTGGGGGGAATTATACTGCCAACCTTGTGGGGGGGAATTATACTGCCAACCTTGTGGGGGGGAATTATACTGCCAACCTTGTGGGGGGGAATTATACTGCCAACCTTGTGGGGGGGAATTATACTGCCAACCTTGTGGCGGGAATTATACTGCCAACCTTGTGGGGGGGAATTATACTGCCAACCTTGTGGGGGGGGAATTATACTGCCAACCTTGTGGGGGGGAATTATACTGCCAACCTTGTGGGGGGGAATTATACTGCCAACCTTGTGGGGGGGAATTATACTGCCTACCTTGTGGGGGGGAAGTATACTGCCAACTTTGTGGGGGGAACTATACTGCCAACCCTAATGTGGGGGAACTATACTGCCAACCCCAATGTGGGGAACTATACTGCCAACCCCAATGTGGGGAACTATATTGCCAACCTAATGTGGGGGAACTATACTGCACCTAATGTGGAGAACTATACTGCCAACCTAATGTGGGGGAACTATACTGCACCTAATGTGGGGGTACTGTACTGCACCTAATGTGGGGGGACTATACTGCCAAGCTAATGTGTATTCTGATTTAATTGCTGTGCTGGCACTTTGAGGGGAAAAAAGTTGGCATGCATTCCGGTTCGGGCACTCAGGCTCAAAAAGGTTCGCCATCACTGGTCTAGATTATGCTGCCCATAGTCTATAGATGAATGGATATACGTTATCTCACCGTGACAGCTGGTCCCGTACTGCGACGGGCCGAAGATGGTATATTCTGCGAGTGCTACGATGTTGTCAACGGTGTGCGGGCAGTGTGATCCTCCCGAGCCTGTTGTGAGTGGAGCTCCGGCAAGAGACTCCCAGGTGGACGGTCCACAATAGTAGTTTACACCCGTTCTGGACCTTTCTCCTTGATGTAAAAACAGGACACTTGTGGAGCTAGCAATGATCTTTGCTGTATGCCAGTCTGTGTGGATTTAGGGTTATTGCGGCAGGTGCAGTAGACGGCGTATTTCAATTGTTGATTATCGGCTTTGATTCAGGCAATGCGTCTAAATATCGTTCTGTTCAGACTGTAAGCCTAGACGCGTTTCTGGGTGCTAAAATCAACCCCTTCCTCAGTAAGCGAATTGAACACAGAATGGTGAACACCAACTCTTTATAAATGGTGGGTCCACATGTGTTTTTCTGTTTGTCCTACTGATGAAAAACACAATGCAGTACAATAAGTACTGGAAGGATTTAGATTTTTTTAAGTCATTTACAAATCTTTTTAACTTTCTGGTTGATTTAAAAAAAAAAAAAAAAAAGTTTTCCACCGGAGTACCCTTTTTAAATCTCTCCAAAAACCCCACCACCCGGTTTAGTGTGACAGATTTTCGGTTCACCATAGTAGCCGTTTTGTTTTAGAAGACCACTTTTCAATGCAATTTTGTGTGTTCTTCTCAGAAAGGTTTGACTGTACATCACAGTTTACCTACTTTGTTGCAAGAGTAGATAATGGACCAATTTTTATTTCATTCCAACATTTAGATTACTATATGCCTTTATGTTTATATAAAGTAATAAAGAAATCCCAAAACCAAGATTCTATGGACATGGATATGATTTATGGCGTTTATCATACTGCAGTTGTTATCTTTGGATGTGATGTATTATTAGACCTATTACGCCTGGTTTAGTTTGAGCTGCAGAACCTCATAGACAGTACTGAATTAGTTATCGTATGATCCTTCTAGATTTGATGTTGACTAGACTTGTAGGCTCCATGTTTGCCTTCTGCATGTCAGACAAGTGCGCTTTGTTAGAACTGTATAAATCAAATCAAATACTGCTCCACTGGTGAAGGATGCCAGGAGCCTGTCTGCCCGCATTACAAGAAAGAACAGCTGCTATATGGCGTGAAGTGGCATGCTGAGTGCTCGAAAGCCAGAAACTTGTTTATTTACATGTCTCATCCGGTTGTGCCATGTTTTTCTCAGCTACATAAATAATATCCTTAATATCAATATGTATAATTTAGTGTTTATAAATGATAAAGGGCATGTCTGGGGCCCAATGCCAGGGAAATTGAAGCAGATCTTAAGACAGCAACTATTTCGACTGCTCTGTGCCCAACTCTCCGCCGTCTGATGGACATGTGTTTTCAGAACCTGCAGGCTCTGGCCTTTATAATGGCTGACCCTATCACAGACACTCTATTCTGCGTTTGACAATGCTTGTTAGGGGGCACCTTACCAATCTGCATACTTTGTAACTTATCTGCATATTTCTGCATGAAATCACATAAATAACTGCATAGATTTCGGACACAGGTTCCGCTTCGGATTTTTGAGGGCACATTTTCACCCTCTGAATTTTTGTAAGCCCTTAAAGGGGTACTCCACTGCTCAGCATTTGGAACTAACTGTTCCAAACGCTGGACCCGGGAGCTCGTGACATAATAGCCCCACCCCCTCATGTCATGTGCCACCCCCTCATGTTACGCCCCACCCCCTCAATGCAAGTCTATGGGAGGGGGCGTGACGGCTGGCTGTCCCATCCCCTCCCATAGACTTGCATTGAGGGGGCGGAGAGTGACGTAATGAGGGGGTGGGGCTATGATGTCACAAGCTCCCAGCTCCAGCGTTTGGAACAGTTTGCCCCCTCCCATAGACTTGCATTGAGGGGGCGGGGCGTGACAGCACACGGGGCGGAGTTGTGACGTCACTCTCGTCCGCCATTGTGATCGGGCTCCGAAGCCTCCAGCGTTGCCAGTGTGAGGTGGAAGCCGTACAGGTGGGTGCAGCAGCCGAGATCCCGGGGGTCCCCAGCAACGGGCCCCCGGCGATCTGACATCTTATCCCCTATCCTTTGGGGACTTTTTTTTTTTTCATATCAATTGGCTCCAGAAAGTTAAACAGATTTGTAAATTAATTCTATTAAAAAAATCTTATTCCTTCTAGTACTTATGATCTGCTGAAGTTGAGTTGTTCTTTTGTCTGACAACAGTGCTCTCTGCTGACACCTCTGTATGTCTCAGGAACTGGCCAGAGTAGCAGCAAATCCCCATAGCTAACCTATCCTGTTCTGGACAGTTCCTGAGACAGACAGAGGTGTCAGCAGAGAGCAGTGTTGTCAGGCGGAAAAGAGCTCAACTTCAGCAGCTGATAAGTACTGGTGGGATTAAGATTTTTTAATAGAAGTAATTTACAAATCTGTTTAACTTTCTGGAGCCAGTTAATATGAATACCCCTATAAAGCAGAGCCTGTCAGCAACAGGGGTAGCCATTATGCTTCCGGGGCACACCTTTTTTTTATCTCCATAGTCCTCTTCATCAATACAATGTAAATGTTGTTATCCAGATGACGCTCAAGATGGGAGTCCCTAGCACAGCAAGAAATAGCATTAGTTCAGCCCATGTCCTCTAAGTGCCTATGGGTCACATAGGGAAATGGTAAAGAACACCTAGGCTGAACTTGTGTGGACTCTTCCTGTGCTGAGGAACACTCCCTGGGCACTTCAGGCTCATTTGCATATTAACAAAAAAGGCTTCTATCTGAGAGGACTATTGAAATGAAGAGGTTATGCCTAGAATTCAGATGGCTAGCCTTGTCTAGCAATGTGCTTTAAGTTTTGTGTGTAAATGAGGATAGGGAAATCTTTAGCATATCCATCTGTGAGAATAGGCCCTTACATTGCAGTCTGAGGATATGTTCATAGCAACATGTACTTTATTTACTGGAACAGTCCTTCCGTCTGTATCAATGAAAACATCTGCAATCTATTTTAACTGAAAGAAACTGCTGAGTTTGCATAAAACATGAGATCACAATAGATTATTCACTAAAAACATATAAACTCTTCTAGTTACATGGGTCCTGCACAGCAATATGCCATCACTATCAGATGGGTATACTCCTTTAAGACAGATCTGTTATCTGGGGCACATCTCCTGTCCCCTCATTGGTTGAGCCTGCTTCTCTCTACAGCTCTGTTCTGTGATTGGCTGCTGTGTATAAATAGAAGTATATCACAGGGTCCGCAGGAAGCCTGGAAAATCACGTTCACTATTTTTTATTTAATTTTTTATTAATAGAAGAGAAGATATATCAGAGAACTATGTACTTAGCGCCATCTGCAGGCTGCAAGATTTCAGACTAGTTATAACAGAAATCATTTTCGCTCCGGCATATAAGACTCATTCAATTTTAAAGCATGAAAATCTAGAAAAAAAAGATTCTGAACCTGCGGACCTCGAGATGTTGCAAAACTACAACTCCCAGCATGCCCGGACAGCCTTTGGCTGTCAACCCCCCTGAGGAATTCTCTTTGTGACGGAACGCGTGGGGTTTAGTGACCCCGTCCTCTATTACAGCATCTGTGTCATTGGCCTGTGTGGAGTACATCCCATATGTGGTATTGTATATTGACAATAAGGCAGCATTCTAGGTTATTGTTGTACCTTAGATAGAACTACATCTTTATGCTGTATTATTGTGGTGCCTATTGTGCCGTTATAGTTCATTATTTTGTGTAGCCGCACTGAGCCGACACCATTTACTTATATTACATTTCTAGTAGGACGGGGTAATTTACCCGGAGCAGTGGGTCATGGCCCTGCTCTGAGGTTGTGTTGTGGCTCTTTAGGAGCCTTTTTAAATGGTTTTAATACTTTTTGTAACTTGATCTTTTTGTTTTGTACTAATAAAGACATTGGGGGACATTTCCTAATCTAGTCTATTCTGGGTATGCTTATAGACCAGCGTATGTGGTAGTCTCCTGTCTATTGTGCTCCTAATTTATCAAAGGTCTCACAGCCCTTGATAAATTCTGTGCTCAGACTTCAGGGTCTACAGCTTAAACTGCATTTAGACCTGCTCCAACATGGTCTGACATTTCAGCGTATTTTGGGCAGATGCGACTTGTCGCACAAAAGTCGCACTTGATAAATTCAGCACCAATGCATTTTCCAATGCATTTCCGTCTAAAATAGACTTGCATGCATCATGCTCTAAAAATCCTCTACAGCAAAAGTCGCAGAAAAGTCGCACATATTTAGACTGCGACTTTCTGTGCGACAAATTTAGACAGGAAAAACCAGTCTAAATCCTTTGATAAATCTCCCCCAATGTTGCTTAATTCAGTGGAGTGCACTTTGTTTTCAGTGGCAGATGTTTTTTGTAGTATGAATTATTGCACTGAGTTACACCCACATTTATAATTATATTACGGTGAGCCCCCCCACTTTTTCTTGTAGGAGTTGTAGTTTTGCAACATCTGGAGGTCCGCAGGTTGAAGAACACTGGTATAGGAAGTAATACTCAAGTGTCCCCGCCGCTCCGGACCCATCACCGCTGCCTTGGATGTCGCCCTCCATCACTGTCGCCGCGTCCCCATGGTGTCTCCGTCACTCCGGAACGTCTCTGCTGCCAGGTATCCTCGCTCTCCGTCGCCGCCATCACGTTGCTACGCACGCCGCTCCTATTGGATGACGTGATGACGACGAAGGAGAGCACCAGCCATGCAGGGGATCCCGGCACGGAGCAGACACAGAGGAGGCAGGGAAGGTCCCTCCCGGTGTCCTGTAAGCTGTTCAGGACGCTGCGATTTCACCGTGGCGGTCCCGAACAGCCCGACTGAGCAGCCGGGTTATTGTCACTTTTGCTTCAGACGCGGCGGTCAGCTTTGATTGCCGTGTCTGAAGGGTTAATACAGGGCATCACCGCCATCGATGATGTCCTGTATTAGCCATGGGTCCCGGCCGTTGATGGCCGCAGGGACCACCGCGATAGGACAGGTTTTAATGTGTATTTGCCGTATAAGACGCACCAACTTCCCCCCCAGTTTTGCGGAAGAAAAAGTGCGTCTTATACGGCGAAAAATACGGTACTATTTTTTTCTTTATACCACACAAGCATATCCTGCTGCACTTTACAGTTCAGGGGGTACATGTACACATAAAAAAGACAGCACAAGTAAAAAGCTAATTACCGTATCATTCAGCAAAAGGTCTAAGGGGCCCGCTCAATAGAGCTTGCAATCTATTTTGTAAGCAGTTCACATAAAGCTGTTTGAGCCGATCCATTTCTCACACTGCAGCATTAGGAGGATTTGAGATTTGTTGTTATTGCTTATTGACTTAGCATGTGGTATCAAAAAACACAAAGATATTGCTAACCAAAGGCAAAAGAAAGGTTCAATATCCGATTGAACCAATAAAAGATATTTTTTCAGTATTGGAATACAGATAATAAATGTCATTGATCATGAATGAATGTAACACGTGCAGCAGTAAGGCTAATTTCATAGGGTAGAGACCTCTGTCGCAGAGCCCGTTTATGGGCAGCGTTTTGTTTGTGTGTTGTGGGCATTTTAAGAATATAAGGATTAGATCGTGATCTATTGGTGAAGCCCAGAGTCATTGCTTTGAGACAATTAATATTTTTGGTTCACACTTGTTTGAAGTTTGAGAGCAGCCTAAAAAGTTTTAATTCCTGGTCCTGTAAATGTGTATAGGGAGGGGTCAGCTGCAAGTGACATCCAGAAGATCAATCATAGCCTGATACTCTACCCTACCAATCTATTGAAAGTGCCATAACCAAAGCTAGTGATGATACACAAGCTGCCAAAACCTTTGTACTTTGTGCTCCCATCTCTTGACCGGTCCTCAGCCGTCAGCACAGTCAACCACTTCCTCCTATTACTAACTCTTCTGCCCTTGGCATCACAGACTTGGTCCTCTCTTTGATCCCCACCTACCTTACATTGAGGGTCTCTTACTCGCACCACCACTTCACCTCCCTTTCTCTGTTGTTGTCCTTCAAGTCTCTGTCTTGGGACCCCTACTTTTCTGTATCATAACTATGGGCCTTAGATAACACGTAGAATAACTTAGCTTTCAGTATGCTGATAACACTCATACTTACCTTTTAGGCCTAGATGTCACCTCTCTGTTATCCAGGATTCTAGCTCTTCTGTTGGCTGCCTCCTCCTTCTTCCCTTTCATTTTCTAAAACTCTGCAAACTGAATTCATTGTTTTTCTCCCATGTCACTCAAGTTAACAGTGATAATCAGTGGTGCCATACTTTACTAAAATCTGTGTAATATGCCCAGATATCAGTCAACAAACATTTCCCAATGTAAGGGGATCTACGACCAACAAATAATAGTATAGCCCTGCATGAATGATCTAGTGATTGTTTCTGCAGCCATGTGTGTCAATCTAGTTAATTGGCAACTGCATTGAGCAATAGTCTTGTAATATCACCCTAACACTCTTGAACCTTTCCAATCCATCCTCAAATCCACCTAGTTAATCTACGTCTTCCTTAATTTTTTTTTCTTCTGATTCTCCTTTTGGCCAATCCCTTCATTGGGTACCTTTTGTGATATACGAGGCTGTCCACAACCTTTCCCTTACGTATACCTCTGAACGAATCCCATGAGACTCCTTCATGTAATCTTCAAACTCTCACGAATTGTTCTCCTGCGTCTGTTCCTCAAACAACTGTCTCCTGCCCGTCCCTCATTCTCTGGAACATACTATCCTAACAGATCAGACTTTTGCATCTCTGAAACCCTCAAACAACTGTCTCCTGCCCTTCCCTTATACTCTGGAACATACTATCCTAACACATCAGACTGAAACCCTCAAAAGCAGCCTAAAAGTCCACCTCTTCAGAAAAGACTACATCCTACAAAAACCCTGCTGCTACTGCACTCTTCTCAGTTTGGGTCAGACTGTTAAGCCACAAAAATAAATTTAAATGCATATTTTACAAAATGTTACACTTAAAGGGGTACTTCGCTGCTAAGCGTGGTGAACAAACTGTTTCGAACGCTGGAGCAGTCGCCGGGAGCTTGTGCTGCCATAGCCCCACCCCATCATGATGTCACGCCCGCCCCCTCAATGCAAGTCTATGCGAGGGGGCGTGGCAGCCGTCACTACCCCTCCAATAGACTTGCAATGAGGGGGCGGGGCTATGATGTCACAAGTTCCCGGTGCCAGCTCCAGCATTTGGGACAGTTTGTTCCAAACACTGAGCAGCGGCGTACCCCTTTTAAGTCAAATTTGCAAGATTATGTAAATTATTGTAAAGTGTTGGGTGGCACCAGTTTCAGAGAATATATAGGGATTGGGGAATGATGTGACTTTTTTTTTTCTAAATGTATAATTTAGGTTTTTCTTTGACTTTGTCAAATATAGTGTATACTAAAACATATATAAAGTGATTAGAATGATTTTCCTGGTGAACATCATGTTTTGCAAATAGTGTTTGAACAGATTGTTGGACAAGTATGTACAGTGGGGATCAAAAGTTTGGGCACCCCAGGTAAAAATGTGTATTAATGTACATAAAGAAACCAAGGAAAGATGGAAAAATCTCCAAAAGTCAGCAAATTACAGATTAGACATTCTTATAATATGTCAACAAAAGTTAGATTTTATTTCCATCATTTACACTTTCAAAATAACAGAAAACAAAAAAATGGCATCTGCAAAAGTTTGGGCACCCTGCAGAGTTAATATCTTGTACTGCCCCCTTTGGCAAGTATCACAGCCTGTAAATGCTTTTTGTAGCCAGCCAAGAGTCTTTCAATTCTTGTTTGAGGTATCTTTGCCCATTCTTCCTTACAAAAGTCTTCCAGTTCGTTGAGATTTTTGGGCTGTCTGTCATGCACTGGTCTCTTAAGGTCTATCCATAGATTTTCAATTATGTTGAGGTCAGGAGATTGTGAAGGCCATGGCAAAACCTTCAGTTTATGCCTCTTGATGTAATCCCCCGTGGATTTCGATGTGTGTTTAGGATCATTAACCATTTGTAGAAGCCATCCTCTCTTTAACTTCAGCTTTTTCACAGATGGCATCAAGTTAGCATCCAACATTTGCTGAAATTTTATTGAATCCATTTTTCCTTCTACACGTGAGATGTTCCCTGTGCCACTGGCTGCAATACAACCCCAAAGCATGATTGATCCATCCCCATGCTTAACAGTTGGACAGAGGTTCTTTTCATAAAATTCTGTTCCCCTTCTTCTCCAAACGTACCTTTGCTCATTCCGGCCAAAAAATAAAATTTTAACCTCATCGGTCCACAGAACTTGTTTCCAAAATGCATCAGGCTTGTCTATATGTTCATTTGCAAAGTTCAAACGCTGATTTTTGTGGTGAGGATGTAGAAGAGGTTTTCTTCAGATGACTCTTCCATGAAGACCATATTTGTACAAGTATCTCTTTATAGTGGAATAGTGTACCACAACTCCAGTGTCTGCCAGATCTTTCTGGAGGGATTGTGCAGTCAAACGTGGGTTTTGAATTGTTTTTCTCACAATACTGTGAGCTGATCTGTCTGATGTTTTTCTTGGTCTTCCAGATCTTGCTTTAACTTCCACTGTTCCCGATGACTACCATTTCTTAATTAAATTCCGAACAGAGGATATTGACATCTGAAAATGTTTTGCTATCTTCTTATAGCCTTCTCCAGCTTTGTGAGCGTCAACTATTTTCAGTTTCAGATTTCTAGACAACTGCTTAGAAGAACCCATGGAGCTGATTGTTGGGGCAAGGTCAGATGAGTCTGGGCATTTTAAACCTTTGAGATTGACATCACCTGGTCTTCCCAGATGATGGAGAACAATCCATGACACTGGCAGGTCTCAGCTTTGCAAAGGGGGCAGTCCATGCTATAAATTCTGCAGGGTGCCCAAACTTTTGCAGACGCCAATTTTTTTGTTTTCTGTTATTTTGAAAGTGTAAATGATGGAAATAAAATCGAACTTTTGTTGATATATTATAAGAATGTCTAATCTGTAATTTGATGCCTTTTGGAGATTTTTCCATCTTTCCTTGGCTTCTTTATGCACATTAATACAAATTTTTACCTGGGGTGCCCAAACTTTTGATCCCCACTGTATGTGCCTGGTAGCCTATAAATCCTGCAAATCAACCAAATCACTGTTCATAAGTAATGACCATAAATAACTACAAATGAATTATATATTGTTTCAAATGATTGAGCACAGTTCCATTGGTTAGAGGCAATTTTTTTTAAGCACCAAAGACCTTATTTGTAGAAGTATTCCGTATTCCGTACATTTTTTATTTTTTTTTATTCCAAAGAATTTTTTTTTATTGTTCCTTATGAAATGTGGTGGCAGTTATTGGCAAGGTAAACATACCACACTGTATCACCACCTTTATTCTTCTTATACCTTCCACTGTATGGTGGGGCAATATACCATTCCATAAAGGGAAATACAGTTTTAATAATTTTAACCAGAGATAAAATACATATTTCTTTTGATGTAATGTTGATCTGATCGCCAATACTATGCATGCTGAGTCCTCAGAGCCTCTAGATTTCCTGTAGTCAAATAGACAAGTCCTATTTGTATACATGTTCCTAATGCTTGCGCTTTGTTTCTATTCAGGTTTCCACGGTCATCAGTAGCATTCGACAGGTTTCCAAAGTTGCCCTGAAGGAAGATTCAAAGCCCAGCAAAGACAGCGAAGATGCCTTTTATAACTCCCAGAAGTTTGAGGTTTTATATTGTGGGAAGGTGGTTATTGCTCATAAAAATGCTCCTCCAACTATTATTGATGACTGTATTGAAAAATTCTGTTTGCATGAACGTCAGCGTCTGAAACTGCTGAGTGAGCAACGGAGTGTGGACTCCAGCTGTGACCTCTCATTGGCGGAGATTGACGTACCAATTTCTCCATCCGATTGTACATTTCAAGAACTGAACACTGACTCTAATGCCAATCCTGCCTCCAGGAACAATTCAGGGATATTTACAGTAGGTAGCCAGAGCAATCTTGCTGGTATGCGGGTATCTTTTCCTGAGAGGATACTTGAAGACTCAGGCTTTGAGGACCAGCAAGAGTTTAGGTCTAGATGTAGTAGTGTTACAATTCAGAAGAAGGCTTATGATGGAAAGATACAGTCAAGAAGAAGACATGCAAGCGCACCAAGCCATGTACAACCATCAGACTCTGAAAAGAACAGAACAATGCTCTTTCAGGTATGGAGTTATTCTACTCTTTTAAATGTTAGTACTCTGTGCCATCATTTCAAGCATGTTATGGCTTCCTTTGGCTAGCTATTTGGATCAACCAACCTGCCATCTAACTGTAGGCTCAAACTTTTCTATGTCATACTAATACACTGCGTAACTGAGCTCATCTTTTAGCTCAGTGCATTAAAGGGGTACTCCATTGGCCAGTGTGAAACAAAATGTTCCGAACGCTGTTTTCACGCTGCCACGTCCCCCCCCCGTGACATCACAGCCACGCCCCCTCAATGCAAGTCTATGGGAGGGGGCGTGACTGAAGACTTGGATTGAGGGGGCGTGTCCATGCAGGGTCGGTTCTCCCTATAGGCTAAAGAGGCCACCGCCTATAGCGCACTTTTGATGTGGCGCACTTCCCGCTGTCACTGTCACACCACAACAGTTCTGTACGAAGCACTCCCACTCGCACCCCTTCCCCCTCAAGTCAGTTCTGTAAGGAGCGCCTTTATACCCTTCACTTTTTTTTTTTTTTTTTTTCTGGGGGCTGCCAGGAAGCTTAAAAAGAAGAAATGTTCATGAGGCACAGATAGTGACTACCTGTCTTTACTTCATTATTTGGTTTATCATTTTTCTAATAACTTGTAATTTATTTCAATAACTCATAAAACTTTAAGCTCCTGCTGAGTTAAAGAGTTTTATTGTATCTCTCCTGCCAAGACCTGAGTCATCTTATAGCTTATGTTACTTAGCTGTGCTGTATATGTGCCATTACCTGCTAATTCTATGCTCAATTCATTCCATGGAAGTATTGCTGTACTGTCAAAGTATGAAGGTCTCTAGATACTGCTGCTGTTCTCCAGAGGCTGATCCCACTATTTTTTTGCACATATACACCAATGAACTATAACACTAAAACCATTTGCCTAATGTGAGCCCCCCTTATGCTGGCAAAACAACTCTGACCCTTCCAAGAATGGACTTATCAAGATCCCTGAAGGTATTCTATGGTATCTGACACTAGTATATTAGCACATCTTTTAAAGGGGTTATCCAGCCTTCCTGTCCATGGGATAGGGGATGGAGCCTGAATCTCCATGTACATGGGGCAGGGGATAGGGGTGGTGGGGGGTGCAACACTCTCTCATCATACATTCCCTATTGGAGCGCCAGAGATACGGAAGTACATCACTCTGCTGTCTCCAAATCTCCCATAAAAAATGCATGGTTTTGTCGACCACGCTCACCCTGTGCACAGGAAAATTGGGGCACTGTTCCTAAACTGTTCCGAATGCTGGATCCGGGAGCTCGTGACGTAATAGCCCTGCCCCCTCATGACGTCACGCCCTGCCCCCTCAATGCGGGTCTATGGGAGGGGGCGTTACGGCTGACATAATCAGGGTGCGGGGCTATGACGTCACGAGCTCCCGGCTCCAGCGTTCGGAACAGTTTGTTCCAAATGCTGTGCAGCGGAGTACCCCTTTAAACTCCAACATATCAAACAAAACCTGTGTAGAGGAAA
The DNA here is from genome assembly GCF_029499605.1 of Hyla sarda. Classification (NCBI taxonomy): domain Eukaryota; kingdom Metazoa; phylum Chordata; class Amphibia; order Anura; family Hylidae; genus Hyla; species Hyla sarda. The sequence goes on along the minus strand of NC_079190.1, from coordinate 143,241,299 downwards.
AGTGGTCCAGTTGCCGATAGCTTCTTTTATTTTTTAGAGGCCTTTTTAAAAAATGAAAGAAGGAATCTGATTGGCTGCTCCACTCTCCTTTGCACAAGTTTTGATAAATCTCCCCCATTCTCCTCCTGAAAGAAGCCACTGCAGAGCATAACAGCCGTAATATCTACATGAAGACCATTAGCCTAGGTTTCCAAGGAGAACATTGTCCAGACTAACACACTACCACTGCTGGCTTGTCTTCTTACCCACCAAGCCATCCTCAAAATATAAAAGAAAACCTAATTCATCAGACCAGGTTCTTTCATTGCTGTGGTCCAATTCTGCCCATTGTAGGTGCTTTCAGCAGTGGACAGGACTTGGAGTGGGAATCCCTATAAGTATGGAGTTATGACAAACATATTCTGATAGCCATGTTGTGGGCAGTGTAGAAGTTTGGAATAATGCCCACCGGAAACTATTTACAGTAATACAGAACCGTATACGGTAATTCTCAATAATGTGTTTATGTTTGACCTCCTCTTGTAGGTGATCACTGAGCCCGGTGATTGACTGCAGCACCTCGTGCACAGTGTACGGTGACATCAATGGGGCACCTCTGTTGGGGACCCTAGAGTAGAGGCAGCTACGGGCTAGAAGTGAGGAGCGAATATAAATATTTTTTTTCTCTCTGCCCTTGGGCAGATTTTAATGGAGCTGGAAACCCCCATTATAGTAGCCCTATTACTGCTTGATCTGTGAGCTGCAGATATATATGATCCATATAACAATCAAAATGCATTTACAATGTTGCCAAATCTAGCCCCTTATCAGGAGATATAGGTCCAGCATTGTATATACAGTTAATAGCTCCAGGATTGTACATAACCTCAGTTATGGAGATGGTAAGAACATTGGGTCTTATGTATAAAGTTATGAGATGTCACAGAACAGTGTCCTTGTTGCTTGCAACAAGCAGAGATCAGGTTTCATGTTCTAGTTTACAATATGAAAGCTGATCTCTGGTGAGGACGAGTAACATGTTCCCTCTTTAAGAGATTGCTTTAGATCGCATGTATGACATGGTAGCAGTGCTGAATTCAGTAGGATTAGGGCTTCTGAGGCCAGATATCAGGTGTCCTGCCTGGCCTTCACTGCCAAATGTGTTTGTGATCACTGCGCTATAAATTGTGCCACCATAGCAAGATATATAGAACAGTGTTATCTGTATGCATCATAGACACACAGGGGGAAATGTTGGTACATGGATTGATACAGAGGGTGGCACTGTATCAGAGGGTGGCACTGTATCAGAGGGTGGCACTGTATCTGAGGGTGGCACTGTATCTGAGGGTGGCACTGTATCAGAGGGTGGCACTGTATCAGAGGGTGGCACTGTATCAGAGGGTGGCACTGTATCAGAGGGTGGCACTGTATCAGAGGGTGGCACTGTATCTGAGGGTGGCACTGCATCTGAGGGTGGCACTGTATCTGAGGGTGGCACTGTATCTGAGGGTGGCACTGTATCTGAGGGTGGCACTGTATCTGAGGGTGGCACTGCATCTGAGGGTGGCACTGCATCTGAGGGTGGCACTGTATCTGAGGGTGGACCGTATCAGAGGATGCATTGCTGTTGAGTGTACAGTTCTGCAGTAAATAAGCCAAGCCTTAGCAGATTATGCCACCTTGTGTTTCTATTCATTGTCATTTATACCCGTAGGTGTTTTCTAACCTTAATATTTAGATTCACTGGGGTATCTTATTAGTAATAGGTAATAGTGTATATTGATGTAAACACGACCTAAACCTTTCCCCACTTTCAGTATATGATATTTATTATACTGAAATGAATCAAGACTTCCCATGAGAGTGCCTTCAGTCACTTTAAAGGAGAAGTATCATGGAAGAAAACTTATCCCCTATCTGAATTTTTATACCTCTATTAATACTAATCATACTATTGACAAAAGGGATAGTGTTCAATGTTTTTTTTTTTTTCACCTGATCACAAGGGTTTACCGTTGTCCCAAATGTTGTCCTGCCATAATGCCTGTAATGGCATACTTAAGTCTATGTATACATGAATAACTATTAGTATATGCATATTGTTCTGATTACAGAAGATATTTACATATCATTTATGGTGAATGGAGGTGAAACACAAAACCTCAACAAATAATCAACATATTCCAACCTGCTACATTAATTACATGCCATTTGGATATTAAAGGAATTGTCCCACCTCGTAACTTCCTTCTTTTCTGCTCCTTCGGCCGGAGGTGGTCCAGAAACCCAAAAGCAGCCAAAATGGGGGATGTCACGCAAAATGCATAACTTCCATTGCCTTTTCTCATGGAAATTGCGTAGCCCCGCGGGCTACACCCTTTGTGTGACTTCCGTGTTTCGGCTGTTTTCAGCTCCCCTGACCACTTCCAACTGCTGCAAACAGGCTGGAGAAGCTGGAAAAGCAGAAGGTAAGGAGATGGGACAGCGCCTTTAATATATTTATTGCCATCATTTGAATGGTAATAATTGCTGCAATATTTATTTTACAGGTTGGAAGGTTTGAAATTAATCTTATAAGTCCGGATACCAAATCTGTAGTACTGGAAAAGAACTTCAAAGATATATCCTCATGTTCTCAGGTAAGTGTTTACTGCCCCTCCTCATCTGTGGGTACATGGTGATGAAGAAAGGGGAACATTTGTTTTATCCTCAGGGTATGTTCACACTGAGGAATTGGAGAGGAATTTCCACGAGTAATCTGCTCGCTTTTTCCTCTCCAAATCATTCAGCAGTGAAAACCCCCATAGAGTTGTACAGAATTTCTGCCCCTCAGTTCACACTGAGGAATTTCCTCAAGCAGAATTCTGATGAGGAAGTCTGTAACATGTTCTTTCTTTCAGGCGGAATCAGCGTTGTTCTCCCATAGAGATCAATGTTATATATATTTTTTTCAGTCAGAAGCATTTCCACGCGGAATTTCCGCATGGAAAAAAAAAAAGAGGAGTATTTGAAAGAGGAGTATTGATCCGCATGAAACCTGCATTTCCGCGCGATTTCAGCACGAAATCACTGCAAATTTTGAGCGGAAAAAAACTGTGGTGGATTTCTTCAGCGTGATTTCCGCCCCAATTCCTCAGTGTGAACAAACCCTTACTCCTTCAATACTGCTCTAGTATACAATTTCAACTTTTGTGATCTATGATAAACTGTAAAATATCAAGTATTAATATAAGTCTTCCAGTGGGGCTGCCTATATGAAGTTTCTTCATGCAAGTAAATTCAGGAAAGTGAACATTGGCAGTGCTTCATATAAAGCCAAGTCATGGAAACCACAAAGGTGAAGGTGACTGGATTAAGGATTTAGCCTCCACTATTGAATTCATAGATTATAGTAATAGGCTTTGGGATCCCTGGTTGGTTTACAGATTTCAAATCAAAGGCAACTTAGAATAGACAAATTGCTCTTTTATGGGTAAAATATGTGCTAGATGAGTTATGATATTATTACTGAAAGGTTTAATGTACAGAAGCATAATAGGGGGAGGAAAACATTCCTTAAAGTTACCCCTTGGCCAGCTTGAACTCACCCTCATAATGAAAACATCATGAATAAAGATAAGATGAAAGATCCGCATAGTAATAGGGTTGTCGTGAGTAATATCATAAGAACATTCTTATTTTTGTTGATGTCATATGCTCGCCTTAAGAACTGTACAAGCCCAGGTAAATTCTTATATAATTCAATCTCATAATGCCTGGGCGCAGGCCGAATTGCCCTCATTGCAGCCTATAGAACACAGGAAAATAGTCACCCTACTTTTAGATATGGTAGAACGACCTTTCGCTGCAGTTACAGTTGCAGATCTTTTGGGGTATGTCTCTACCAGCTTTGCACATCTAGAGATGAAAATGTGTGTACATACAATCGTAGAGAGCCAGCTCACCCACCAAAGCAATCCTGTGCCTAGATCCACAACGACTCTAGTGCGTGAGTACAGAAGAAAAAGGATGATCCAGCATATGGAAAAAACTCAGCTTTATTGTACTGCTTAAAATCAGAAATGTACACCACTGTGCACACCGGTCATAGCATCTGGATGTGTTTTCAGGTCGGTCCCACTCTTTATCACAGAGCAGTTCTGTTTGAGCATCAGCTTTTTGCCAGGAAAACTAGAAAGTCAGCTAAGCAGAAACCATCTGTGAACATACTGGCTGTATATTTAGTGTCAATGTGTAAGCTAAACCTCCATCTCTGTCTCGACTCTTTCGCAGACAGCTTTTCTTCAACCATTGCTCGCTTTGTGTGCGGTGTATGGAAGACGCTAGTCTCCAGCTTCTACAGAGCTGATCTTAAGAACAACTGAAAATTAGAATTGAGGATGACGGCCTGTCTTGAGCTGAAAACTACAAATACTTTAAATGGGCACTGTCAGATTTAAAAACTGTTTATATGTTTTACATCTTGGCAAAACAAAAGTTTTTCTAATATAGTTCATTAAAAAAAAAAAATCTAATTTTTCACATTTTATTAAAGAAAACTGCCTTTGAAAATCCCACCACTAGGGGGTCCTCCTGGGACACTGATGAGTCCTACAGCAACATGAGTGTGTCCAAGGGTCAAGGACACAAGATGGCTGATTCACAAGGCTGCAGGAGAAACACAGCCTGAAGCAACACTGCTGTAACACAGTTTTACCAAACATTGCAAAACTACAACTCCAAGCATGCCTGTACAGTCTAAGGATATCTGGGCATGCAGGGAGTTGTAGTTTTGCAAAAGCTGTAGGCACACAGCTGAAGGCAACACTGCTGGGGAAAAATGTTTTATCCAAACACTGTACCTCCAACTATTCCAAAACTACAAGTCCCAGCATTACAAGACTAGCAAAGGGAAAATATATAAACAGTATGCATAAAAACCACTGTACTTTTAGCACTAAACCTTTGCACTAATTTCGGAAGAGGTAAGTTATACACTCACCATATTGTCTTTGGTAGTGTACAGGCAAACTCCAATAATTATTGTGTACAGCATAAAACCAGAGAGGAAAGGGTTACACAGCAAGGCTGCCATGCTTCTCCAAGAGCAGTGAGTCAGCAGAAGTAGAGAGGGGGAGGAGTCAGCACAGTGCAGAAGGACATGCCCCCTCCCTATTGGTTAGATGAAAAAACATTGAGCACCTTTAACCCCTTAAGGACCAAGGGCGTACAGGTACGCCTTTGCTCCCTGGTACTTAAGGACCAAGGGCGTACCTGTACCGGGGTGACTGCTGATATCTATCAACAGGCACCCTGCGCAAATGCCCAGGGGGGTCATTAGACCCCCCATGTCGGTGATCGGTGCAAATCGCAAGTGAATTCACACTTACGATTTGCGCCGATTCCGGGTCATTACGGGTCTATGGTGACCCGGTGACCCAGAATAGAAGGGGGATCGCGGGTGTCCTAGACACCCACGATCCCCCTGTAGCGATAGGAGTGAGGTGGCAGAGGTGCCACCCCTCCTATCTCTGTTATTGGTGGTCTAGACGCGACCACCAATAGCAGATCGGGGGCGGAGGGGTTTACTTTCGGTTTCCCCGTTCTGCCCACCCACAATAGGCGAGGCAGGACGGGGAAACAGACAGGGACCGGCGCCGAAGATCCACTCACCCATCGGCGATGGCAGCGGGCGACGATCAGCGGCGGCAGCGGGCGACGATCGGCGGAAGAAGAGGACGGCGACGCAGCTTCCTGGATCCGACGGAAGCCGGTGATTTACTTAGCAACATCTGGAGGGCTACAGTCTGAGACCACTATAGTGGTCTCTAAACTGTAACCCTCCAGATGTTGCAAAACTACAACTCCCAGCATGCCCAGAGAGCTGTTTAGGCTTGCTGGGCGTTGCAGTTTTGCAACAGCTGGAGGTCTACAGTTTGAGACCACTGCACAGTGATCTCTATACTGTGCACCTCCAGATCTTGCAAAACTACAACTCCCAGCATGCCCACACAGCAGTTTGCTGTCTGGGCATGCTGGGAGTTGTAGTTTTGCAACATCTGGAGGTCCACAGTTTGGAGACCACTGTGCAGTGGTCTCTAAACTATAGCTCTCCAGATGTTGCAAAACTGCAACTCCCAGCATGCCTAAACAGCAAACAGCTGTCTCTGCATGCTGGGAGTTGTAGTTGCGATCCCTCCAGCTGTTGCATAACTACATCTCCCAGCATGCCTTTCGGCGATCAGTACATGCTGGGAGTTGAAGTTTTGCAACAGCTGGAGGCACACTGGTTGGAAAATACTGAGTTAAGTAACAGAACCTAACTGAAGGTTTTCCAACCAGTGTGCCTCCAGCTGTTGCAAAAGTACAACTCCCAGCATGCACGGTCTGTCAGTACATGCTGGGAGTTGTAGTTTTGAAACAGCTGGAGGTTTGCCCCCCCCCCCCCCCCCATGTGAATGTACAGGTTACATTCACACTGGAGGGTTTACATTAAGTTTTCTGCTTCAAGTATGAGCTGCGGCAAATTTTTCGCCGCAGCGCAAACTCCTAGCGGTAAATTCACTGTAAACCTCCGCCAGTGTGAACATACCCTAAAAACACTACACTACACTACACTTACACATAATAAAGAGTAAAACACTACATTTACACCCCCTTACACTGTCCCCCTAATAAAAATAAAAAACGTATTGTATGGCAGTGTTTCCAAAACAGAGCCTCCAGCTGTTGCAAAACAACAACTCACAGCATTTCCGGACAGCCACTGACTGTCCAGGCATGCTGGGAGTTTAGCAACAGCTGGAGGCACCCTGTTTGGGAATCACTGGCGTAGAATACCCCTATGTCCACCCCTGTGCAATCCCTAATTTAGTCCTCAAATGCGCATGGCGCTCTCTCACTTCAGAGCCCTGTCGTATTTCAAGGAAACAGTTTAGTGCCACATATGGGGTATCTCCGTACTCGGGAGAAATTGCACTACTAATTTTGGGGGCTTTTTTTCCTTTTACCCCTTAAGAAAAAGAAAAGTTGGGGTCTACACCAGCCTGTTAGTGTAAAAAAAAAATTTTTTTTACACTAACATGCTGGTGTTGTCCTTTACTTTTTATTTTCACGGGAGGTAAAAGGAAAAAAAGACCCCCAAAATTTGTAACGCAAATTTCCTGAGTACGGAAATACCCCATATGTGGGCGTAAAATGCTCTGCGAACGCACAACAAGGCTCAGGAGTGAGAGCGCACTATGTACATTTGAGGCCTAAATTGGGGATTTGCACAGGGGTGGCTGATTTTACAGCTGTTCTGACATAAACCCAAAAAAATAAATACCCACATGTGACCCCATTTTGGAAACGACACCCCTCACGGAACGTAACAAGGGGTATATTGAGCCTGAACACCCCACAGGTGTTTGACAAATTTTCATTAAAGTTGGATGGGAAAGTGAAAAAAAAAATTTTTTTCACTAAAATGCTGATGTCACCCTAAATTTTTCATTTTCACAAGGGAAAATAAAAAAGCCCCCAAAAATTTGTAACCCAATTTCTTCTGAGTAAGAGCATACCCCATATGTGGATGTAAAGTGCTCTATGGGTGCACTACAATGCTCAGAAGAGAAGGAGCGCCATTGGGATTTTGAAGAGAAAATTTGTCCGGAATTGAAGGCCACTTGTGTTTACAAAGCCCCCATGGTACCAGAACAATGGACCCCCCCTATATGTGACCCCATTTTGGAAACTACACCCCTCATGTAATGTAATAAGGGGTACAGTGAGCATTTACGCCCCACAGGTGTCTGACAGATTTTTGGAACAGTAATCCGTGAAAATGAAAAATTTTATTTTCCATTTGCACAGCCCACTGTTCCAAAGATCTGTCAAACGCCAGTGGGGTGTAAATGCTCACTGCACCACTTATTAAATTCTGTGAGGGGTGTAGTTTCCAAAATAGGGTCACATGTGGGGGGGGTCCACTGTTCTGGCACCACGGGGGGCTTTGTAAATGCACATGGCCCCTGACTACCATTCCAAACGAATTCTCTTTCCAAAAGCTCAATGGTGCTCCTCCTCTTCTGAGCATTGTAGTTCGCCCGTAATGCACTTCAGGCCAACTTATGGGGTGCCTCCATACTCAGAAGAGATGGGGTTACAAATTTTGGGGGGTATTTTCTGCTATTAACCCTTGCAAAAATGTGAAATTTGGGGGGGAAACACACATTTTAGTGAAAAAAAATAATTTTTTTTTACATATGCAAAAGTCGTGAAACACCTGTGGGGTATTAAGGCTCACTTTATTCCTTGTTACGTTCCCCAAGGGGTCTAGTTTCCAAAATGGTATGCCATGTGTTTTTTTTTTTTTTTTTTTTGCTGTTCTGGCACCATAGGGGCTTCCTAAATCCAACATGCCCCCCAAAAACCATTTCTGAAAAACCTACTCTCCAAAATCCCCTTGTCGCTCCTTCGCTTCTGAGCCCTCTACTGCGCCCGCCGAACACTTTACATAGACATATGAGGTATGTGCTTACTCGAAAGAAATTGGGCTACAAATATAAGTATACATTTTCTCCTTTTACCCCTTGTAAAAATTCAAAAATTGGGTTTACAAGAACATGCGAGTGTAAAAAAATGAAGATTGTGAATTTTCTCCTTCACTTTGCTGCTATTCCTGTGAAACACCTAAAGGGTTAAAACACTTACTGAATGTCATTTTGAATACTTTGGGGGGGGTGCAGTTTTTATAATGGGGTAATTTGTGGGGTATTTCTAATATGAAGACCCTTCAAATCCACTTCCAACCTGAACTGGTCCCTGAAAAAAAGCGAGGTTCAAAATTTTGTGAAAAATTGGAAAAGTGCTGCTGAACTTTGAAGCCCTCTGGTGTCTTCCAAAAGTAAAAACTCGTCAATTTTATGATGCAAACATAAAGTAGACATATTGGAAATGTGAATAAAAAAAAATAAAAATATTATGAATATCCATTTTCCTTACAAGCAGAAAGCTTCAATGTTAGAAAAATGCAAAATTTTCAAATTTTTCTTCAAAGTTACCACAAAATTTTACCACTTTTTTAAAGTAGAATATGTCACGAAAAAACAATCTCTGAATCAGAATGATAGATAAAAGCATTCCAGAGTTATTAATGTTTATAGTGACAGTGGTCAGATGTGCAAAAAACGCTCTGGTCCTAAGGTGTAAAATGGCCTGGTCCTTAAGGGGGTTAATATGCAATTCTTTTTTTTTTTTTAGAGAAATATAGGTGATAGAGATATAAATTACATGTACATGATCAGGATTAGGCACTGAGTTACATATAACATTTTTTTTTATTTTTTTTTGTGGGATCTGATGGGTACGCTTTAAACACCTCACCACCTGTTTTAACATATACTTTTTAGTGGTTTCTTCTTCATATAGGTCTATATTATTGAGCTACTACTAAGTTGTAAAACACCACCATTGCACTACTTATTTTAACAGTTAATTATTTTAATTTTCTTTTTACTTTTTTTAGGGCATTAAACACATTGACCACTTTGGTTTTGTCTGCCGTGAAAGTGTGGAGCCTGGTATAAACCAGTATGTTTGCTACGTCTTCCAATGTGCCACAGAAGCTTTGGTAGGTAACAAACATAGTACTGTTCATGGTGTTCCTATTGTACAGAAGCCTCACAATATGACAGTCGGTGTTACTTCTAGTAGTTAAAAATATTTCATAATGTAGAAATGACATTGGATATAAGAATAAATTACAGGGGCTATTTCCAAGCAGTGGCCAAGTCCTTATAAGGATTTTGATTAGTAAAGCGATCGCATTCCATCTTACAGCAGTGTCCTTGGACATCAGTGATTTCTCGTTACCTCTGCTATTATATTACTCATCAAGTGTTGTAAAAAAAAACCTATCATTCTAGGACGCAGCCATTATTTAACAACCCATATAGAGACATGTTATATGCAGTACATAGCCACTTTGTGCTTTGGTAAAGTGTTTATTTTATTTAAATAGTTTTTTCTATGTTATACTGTTTTTCTCAGGTGGATGAAGTCATGCTGACCTTAAAGCAAGCTTTTAGCACTGCTGCTGCTCTCCAGAATTCCAAGACGCAGGTCCAGCTTTGTGAGGCCTGTCCTATGCACGCTCTACACAAACTCTGTGAGCGAATTGAAGGTATGGATGATAATCTACAAAACATAGGGTTATAGTGCTGGTGAATAGAAATAAAGTGATGCATCACTTACCCCTACTATAAAGCAATAAGCGGGCTCAGCCCCATAATAACCACTGGGTACTACCAAGTGTATTAGGCTATACATGCAACAATAAAAGAAAAAGGGAATACACAAAAGGGCGCACACCCAAGTGTAGAAAAAAAAATTGTATAACAATCTTTATTGTACAAATCCAGACATTTAAACAGGGGGAGCCCCTAGGACCCCTCCCAGGCCACCTGTATTGATCTAGTATATTAAGCTGTTCCCTATAATCCAAAAATAATATCACAATTAAAATTAAGGTCAGTATCAAATTCCCTAGAAAAATAGTACACCTGAATACAACCTGTATAGACAGCTATCCAGTGCACAGATTAGGTCAATAATATACCAGGGAACAAAGCAATCGGGGACAGCAGCCCCCTGTCACCTGCAGGCCCGGTCGCAGAGGGTATGATGGGGCCCGCAGGTGAAGGGTCTGGTTATGTCACTGCAGGGACTGTGCCGTCATTGGTCAGAGCATGACAATTACCGGCCCATGGCAGCCCATATGTAAGCAGAGAGGATGAAGACAGAAAAGCTTGCAATGCCAATTCCCACCTCCAGTGCGCACAATATAAAATTAGCATATTAGCAATAGTGAGTATGTGTCAGCAATGAAAGCATGCATCAGGGTAAGTGATGCATCATTTTTCTCCTGTTCACATGCACTATTACCCTGTGTATTGGTTTAAGTGCGAGTGAACTAGCTGTCAGATTCCCTTTAAAGTGTCACTATTATTTAGAAAATGAGACATGTTTATAGAGTTATACATAGTTAGTACGGTTGAAAAAAGACATACGTCCATCAAGTCCAATCAGGGAATTGAAGGGTAGGGGTGTTTAAAGTTTTGATTAGTTGGGGTGTCGGCGCTAATACCCCCACAGGCAAAAGGTGGCATGAAAGGTCAAATGATGAGATGGGACAAGGGTGACCATTTTTCTCTTGGAAAAAATAACCGTAATAAGCTTTATACAAATTCACTTTTCTTTTGTAGTTATATTTTCTTTCAGTTCACTTGTGCTGAGTTATTGTTCTTCTTTCCTAGGGCTGTACCCACCAAGAGCCAAGCTGGTAATACAGCGACAACTGTCTCTGCTCTCTGATAATGAACAAGCGGACATTTTTGAAAAAGTCCAGGTTGTTATACATTTGTTTTGTCTTACTCTTATTCTAGCAGCCAAAACTGTGACATTTTACATAGTATGTAAGTCAGCTACAGAGAAAATATTACACTGTCTTGTAAGGGAAAGTACTGTATGTTTGTCCAGTAGATAAAAAAAAAAAATTGTTTCATATTGACTTACTGATACTTATTATTAATTCAGTAGATAATATGGGGGAGATTTATCAAAACCTGTCCAGTGGAAACATTGCTGAGTTGCCCATAGCAACCAATCAGATCGCTTCTTTCATTTTTGAAACTGCTTCTGATAAATGAAAGAAGCAATCTGATAGGTTGTTATGGGAAACTCAGCAACTTTTCCGTCTGGACAGGATTCGATGAATCTCCCCTTATTTTCTTTGCATTCATCTATTATTATTATTAACCAGTTCCCACAATATCAGGTACATGTACGTGGTGATTAGGGATCACCACGTACATGTACCTCATGATTTTAAACTGTCACATCGCAGCAGTCACTGTGACCGCAGAGTCTATTAGGGTTACAGAGGGAGGGAGCACCCTCTGTTCCCAATCGGTGCTCTGCAAAGTGAAAGCAGAGCGCCGATGGTTGCCATAGCAACCGGAGGTCTGACAATGGCCTCCAATGTCATGGCAACAGAATCTGATCATCCTCTACCTAGGGTAGAGTCTGATCTGCTATACTGTGTGCCTGTCAATGTAAAACCGACAGACAGAGGCATATGTCAGTGGAGTACAGATGTTATGTGTGTGGTAGTAAAAGAAAAAGTAAAGTATTTAGAAAAAGTGAAAGAAATAATTTATAATAATAATTTTGATATAAAATATAAAAAAATAAAAATATATATATTATATTATACAGCCAATAATAGTACCCCCCCCCCCCCCCAAAAAAAAATGTCAACATGTCCAGCAATAAAAAGAGTCCTCACACAGTTGTGTTGGTGAAAAAATAAAAAAGTTATGGCTCATCGAATACGGCGACTTAAACATGATTTTTTTTTTTTTTTTTTACAAAAATTGTTTTTATGGTATAAATGTTCTAAAATATAAAAAAAAAAATATATAAATTTGGCATCGCCATTTATCATATCAACCTGCAGAGTAAAGTTAACATGTCATTTACACTGCATGAAGAACAACCTAAAAAAAATAATAAAGACCAACCGCAGAATAGATTTTTTATTTTATTTATACCACTTCATAAAAAATTACATGTACCCCAGAATGGTACCAATGAAATAGTCAAATTGTCTCCTTCAAAAGTTTGGATGTGCCAATACATCTGGGTGCAAACTCTACAGAGCTATTCAAGGTCAGGAATAGTTTTCATGGCAGTTTAGACTGAATAGAGTTAAATAGGAGAGTACTATTCCAATCAGAAAAGACATAATTTGTGGGTCACTGAATGTAAATGCTGCTTCTGACTATGTCTACAAAGTAAGTCATTTACTGTGTGGTCTGCAGTACATTTTTGGAAACAAAATCCCTCAGTATATCCTTACCGTTGTTCAAGCTATTATCAGCTATAGTTTCACATGATAGAAACTATGAGTGTTACACAGCAGGGGTTACAATGATTTCTTACCTTATCTCTCATTTCAGCTTAAAGTGTGCCTGTCGTCAACAAAAACTTTTTATATAATGTAAATAATTCCATTATATGTATATTTGTAATATCCTTTGGTTAAAATTTTTTTATATTTTTGTCCCTGCAGCTATTACCTGTGTGTCTCTATGAGGAGTCCAAATACATGAAGTGAGGGTGGACAAGTAGGGCCCTGTGCACTAAGCACAACACAGGGGTCTGTACACTGAGGATAAGCAGGGCTCTGTACACTGAGGACAAGCAGGGCTCTGTACACTGAGACAAGCAGGGCTCTGTGCGCTGAGGACAAGCAGGGCTCTGTGCGCTGAGGACAAGCAGGGCTCTGTGCGCTGAGGACAAGCAGGGCTCTGTGCACTGAGGACGGGCAGGGCTCTGTACACTGAGGACGGGCAGGGCTCTGTGCAGTGAGGACGGGCAGGGCTCTGTGCAGTGAGGACAGGCAGGGCTCTGTGCAGTGAGGACGGGCAGGGCTCTGTGCAGTGAGGACGAGCAGGGCTCTGTGCAGTGAGGACGAGCAGGGCTCTGTGCAGTGAGGACGAGCAGGGCTCTGTGCAGTGAGGACGAGCAGGGCTCTGTGCAGTGAGGACGAGCAGGGCTCTGTGCAGTGAGGACGATCAGGGCTCTGTGCAGTGAGGACGAGCAGGGCTCTGTGCAGTGAGGACGAGCAGGGCTCTGTGCAGTGAGGACAAGGAGGGCTCTGTACACTGAGGACAGGCAGGGCTCTGTACACTGAGGACAGGCAGGGCTCTGTGCAGTGAGGCTCTGTGACATGCTACGGGCTCACGTATGAGGATTGACAAGCCAGGAGCCGGCACAGAGCCCTGCTTGTCTCACCCTCACTTCCTGTATTTGGTCTCCTCACAGAGACACACAGACAATAGCTGCAGGGACAGCATTTTTTCTCCCAAAAATATACACATTTTTTTAACCAATGTATATTACAAATATACATATAATGGTACTATCTACTTTATATAAAACGTTTTTGTTGACGACAGGTACACTTTAATTCTGGTACTATATATATTGCTGTATCATATATATGTACTTGGTTTTTGTACCAAATGTATTTGTCAGACTTAGTTGTAGAACAATATTTATGAACTGAGCAAGTATTTTTGTATTGTATTTCAATCTGGTACATTGTAATACTGGCCCAAGTTCTGGTATCTGTGAATGAAACTTAGTTTTACAACCATGATCATTTACTATGATTGGATCTGATAGTAGAAATTTATAGAATGCCAAAATGTGCTTTACCAAAACTGTCTATTCTTTTGTCAGAAAATGAAAGCGGCCAGTGACCAAGAGGAGAATGAGCTTGTAATACTTCATTTAAGACAGCTGTGTGAAGCCAAACAGAAAACTCATATTCATATTGGAGAAATGCAGACGGTAAATAATGCTTAGTTATTCAAAGCTCTCAAACACTTCAAGTAAGCAGGTTTGCTATTGACGGCACCAGCAAATTAGCTGATAAATCCTATACGAGATGTGAAGACAGCCATATTGGATGATTATTTTTTGTTTAAAAAAAAAAATAACTCTATTCCTTTTTCACACTACTAAGCATTCAACATACACCCAAAAAGGAACAGGAAGGGAAAGAGGAGCGGCTACATTAGGCGGGACCACCAGGACATGACAACACCTCAAGTACGCATGAGGTCAGAGAGCACAAGGAGGAAGCGAGGGTTTAGAAGATTGAGATACATGAGGGAGGGAGTAGGAGCCAACCGGCCACCACTAAAAAACTTGTCACAAAATGATAAGGTAACCAAGATAAGCAGGTGGGTCAGAGAAGGATGTGAAGCAGGAGGTATCCAGGAAGAAACCATCAAGGGTAATGGCGACATCAATTCCTTCATGGTCACCCATAACTTAGTATGGGCATGTCGATGCAAGTCAACCACCCTAGAAAGGATAAAAGAAGGGTAAGACGGAAAAAACAAGGGGGAAGAGCAGGAAAGATTGACCAGAAAAGCTGTGAAGAAATCGTCAAAAAGTCATAAACGGGAACAACATGGGCATGGTAACAGTTCAGTCAAATCCCATTCCCACCCCTTCACAGAGGCTAGTACAACATTTAATGCAGAGTTCGCCCCAGAACTTATAAGGGACATCATTGGGGGAACAATCCCAGAGCCCCACCTTCCCCAGGTACCTGATGACCATAAACAGAAAACCCACCCAGACCCAACTAAACTTGATAAATTAACTGAAGGCAGAAGAACGAACCTGACCATAAGTATGGAACAAAGGGACTTATCACAGAGCAGACCCTGAGAAATCAATTATGCAACACACTCATTGGTGATCCCACTACAATAAACAGAGATAAACTCCAAAAGGCACAAAATAAATCACCAAGCCATCTACAGTCTTACATTCCAGTCGGCCTCAAGACTGCACTTCCCACAGCCATTCCAGTGGATCACGCCAGTCAGCTAAATGGTGTTTAGCAAGTTACAGGAGTATAAAACCTAAGCAAAGCAGGTTATCCTTAGTTGATTATACCTCACAATCCCAGTCCATAGCATTTGGGTGGTGATAGCATGCAGAGAACATAGTTCATAGAATGCAACTACATTGAATCCAATAAGATGAAAATGCACGCAAAGACTCACCCTCTCGTGCGCAACTTGTTTATTCTGCAACTTTAGTATAAAAAACGTATCTTGACACACTGAACGCAGACTGGACAAAGGACGCTGGAAGGGGAACATGACAGCAGGGGAAAATCACAGAGACAACAGCCTATTTCGCTCCCTGCGAAGCTTCTTTTGCCCTCAACACACAAGTGAGTATGACGTGTATATATCCATGCCTCCAAAGGGGGCATGACATCTTAAAACTCAACTAATGTTAAGAACATATACAAAAATGGACACACATCTAAAACATACACCTTAAAGGGGTACTCCGCCCCTAGCATCTTATCCCCTATCCAAAGGATAGGGGATAAGATGTCAGATCACCGGGGTCCCGCTGCTGGGGACCCCTGGGATCTCCGCTGCGGCACCGCGCTATCATTACTGCACAGAGCAAACTCGCTTTGTGCGTAATGACGGGCAATACAGGGGCCAGAGCATTGTGATGTCACGGCTCCGCCCCTCATGACATCACGTCCCGCCCCCTCAATACATGTCTGTGGGAGGGGGCGTGGTGTCATGAGGGGACAGAGCGTGACTTCATGAGGGGTGTGGCAACCCCAGAAGACTGCACCACCGTTCGGAACTAAATGTTCCGAATGCTGGGGAGTGGAGTACCCCTTTTAAACATGCAAATGATAAAAAGGGGGACATATCACTGTGCTTATTGAGCCCCAGCGGCCCTAATGCATTTTATATGCTAATCCACTGATGTCTACGATAATAATTGTGAAGGACTATATTTAGCAGGTTTAGAACGTACTGATATGTATAAAAGAGAGACAGGTCGTGAAGCACTACTTTTACAAAAAGTTTATATGGATTAGCATATTAAATGCATTAGGGCCGCTGGGGCTCAATGAGTGCAATGATATGTCCCCCTTTTTATCAATCGCATGTTTAAGGTGTATGTTTCTGGTGTATGTCCACTTTTGTGTATGTTCTTACCATTGGTTGTTTTTGGATGTCACGCCCCCTTTGGAGGCATGGATATATACACGTCATACTCACTTGTGTGTTGAGGGCAGAAGAAGCTTTGCAGGAAGCGAAACAGGCTGTCTCTGTGATGTTCCCCTGCTGTCATATTCCCCTCCCAGCGTCCTGTGTCCGGTCAAAAATTAGCATTTTTCTAAATTTTATATTTTTTGCTCGTACGACAAATAGCCATGCCGCACCAAATTAATGATTAATTCACATCTACATTATTCATTCACATCCCATTATTTGATAAACATTTTGTCTCTTTTAGAATGTCAGACAGTTTATAAGTTTTGTAGCAATTTTCCAGATTTTCAAGAAAATAGCAAAATCAGATTTTTCAGGGACCAGTAGAGTTCAGAAGTGGAATTGAGGGACCATGTTAGATACTCCCATAAATCACCCCATTTTATGAACTGCTTAAAGTAGTCAGAATGACATTAAATAAGTTTATTAACCCTTTAGGAGTTTCACAGAAATAAAAGCAAAGTAGAGGCGGAACTTTTTGTAGATTTTTCATTTTTATCCATTTTTTATCCATTTTTTCCTGTAACACAGTAGTAGACAAAGAAATAAAACTCAAGATTTATTCCCCAAATTCTGACGTACTTAGAAATATCTCATATGTGGCCTTTGTGCGCTACGTGTCTCTCACACAGGCCTCAGACATGAAGGCGTGCTATGTGGATTTTGGGGTATCCTTTTAGTTTAGGATATTTTGTTGGCATCATATAAAATTACAGGAGCCTTGGGGTGCAAAAATATTTTTGGGAGAAAAGTTGACATTGGTACCATTCTGAGGTAGCATGGGTTAAGTTGTGTATCTTTATAACCATGCGCCCATTACACACAACTTGGAGTGTTCCTATTCACACAATGCGATTTTTTTGTAATGGACATTCCAGTGGTGTATGCCATGCAAGGGAGGTTTGGATGAGGCAGATATCTGTTGAATTGTTACTCACATGGCTTCAATGACAAGTGAGTACCGTGTATATACGTTTTTTCTGTTGGAATGATACTCCTTATCTACGGTAATAACATCATCCACTTGCACATGTCGCAATATACTGGTCTATCTATTTCTTCCGCAAAATACTTTAATATAGAGGTTGAAAAACAATTCATGCGGAAGATTTATACATACACATTATTTTGCTGCCACATTGGCATTATGACATGCCGTGGCGGCATACATTTAACATGTCATGTGCTGTGACATTTATGTGTCTACTGCACACCATTCGGAATGTTCCCATTCACATGATGCGATTTCTATATTGGACATTCCAGTGGTCTGCGTCATACAAAGGAGGCTTGGGTGGGGTAGATACCTTTTTAATTACCACTCACCTGGCCTCAAGTAAGCACCGTCATACATTCCGTCACATCCTTTTTGTGAACTTCCGGTGGGCAGTATGGCAAGGTAACATACCTAATCTTATTGCTATATAAACTCTCGTACCGCATGGATTGTGTGCCATGATTAAGAGCATAGTCTCGAAACGCATCGGCGTTCCCCCACGTTTTTAATGTGACATGTCACATATTTTTGTATTTTTGCATTTGCGATTTTAATGGACCTAATAATAAAGGTTAAGTTTTAGTTTTCACATGCACCTGGAAGCTGGATCCAACCTCATCACTCTGATCTATTGTTACTACGGGGAAGAGCGGCTTCCTCGCTTCCGTGCTTCCAGATCTATATACCCAATGCTGATATATTTACAAGTGGTGAGCTGATTTTTATCTTTTTCTTTGTGTATTCTGGGGTACATATGACACTGATCATTTTTTATTTTATTTTTTATGAGGTGGTATACATAAAAAAAAATCTACTTTGCGGTTGTATTTTATTTTTTAGGTTGTTCGTCATGCCGTATAAATGACATGTTATCATTACATTGCAAGTTGATACGATTACGGCAATACCAAATTTATATACTTTTTTTTTATATTTTAGTTCATTTATGGCATAAAAACTATTATTATTTTTTCTTTATCATGTTTGTAAGTCACAGCATTCTGTGAGCTGTAACTTTTTTATTTTTTCACTGACTCAGTTGTGTGAGGACTTTTTATTTAATTTTTTTGCGGGATATGTTGATGTATTTATGGGGGACAATTTTTGGGGGTGTATTATACACATATATAATTTATTTTATTGTTTTATATTTCACATTTTTTCACTTTTTTTATTTTTTCCACTTTTTTTTTACTATTATACACATAATTCCATGGAGTACACATCTGTACTCCATTGAATTATGCCTATGTCTGTCAGTACTGACCGGCATAGGATAGATCAGTCCCTACCTTAGGTAGAGACTGATTGCTCATGTTGCCATTACAATGGAGGCCAGTGTAAGGCCTCCGGTTGCCATGGCAACCATCAGCGCTCAGTGACAGAGGGAGCTCCCTCCCTCTGTTACCCTAATAGACGCAGCGGTCTCAGTGACCGCATCATCTACAGGGTCAACCCAGGATCGGAGCACAGCTCCGATCCTGAGTGCCCGCAGGTGGCCTCCTCCAATGGGGCCCGCCTCACCACCGATTGCTTCACGGAGGAGGAGACGGGGAAGGAGGAGACCCGCATCAGATCCCTGCTATTGGTCAGTCTGTACTGACGGACCAATAGCAGTGATCGCCGGCCGGGGACCTTACTGGCTTCAGGGTGGCCTGGCTTTGCAGCACAGTCGAGCTCAATACTGTCACAGCACCCGGCAGTGCTGTGACAGTTTATTCTCATCATGTACAAGTACGTGGGGATGTGGGAAGTCATTACTAATCATATACCTGATTTTGCGGGAAGGGGTTAAGGAGCCTCCACATCGCCAGGGTGCAGCGAGAGATATCAAGAAGGGGGGTAACCCGAAATCTTTGCAGATCCATAACAAATCTTCCCAGACCCTGCAGCAGGATGGCTTCCTTTTGTTGAAAGAAATTAACCCTTCAAAGCACATCTCATGGCCGGTTCCAATCCAGAGAATGTTTGCCTGCCACCCAATCGGTTCGGTCCAGTTCAATGCAAGCAGAGTCTGGTGTCCTCAGAAAGCAGTTTAGAATGGTCATCACCACACGCACCATCTTTTCTCCTATATAGCATTCTGGTAAAACTCTGCAGCTTTACATTGTCATGACGACCCCTATTCTTGAGGTTGTCAACGTGTAAGGCAAACTTGCACAGAATGGCCACACAAGAAGAAACCTGCGTGGCACGAGAATCCTCAAGGTTGAGCTATTAAGCAGAGAGAGAAGTCACAGAATAAGCCATTGCAGCAAGGGCGATATTACCAGCAAAGTCCTAAAAGTGGCGGGCCTCAATGTGTGTTATATGCGCATCCAGGCCTTCCTTAGTAGGGAGAGCCTGCATCATGCTATTGAGCTAAGCAAGCAGCTGTTGCTGAGTGGGTGAAGGAGACCCAGCCTGGCACGCTGCAGAGGAAGACCTCATCATGTTGAATCCCTGCACCAGCAGGGAGAGGAGCAAGCGAGAGACTTTAAGAGCATGGGCATTTTGCTTCCAATTTACAAATTCTGCCCATCAGGTAGGGCAGGGAGACCAACTAAGAAGTCCCAATAATGAGAAGCGTGTCCTTACTCGGCTGTGTCCAAACTACGCCCCATACTTTTCCCATTCCTGAGGCACATTAGTTTCAGTTGTGGGGCAATTACCAGATAAACTTTTTTCTTTAGTTGTAGTGAATGATCTTTAGTATAGATGGAGCTGTCTTCAGGTAAAAACCTTGGGATAAATACCTGCGCCACAAATGGATTAGGGATTTTTTATTATGTATTTTCACTGCTTCACGGGTGTATAGTGTGACCCCTTATATTTCACACAAAAAGATTGTAAGATAGGAAATAGTGTATATCTATCTATCTATATATTTTACACTCTATTTCGCTGTGTACTAGAACAATATACTGTATAACTGAAAATGTACAGGGAGAGATGATTACTTAAAAGCAAGTATTCATCTTTCCCTGTACATTTTCAGTTAAACAGTATATTGTTATAGTACACAGCGCAATAGGGTGTATATGTGTATATATATATATATATATATATATATATATATATATACATACACACGAGTTAATAATATTTCTTTACTTAATGTGTGAGAAATCTTTGCACCATGCAATGACTTTCTGAGCCTTTTGTGGTTACACACAGCAGCCATTTTTAGTAGCGCTAGAGTGATTTGTGTCAAATTTATTAGAACGTTCACAACTCTCAATAGGTTAAGTATATTTTTAAGTCTCTAAGGCTATGTTCACACCTGCCATTGTATGTTTTAAAATATATCCGTTTTGCTTCCATTTTAATGGTTTCCATTTACAGTGGGGCAAAAAAAGTATTTAGTCAGCCACCAATTGTGCAAGTTCTCCCACTTAAAAAGATGAGAGGCCTGTAATTTTCATCATAGGTATACCTCAACTATGAGAGACATAATGAGAAAAAAAATCCCTTAAATCACATTGTCTGATTTCTAAAGAATTTGCAAATTATGGTGGAAAATAAGTATTTGCTCACCTACAAACAAGCAAGATTTCTGGTTCTCACAGACCTGTAACTATTTCAAGAGTCTCCTCTGTCCTTCACTCGTTACCTGTATCAATGCACCTGTTTGAACTTGTTATCAGTATAAAAGCCACCTGTCCACAACCTCAAACAGTCAAACTCCAAACTCCACTATGGCCAAGACCAAAGAGCTGTCGAAGGACACCAGAAACAAAATTGTAGATCTGCACCAGGCTGGGAATCTGCAATAGGAAAGCAGCTTGATGTGAAGAAATCAACTGTGGGAGCAATTATGAGAAAATGGAAGACATACACGACCACTGATGATATCCCTCGATCTGGGGCTCCATGCAAGATCTCACCCCGTGGTGTCAAAATGATCACATGAATGGTGAGCAAAAATCCCAGAACCACACGGGGGGACCTAGTGAATGACCTGCAGAGAGCTGGGACCAAAGTAACAAAGGCTACCATCAGTAACACACTGTGCCGCAATGGATTCAAATCATGCAGTGCCAGACGTGTCCCCCTGCTTAAGCCAGTACATGTCCGGATCTGTCTGAAGTTTGCTAGAGAGCATTTGGATGATCTAGAAGAGTATTGGAAGAGTGTCATATGGTCAGATGAAACCAAAGTAGAACTTTTTGGTAAAAACTCAACTCATTGTGTTTGGAAGAGAAAGAATGCTGAGTTGCATCCAAAGAACACCATACCTTCTGTGAAGCATGGGGGGTGGAAACCTCATGCTATGGGGTTGTTTTTCTGCCAAGGGACCAGGACGACTGATCCGTGTAAAGGAAAGAATGAATGGGGCCATGTATCGTGCGATTTTAAGTGAAAACCTCCTTCCATCAGCAAGGGCATTGAAGATGAAACATGGCTGGTTCTTTCAGCATACAATGATCCCAAACACACTGCCCGGGCAATGAAGGAGTAGCTTCGTAAGAAGCATTTCAAGTTCCTGGAGTGGCCTAGCCCGTCTCCAGATCTCAACCCCATAGAAAACCTTTGGAGGGAGTTGAAAGTCCAAGTTGCCCAGCGACAGCCCCAAAACATCACTGCTCTAGAGGAGATCAGCATGGAGGAATGGGTCATAATACCAGCAACAGTTTGTGAAATCCTTGGTAAGACTTATAGAAAATGTTTGACCTCTGTCATTGCCAACAAGGGGTATATAACAAAGTATACAGATGAATTTTTGTAATTGACCAAATACTTATTTTCCACCTTAATTTGCAAATAAACTCTTTAAAAATCAGACTGTGATTTTATATATATTTTTTTCTCATAGTTGAGGTATACCTATGATGAAAATTACAGGCGTCTGTCATCTTTTTAAGTGGGAGAACTTGAACAATTGGTGGCTGACTAAATACTGTAGTTATTAAGCTTGTGGCATCAAAACACTTGAAAATTGAGCGCAAATACTTGATTGGTATAAAACACCATTTGATCCTGGCAGAAGGCAACAAAAATGGTCCAATAAACAAAAATGTGCATAAAACACTCAAAAGCAGAAACAACACTCGATAATTTGAGGCTTATCTTGTCTGCTCTGTGTGTATTTGTAAAGAAATAACTTAAATGTTTGGTATTCAGTCAGTAATTCTCCAAAATGTGTGGCATTTCTTGCTGTTTCACATTATAAATGTGGCATAAACTACATTTTATTGTGATAGCACACTTAATTTGACACACAAAGAAAAATAAAATGTTGCTACTTTATCAATAAGACAATTGTACATATTTCGTAGCCTGCTGTAAATGATGGCTGTTACTTGATAAGACCAATTCTATGGTTTGTATGGTAACTTTCCCTTCTTTTGCATCCTTGAAATGTAGTGCTAAAATTTTGCCTATGGCTTCACAGCCTGGCTGATATCACACTTCATTAAATCCAAGCTCAGGACATGATCCGTGAAGAAGAAGGGTCAGGTCTGTCTCCTGGATTTGTGAATATTTTAAGAAGCATTTAATGATTTAAACATATTCATTATGAAATCACATTAAATTAGTTTCTTGGTTTTGCCTTCAGCATATACTTGTAGCCCTGTCTGGCCTGAAAGGTCAAAGCCGACAGTTTTCAGAGGCCTCTTCGTTGTTCTGCTATACACAAGAATCGCATTTTTAACATTTTCTTAAATCGGCACAGTCAGAAACACAAGGGGTAGATTTTGCAAAACCTGTCCAGAGGAAAACTTGCCCAGTTGCCCATAGCAACCAATCAGGTTGCTTCTTTCATTTTTAGAAAGGCCTGTGAAAAATTAAAGAAGTGATCTGATTGGTTGCTATGGGCACCCGGGCAACGTCTGCTCTGCACAGGTTTTGGTAAATCTCCCATATATATTTTTGATTCTTATGAAGTATATCTGCATCTTTTAATACCACTTATGGCACAGAACACATATACTCCTTTAAGACTTTACATACCTTAATGTGAATAGTAATAATAGTTGAGACTATATAAGGAGTTTCTCAGAAAACAAATCGCATGTATACACCTAATGTGTTTTGACTATAATAATGTTCTCATATTTGTTTTCAGAGCTTGTCAAGCAGCTCAATTCCAGAGAACACTGCCCCAAGTGGTCGGTTCAAGCTAGATATTTTGAAGAACAAGGCAAAGAAGTCCCTGACCAGCTCTCTGGAAAACATCTTCTCCAGGGTATGGGTGAACGAACCTGAATAAT
The DNA here is from genome assembly GCF_029499605.1 of Hyla sarda. NCBI lineage: Eukaryota > Metazoa > Chordata > Amphibia > Anura > Hylidae > Hyla > Hyla sarda. The sequence continues at coordinate 143,217,486 of NC_079190.1, read as the reverse complement.
GTTTTGTGTAGTTTTCAGTGCAAATTATTTATGGAATTGTGTATGCGTTTTTACAGAGATCTTACCGTATATCCTCGATTATAAGCCGAGTTTTTCAGCAAGATTTTATACTCGAGTGAACAAAAAACATTTCTGGCTTTAGCTGTGAGGGGATGTTCCCGGCCGTCCATCTCTGCCTGTCAATCCCTTTCAGTGGTCTTCAACCTGTGGACCTCCAGATGTTGCAAAACTACAACTCCCAGCATGCCTGGACAGCCATCGGCTTTCCGGACATGCTTGGAGATGTAATTTTGCAACACCTGGAGGTCCGCAGGTTGAAGACCACTGCCTTCGTCATCATCCAGACCCCCTTTAGTTTTCTACTCACCTCCCCTCGGTGGGAAGGAAGGGTGAGCTGGTCTGGGCCATCTATGCTGCAGGGACCATCCAGTGGGGAGGCCCTCTTCTCCGCTCTGGGCCCGGCCCCTAACTAGTGATGCTGCATTGACGCCACGGATGTCCCTGCGCATCATCATCAAGGCAAAATCACTAGTCCGTGGCTGGCCCAGAGCGAAGAGAGCCTCCGGTGAAGATGGACAGCCCGGAACGACTAACCCTCCCCACCGGACGGTCCCTGCAGCATAGATGGCCGAAGATGGACGGCCCGGACCAGCTCACCCTTCCTTCCCAGCAAGGGGAGGTGAGTAGAAAACAAAAGGGGGGTCTGGATGATGACGAAGGCCGCAGTGGTCTTCAACCTGCGGACCTCCAGATGTTGCAAAACTACAACTCCCAGCATGCCCGGACAGCCGATGGCTGTCCCGGCATTCTGGGAGTTGTAGTTTTGCAACATCTGGAGGTCCGCAGGTTGAAGACCACTGGATTTACAGGGGGGATGATGACAGGGTGATGATGACGGGGTGTTAATGACGGTGGTCTGGATGATAACGGGGGATGATGACATGGGGGGGGGGGATGATGTATTTCCCACCCTAGGCTTATAGTTGAGTCAATAACTTTTTCCTCTGTTTTTGGGGTGAAATTAGGGGCCTCAGCTTATATTCGGGATGGCTTATACTCGAGTATATACGGTATTTACCACATTTATGACAGTAATGATGATAATACCAATAATAATAATGATCTTATTATAATAATCTGATGTCACTCTCATTGGTAACGTTGACATTAAGGAATTGTCTACCTGGCTTTAGTGAAGTCACACTATCTTTGTATTACTGTACATGGACGGCCGTTCCGCTGAATGTTCCATTTCCTTGCAGCAGATGTATGGTTGACTGTGGCTTTCTTTGATAAAATTAGCTGTGTGTTGGGTGTCCCAGTAATATTATCTAATTGCTTCGGTGACTGCATTTTGAAAGGGTATACTTTGCTTTAGGTTTGCATGTCAATGATTTTTATATTACAAATAAAAATGCAAGTTTATATAAAATGCAAAATAAACCTTTTTTAACCTGAACAATGTTATGGGCAGCTCCCGCAGCCTTTTCTGCTGTTTTCAGCTTCCCAAACACCTCTGGCAGCCACAAGCAGGCCCGGAGGGTGCCAGGGAGCCCTCAATCCTATATGGGAACACCTTCTAATAATAGAAATGCAGTCAAAAAGATAAACGAGAAGGGAAATGCAATTTAAATAGAACACATGAAAAAGAGTTAGGAAGATAACTGCACAGTAGCGTTATATTGGTATATTTTTATATATGCATTTCTGAAGTACAAGAAGGTAACATCCTTGTGTGACAACACTAGTAAACCTGAAAAAAGGAGGAGTGGATGAGGTTATGGGGGGGGGGTGTCCTCTGAACAAATCACAAAATGTTAGTATCACATGTCGTTATTTACAGTGGTGGAAAATATAGCTAATGCAGCAGTTATTTTCTATACCAATATGCATACAATGCATTATTTTATTCTCTAGTCAGTCCACTTCTAAGTAATGTTTAATAGTCTTTTATTGAAGGTTTAATGGCATCTTAAGGCTAGGTTCAGACTACGGAATTTCCGCCTGCAATTCCGCTTTGAAATTGCAGGCGGAAATTCCGCTTGCTAAAATGCATAGTGTAGTGAATGGTTTTCCGTTCACAAATTCACACTTTGGAATTTGTGAACGGAAAATCCGCTTGGAAATTTCCGGAAATACTCGCGGAACACATTGCAGTCTATTGGAGATTGCAGTGCCGCGCGGTCCTAGCACCGACAGATTCAGTCAGCGCTGGCCGCACTCGGAATCTCCGGGCGGAAATTTTCTGCCTGGAGATTCCGTAGTCTGGACCAAGCTTAACAGTCTTTTATCCAAGTGATTTTTCTGCATCTGGAAATTAAGTTTTAATCAAAGTTTTAAGATTTCATGTGACAGTCCATATATAGAGGGGGGGTGTTAGTTTATAGGAAGGAACGATGTGGTGTTTTATGCACTTTTATCATGTAGGTGGTCCACAGCTTCCTACATAATATCCATCCTTTTGGTGACCCCAAAAATAAATGGTGTCATCTATTTACAGGGGGCAAATCGAATGAGAGGCCGACTGGGCAGTATGGACAGCTTTGATCGCTGCAACAGCTTTGCTTCTGACAAGGTACATGATCCTGTTTACGAGAAATGTATACAGCGATGGTGAGAACTGCGGTAATAATTGCCTATGCATTTTTCTGTATTTTATATGATCACAGGATGTAGTTGTGACCGTGGCAGCTTTTTTTTCTTTTTTTTTTGCATAGCTGAAATGAAAAAGAATCGTTAAGTGTTATGCGCATAATTAAAAATGACTTTGTGACATTTCGGTAACACTTTCCTGGCACTCCTCTACAGTTGTTTTACTTCCTCTTTTATGTACCTAGTGATTCACAGAACAGCCCCTCCATCACCCTGTGTGATAGACACAACAGCAGCATGATTCTGCTTTTCTTGTGGGCTCCATTATAATAATAGGTTGTTTTCCAGGATATTATACTGACAGCACAGGAAACTTATGTCCAGGAAACTAGCATGAGACTTAGAAAAAAGCCAGAAGGTCTTTATTATTCCCCACAAAGCCAGGAGCGTTTTGCCCCTCTATAGCAGAGTCCTATGCTGTGCAGCAGTCTGAGATCTTGAAGCATTTTTTACTTTTTTTCTGCCACGGCTTTCAACTCTTGTTAATGTTGTATGGCTCAAGTTAACATAACATCATTTACGTTTATGACTGCAAACTTGTAGAAGAGATTATGTCTAATATTGTGAGGAGCAGTGACCTGTATTCAGAAGGAATTGTCTTCCCGTAGGACGGCTCACCTGGAGATTCTCCACCTGCCACACCACCATCTTCTCCTGTGTCCTCGTCTTGGCAGTCATTTCCAGAAGAAGATCCAGACTCTCCCCAGTTTCGCAGACGGGCTCACACTTTTAGCCACCCTACATCGAGCACCAAGAAAAGGATAAGCTTTCCTGATGCAAAGTCACCAAACAGCAAGTCTCCCCTCCAGAGGCAGCACTCCGTAGCCTGTGATGGGGGGCAGAGCAGGTCAGTTACTGGTTTTGTGTGAATTAACTTCCTGAATTTTTTTTAATCTTTTGTCTTCATCTTTTATATCTTATTTTATTCATCAAATAGTTTATAACACAATGCATAGATGTTGCATGTTTAGAGAATGTGTTTTTTAACCAGTATTAAAACAATACAGAGTTTTGAGTACGTGGAAGAAGAAGAAAAAATAAACGTGTATATTTTATTTTATTTAGGAACCAAATATGCATTTAAAACTTTCATAAAGTGCTTTCTGTTTAGGAGAAAGTATTCACACAGATAACTTTTCTCAACCAATGCATAAAGTTAGGGGTCCCCACAGTAGAATCTGCAAGTGGGCCCCCAAGTATCATTTATACTACTAGTCTTCTCCAAGCTGGTAGAGAGTTTTGGGTTTACATAGTATAGAATGTGCAGTTTATACAGTACATGTTAACATAGTCTAAGGCCCATAGCACTGGTATAAAGGATCTCTATTTAAAAATAAAAATGCATTTTAACTATGTGCTTCCTAAATACTTTTCTATATATACGAGTTTAAAGTAGTTTCTGTAATAGACATTCTGCTAAATACAGGAGACAAAACTACAGTATGGGAAGTTTTGAACAATTTTTTTTATCAGTACCAGAGAATCCCTTTATTTACTATGCATTGTACAGTAATATATACTTCTATTAGTGTGTTTTTCCTTATCTATTAATATTAATTGTTTTATTGTGTTAGTAATATTAGTAATGTCCTGAATTCTAGAACACATTAATGCATTAATTAAAACTCCATAGCCTGACTTTTATATGACATGTTTTATTTAAAGTCTACCTGTCACTTTAAAAAAAACTTTGACATGTCATAGAGACTGATCACTACAACGAGCGAGAAAGTAGCATGCGGCCGAGCGCTTCTCTCCCCGCTCTCTATATGCACATCTGAGAGGATCCATCTTTGTTGGTTGCTCATAGCTGGAAGAGAATATGCTAAGCACACCCATCTAAAGGTTTGTTATAGCGATCAGTCAAAGTTGACATATCCCTACGACATTTCAAAAGTTTTTTTTAAATAACAGTGCCTTTTTCAATTTTATATTTTTATAGGGTTTAGACACTTATAGATTCCCTGCTAATATTGTTTTCTGACACCTAGCCCTGTTCCCATTGTCCGACGTGTCCGCACTAAGAGCGAGTCTGCATCCTCCAGTCTCCCCTCATCCTTTTCTACCCCTTCTTTCCTGAAAAGTTTTTACCAGGGTTCAGGGAGACGTCCATCACAGTCTGAAAGTGATGTTCTTAAGAGGTGAGACACAGCAGGCTGCTTCCAGTACACCACCTGCACTCTGTGTATGCCTGGTCGCAGTGGCTTGTCCTGGGGGAATTAACCCACTTGTGGAATGCTGCGGGGGCAGTCTTCCATATATTCAAGTAATTACCTTAATTTTCTCCTAAAATGGTAAAATGTTCAGCTGTGCAAGTGATACCGCTGTATAACTTGTGGTGGATACAGTTAGTATCTCTTCAGTATGTAGTTCAGTATCCAAGTCATGATACAGCAGAGCCATGTTTTATGATGCTTAGACTGAGCTCTGCTACATATAGTAGCATCATTTCTATAGCTAAGGCTCTAAGGCTATAAAACACACTAATGTTTCCTGTTGAATGTGTTATACCACTATACAAGCTAGTCAGTGCACAGCCATCTAAACTACCACGAACATTTCACCATTACAGTTGTCTGCCTGTATAGCAGCACTAATAAAACTGACTAATTTTGCATGATTCAATTCCTCTTTGTAATTGGAATGCTTGTTCCTATATGGTAAATATATATTTGGCTGTAATAATCTGTGCCTTGGATGCTGGTTTCACGATGTTTCTTCATTGTCTCTTGGCACTGTCTTTTACTGTTTGTACCCTACTTCTTATTATTCCTCTACATGTTTTCAAGCATCAGGAGTTGGTTTGTGGGAGTGTGAGCCATCATATTGTGTAGAATCTGCTCATAAACTCTGAAACACTTGTGGTGTCCAGGTCAAAAATTCACGGACAGCGAAAACTGGGTTTCCTGGCATTGTTTTAGCTTAGTATAACTGTAATGACTTCTTGTGCATCACAACTATAGAAAGAAACATTGGCTTTAGCTAAAGAATTGCGTTTACTTGTGAAATCCCACCTTTTGCCATCACTTTCAATCTTATAATAATACATGTTTATAAAAGCTGCACTCTGTTTTTTCTTTCTTGGCCAAGCTTAAAGGGGTACTCCACTGGCCAGCATTTGGAACTAAATGTTCCGAACGCTGTTTTCATGCTGCTGGGGCTGGCCACGCCCCCTGTAATGTCACCCCCCCCCCCCCTCATTTTAAGTCTATCAGAGTGGGCGTGACACCCCCTCCCATAGACTTGCATTGAGGGGACATGGCCGTCACAAGTGGCGTAACTGACCCCCGCAGCGCGAAAACAGCGTTCAGAACATTTCGTTCCAAACGCTGGCCAGTAGAGTACCAACAGTATTCTAATTCATTACATTTTTTATGCACTTTTAGTAAATTACTTGCTGCTATATTTTACAAGAAACCAGTACTTGTAGCAATATGACAAGTCACATATTAAAAAGCACTTACAATCATTGTGACATGTTAATAGAGGGCCAACAATCCAGCAGTCAAAAGGGAGAGGGGAAGAAGATACATAAACCAAGATGAATACTATCAGAGAGGTGTAGGTGTAACCTTGTGCTAGTCAATATATGGCAGAAAAATACAATATAGATGTGCAAGTAAATCTCTGGCAGAAATCCAACCCTCAGAGTTCTGCTGCAGATTTGCAGTTTGATATGCCACAGAATTGCACTCGGATTATCTCCATTCAGTAAGGGTACTGTGCACGTGATGGCCAGCCACAGTTTCTGCATAGAAATGTTAAGAAGCTGTTAATTTACAATTTTTTTCTGGAATGCGGATTTCCAGTTCACTGTGTAAAATTCTGCACCATGTAGAACTACAATAAAAATACAGATAGGCATATAAATGAGTCCATCATTATTGGTGAGCAAAAAGGTAACAAACAGAATGACAACCATTAAAGGAATCTTAGTGCGTCAGAAAATAAAGCAACAGCATGTACAATAACACATACTTTCGAAAATGGTGGCCAGATAGAGAGAAACTTTCTGGGACATTTATTGCATATCCCAGGAATGTTTTTTTTTTTTTCTTTGTTATTGTGATAGGTGTGGGACCTGCATCTATCAATCATTTATGGCATATCCTTTGAATATTCCATAAAGGATGGAATAAAGGAATATCCCTTTAGGGTAGGGTAGAAAGTGCTGTATTTTTCTCTGTATTTCCTGCTGTCACTTAAAATGGAAGTGAAACGCCGACGCGTTTTCGAGCTGTCGCTCTTAGTCATGGCATTCACCACGACTAAGAGCAACAGCTCGAAACGCGTCGGAGTTTCACTTCCATTTTAACGGACATGTCACTTACCACTTCGTGGTAACATTTTTTCATTTTTTATGCGCACTATTAAAAGTTAAGTTTTATTGGATACACTCTATCGGGAGCTGGATATCTTCTCTTCCACTTGTTTTTCGTTGCTACGGGGAGTAACGGATTTCTGCATCCGTGCTCCCAGACTATCATCAGATGCTTCTACATATGGACTGATTGGTGAGCTGATCTCTACCTCCTTTTTTTTATTTTTTTTTTTTGTATTTTCCTACCCATTGACTTCCATGGATAGGAAAATATGCAGCAGCAAAATACGGCATGTGAAACCCTACCCTTAATGTGCATGTGTCATTTTCAATCCATGAAATACACTGAAACCGATTTTATCTGTATGTCTGAAAGCCATGTTTCCATGCAGCCTGCGACACATGCTGACTGAAGGAAACTTCTTGCGTAGTCACTAAGGATTTCCTGGTTCTGCGGCAGGAAGCACAGCTGTAGTCAGGAGTCATGTGTACGAGTTTTATTTTTTCCAATATTATAAATCGTTACCTGCAGCCAGTCGAGAAATTTTAGTAAAAAATCAGCTCACAAGTTCCATATTTGTGTCCATTGGTTTAGTTTTTTAGCTTCTCTGATTTGTTTTTTTTTATGTATCAAACTATGAAAAACAAAGATCCGTACCTATATGAAAGACACTTTTAACTTGCTGACCCTAAGGGTGTAAGTAACCTTTGTATTAGCTAGACAAGGAGAGAAAAAACACAGAATCATTCTTCCTATGCAAAAAACAATAAAAAGCTTTATATAACCAAAAAAGTGCAGTGTTTCAAGAGTGCCTTGCTGCCCTTTTCAAGCATGTGTGAGAGCAACAGGCACATATCTTAATATACCTAATCACGTGTGCATACAGTCAGATCCTGTGTATACCCATAGTTTCCTTAACCCCTTAGTTATCAAGCCAATTTGGGTTCATGTATTTTATTGATTAAATGTTATTATTTATTACTTATATGGGGATAACGAAAAAAAATGGATTTTTTTGTCTTTCTTTTTTGTTTTAAATTTACGTCATTCACTGCGCAGAAAAAATATTAGAATTTTATGCTGTGTGTCAGTACGATTACAGCTCTACCAAATTTATATAGGTTTTTTGTTTTTAGGTTTTAGCAGTTTGCCACCATAGTATTAAAAAAGAAAAAAGTATCGCCACATCCCAAGACCCATAACATTTTTATTTGGTGGGAGGATTATTTTTTTTATCTTTAATTCAAATGTATTTCTTAACTTTTCAACTAATCTCACTGGGGGACTTCTACGAGCGATCTTCTGATCACTTATTTGATAAACAGCACTATCACTGTGTATACACAGCACTATCACTGTAGTGCAGTGTATTATGCCTGTCAGCAGTATGCTGACAGGCCAGTTTGCACTCAGCAATCTTGTCGCTAGGCTGCAGATTAGGTAGGATACCCTTTCAGTCCTGTTACATGCAGGGGGTCATGTTTTGACCCCGGCATGTAACGGATTTAAACAACTCCTACAGCATTTTATGTTCTACATATTCTTTGGACATGAAGAACCCTGATTGACTGCTGTAAATTGCTCACTTGGTATAATTATAGGGGAGATTGCTTTTTTTCCCGTTTTTAAAAAGCCTTCTGATTGGTTGCTATGGGCAACTGTACTTTTACTTTACACAGGTTTTGATTAATCCCCCCCCCCCACACACATATCTTCATTTATCACAGGTACCAATAAACAAAACAAAACAGTTTCCTAGAAGGTTCCCTGGGTGTCTGGCACAGAAGGACACATGCGTAGGTTTAGCCCAGAGAACATCTGGTGTGTTGTCTATAGACCCCTCTAAGCATATGTTCAGTATATACAATCCATCATCCATAAGTACATACAATCCCCGATGTAAATTATGACACTACAATTGGGGGTCCATATTACATGCTAAGAGTAGGCACCTAAACCATTATGAAATCTAATCTGACGGACCTTTGTACTAAATAGGAGTAGATAATACAGTGACATTTTAAATAGCAATGTCTGCAAGATGCCCATAAAGGGTTAAACCCTGGGGCTCTGATGTATATAACCCTCACTTTATGAGGAAATGGAAAGAAGAAGTTTTCCTACTTTGAATGTTAGGATCAGTTGTAAAATAAATGAAATCAATCCTTTAATGAATAGAGATTTTTAAAGTGTGTCTGGTATCTGAGCAGAGATAATAGTTAAATGGATCATTGTGGTTTACATCGACAGGATCTTTGTTGTCCGTCAGCTGCCACTTTCTTTTATCCATGGCGAGGTTGTTAAAATAATACCTTACCGTCGTATAAATATGCTCTGAAATCATAATAAACAAGGGAGTTTCAGATTGTGGATTTTTTTTTGTAAGGGTAAATTCCCACTTGCCGGAATCTCATTCCTTAATGTTTATGGGTAAAATATGCAGCGTGGGGAACTACCTGAGAGTCCCTGGGAAGGTGGAGAACGCGGGAACTACATTAAGTAAGGATGCTCTTTATGTTGGTGGATGTGTCTACTGATCCTCCAGTGAGGGGGGCTTCTCAGTCTTCTAGCGAGTTATAAGTTTTTGTTTCCTTTTTTTTATGTGGCGGGGAATGGAGGGCTCCTTGAGATTTGGATGTGTTCTGTCTGTCTGTGTTGTATGTCTGGTGTGCTGGGCTGTTTTACCCCAGGGTCACGCGGATGACCAGTCTTTTCTATTGATATGTGCTGCCGGTTGTTCCTGCGGGATGTGATATATTTGTATGATCCTGATTGATTTTGATGATCTCCTGCACTCTTGGATTTTGGTGTGTACTTGTTGGTGTGTACACCTGGGGTTCGTGGGTTTTCTGTTGTTGTATGTATAGTTCTTTTTAAAAATGTAAAATAAATACTTTAAAAAAAAAAAAAAAAGTAAGGATGCTCTTATACAATGTAGTTTTGCTGAATTTTTGCAGTGCAGCTTTGAAGCCAAAACCAGATGTGGGTTATAACAAATTAGATAATATAAAATGTACTGTTTATGTACATGTATACACTAGCTACTTTATTAGAAATACCCATGCAGTAGCAGGTTCAGCATCCTTTGGCCTTCAGAACCGCAGCAGTTTATCATGTGATAGACCCCAGTAAGTACATTGTCCTACATTACTGTTGGCCCATGTGGGTAGGATCACTTCTGGTAGTTGCCGCAGATTAAATGAAGGTACTGACATACTTTGACCAGTCTGTTCTTATTTGTCATGGATATGCTCTACAGGATTAAAATGTGGAAACTGTGAAGGACAGGCAACCAAGGAACACTGTCAAGTTCCTGGAACCAATCCATAACTATACAGGGATGTGGAAATCCTATCGCCCGACGCCTCAGACATGTAGATCCGGGCACCGGGCAGTGGAATTTTTCATGCATTTAGTCCTGTATCGGGCAAGCAGAGCCGGACCGACTTCCCTCTTTATTTTTATAATTTATAATGTGTGAAGTGCAGAAGCAGACTCAGACCTGAATGGGACGCAAGTCTGCACCTCACACCGGCGCTCAGGGTGTATGGAGCGGGCTCCTGACTCAAGCCCGCACCATACCTGGCGGTTCTTTGCTGTTTTCAGCTACCCGGGGGCCGCCGCTAATAGCCCAGCATGCGACGATCGCCAAGGCTGGCTATTAACCCTTTAAATCGCCGCTGTTGAAGTTCACAGCGGCGTCTAAAGGGACCTTATAACCATCCCTGGTGATCTAATGGGGTGGATTACCCCTCTCCCCCTGCGCGACCGCTTACCGGAGGGCTTATCTCTGCACCCCCAAAGATCTGCATTTCATTGAGCCACCCTTGAGCAAACTTAACCAAATGAACACATACCAATGGAGTTTAATAGAACTGCATTGATCTGTATGAGGCTTTTAATGATTCCTCCTAATAAAGTGTATTTAAAAAAAAAAAAAGTTTAATAAAAGTAAAATAAAAAAAACACCCATTAACCCCTTCCATATTAAAAGTTGATATCACCCCCTTTTATTATTTTCCTTATAAAAATATGTAAACATAATAAAAATAAACATATAAACATATTTGGTATTGGCGCATGCGTAATTGACCGAACACAAATAACATTTTATATGTCGGTAAATGGCGTTAACGTTAAAAAAAAAAAAATAAAAAAAAAATCACAGAACTGCAAGTAAACAAGTAAAAAGTGTTCAAAAAGTCTGATCAATACCAAAATGGTACCGATACAAACAGAAGATTACAGACCAAAAATGAGCCATCATACAGCCCAGTATACAGAAAAATAAAAATGTTATAGGGGGTCAGGAATTTTTTTAAACAAATTAAAAAGTAAAAGAAAAATTTTCATTATTAAAACATGACTGAAACTAAACAAATTTGGTATTGGTGTAATCAGGCCGACCTAAAGTATTAAAATATTATGTAAGTTTGACCACAAGATGGATGGAGAAAAAAAGAAAAATCCCAAATTTGCATCTTTTTTTCAATTTCATTTCACAAATATTTTTTAATTTTTTTTTGTTTCAGAGCATAAGTCAAGGAAAAATGAAAGGTGTCCTGACAAAGTATAATTGGTCCCACAAAAAACAAGCCTCATATGGGTCTGTAGATGGAAAGAGTTATGGCTATTATAGGGCGAGGAGGAAAAAATGAAAGTGCAGAAAATTAAAAAGACCTTATTTATGTACTATTTTAGTTTAAATAATTGTATCCACCTGAACAAGTGGATTTGCTTGAGGGACAAGTAGATTGTGTTCCACTTTAGTCCCTTTGGACAAGTAGTTTTATTTTTTATTTTTTTATTTCCATACTCCTTCTATATTACCCATATGACAAGGTACAATATCCTGCTGAAAGTGTCACACAATGCTTAGATAAACTCTACTGTCCAAACATCCATGTGCATTTAAAGGACCTAGGGCGTGACAAGTATACTTCCCCACACTATTACACCACCTCAACTAGTGTGAACTGTTGACACCTGGCGGGAAGTGTTCCTCAATGTCATGGTGTTTGTGCCGAATTGTGACTCTCCTGTCACATGAGGCAACACAAACCTGGATTCATCTGACCAAGTAGTGTTTTCCATTGTTCAGTAATCCAATTTTTGCACTCTTATGCTTCAATCTGGTCATCTGCTATTGTAGCCCAATACGTCAGAATACATTAGTAGCAGCACCGGCATTGTATTCTGCTGCAATTTGCTTGACTGAGCACCTCCGATGTCATTGATTTTTTGACAAACAATGTGTTCACATTTACAACATGCTTTTTATCTAGTTGTGTTTCCATGACTGCACCTTTCCTGATATACTGCACTCACTATACCATTGTACAAGAAAACCCCACAAGGTTGACAGCTGTCCCAGGATATTCTAACAGTAATAACCATATCTCATTCCAAATCTCTCAGATCACTCGCATGTCTTACCTAATATTTTGTAAAAGACTTTACAGAAACCATTGTGTCTATAGATGTGACACAAATTTACTTTAAAAGCAGGTAATAGTCTGTATTACATTCAAACTTCTTTCAATGGTTTATGTATCTTTTTTAATCCTGCACACTCCCGCTGCATTTCTGAGCATTACCGCCCGCTTCCGCAAGGTGTGTATTTCACTCCTGTCCAATCATGGCTGCTCCCGCAAACATTCTGTCACCCCCTTGTGCCATTTCATCACCTCCTGTAGAGCTGGGCGGTATGACTAAATATGTGTATCACGGTATTTTTGTAACTTATGGCGGTTCCGCGGTATATAACAGTATTTCTTTCACACACACCCCCCCCCCAAATCATGTTACCCGCCAGTGCTGTTCTGCTCCCCCAAATCATGTTACCCGCCAGCGCTGTTCTGCTCCCCCAAATCATGTTTCTTGCCAGCGCTATTCTGCTCCCCCCCAATTAATTATCAGCCCAGCGGGGTACTACTCACATATGTCACCCGCAAGCACTGCACTGTACACCAGTGGTCTCCAACCTGCGGACCTCCAGATGTTGCAAAACAACAACTGGGCGCATGCTGGGAGCTGTAGTTTTGCAACAGCTGGAGGTCCGCAGGTTTGAGACCACTGCTGTATGCTGTATCCCTATACCTGGGCTGCAAAAGATAAAAAAAAATCAACTTTAACTTACCTACGTCGGCCACACGCTGTTCCTTGGGACAGTAACGTCGGCCAGCAGTCAGCCTATCACCGGCCGCAGCGATGTCCCTCCCCGGCCAGTGATAGGTTAAACGCACTGTCATGTAAGAAGCGGGACATCGCTGCGGCCGGTGATAGGCTGACGGCTGTCCGACGTTACTGTCCCAAGGAACAGCGTGCGGCCGACGTAGGTAAGTTAAAGTTGATTTTTTTTATCTTTTGCAGCTCGGGTATAGGGATACAGCGTACAGCAGTGGTCTCAAACCTGCGGACCTCCAGCTGTTGCAAAACTACAACTTCCAGCATGCCCGGACAGCCGTTGGCTGTCCGGGCATGCTGGGAGTTGTAGTTTTGCAACATCTGGAGGTCCGCAGGTTGGAGACCACTGGCGTACAGTATAGAGTTCCAGCCCCGGCAGCCCCAACAAAGAGGAGGAGGGCAGTGCTTGCGGGTGACATATGTGAGTAGTACACCGCTGGGCTGATCATTAATTGGGGGGGGGGGGGCAGAACAGCGCTGGCGGGTAACATGATTTGGGGGGAGCAGAACAGCGCTGGCAGGTCACATAGGATTAGTTCCCCGATGTGGGGACAGCACAGCAGCGCTGAGTTGATAATTCATTCATTCCCGAGGGGGAGGGGCCCAACCGCTATTGTGGTATGGGAAACATTCATATTGTGCAGCCCAAAAATTTCTGTATTCGGTATGAACCGGTATACCGCCCACCCCTAACCCCCTGTGCCTTTTTATCAGCCCTCTGTTCCATTTCAGAGGTTTGCAGGACTGCGCAGAATTTTGCTACCACAAGTTTTATATCTGGTCCCACGGGATCCCATTGCAGTCCACTAGTTCATAGTCTTGCCTTGCTTGCCTGGGCTCATGTTCTCACCTCTGTAGTGATGGGAAATCTGTCTCTTTTTAGGGAGACTGAATACGTGGTTGAGCTCAGCAATAGGAACCACTGCTCTCAAACTACTTTTCATTTAATATCACTTCTAGCTATTATTATTCAGCCAAATTTAGAAATCTTTAACCAATCCAAACTAGTCCTGCTGGAAATTGAACACCGAGCATCATATAACAACTACAAAATAAATGACATTGTGCAGAAGAGCAGCAGCAAAACTGAGCATGTGTGACCCGATTAGCCAGAAAAGTAGCTACAGTGATTATCAAAAAATGTAATCCATAGTAATCACAGTAATGCTACCATTCAAGGATAATAAACACAAAGATAATAAAGATTGCCTTGTTGTCACAGCACAGTGGGTAGCACAGTGCTCTTACAGCACAGAGGCAAAGCACACAGCAAGTCACAATCCATTATAATTCAGATTATAAAGCACAAACTAATGTCACAAAACAGAAACATACTTTAGGCAGTGATGTTTCAATACATGGCTAATAAACACTAATGTAATAGAAGAAAAAGGGGTATTACCTATACTGATGTCACAGAATAGAGATAGTCATACCAAAGAAGTAATGTACATTAAGTCACAATTCAAGGACCAATGTAATAACGTGTGCAAATTATAGTAGACACCGCATCATTATGGTAAAGAACACAATGATGTCACAGTTCAGAGCTATTGAGGGAAATTTATCATCTGAATCTATTCTCTGCTTTCAAATTTGCAGACTTCTGGTCTAGTGTGCCACAAACTTATCAAAAGTCGCACGCGGTTTCATAACTTTGCCACACAAGCTTCCCATCACCTATTTACATTGTATAAGTAACTGGGTCGACATGGTCTGAGGTTTCAGCTTACTTTTGCATAAATGCCCTTTTTTTTTTTGCCACTTTTTAGGAAAAGTCAAAGTTGATAAAATTAATGACCACTGTATTTTGTGCTCTATTATAGACCACTTGGCTTGTTGGGAAGAGAAAAGCTCTAAACCAAAGGTCGCATAAAAGTCTCAACTAAACTGACGGAGACTTTCTGAGAGACAAATTTAGACCATCTCAAACAGTCTAAACAGTCTGATTTATCTTCCTCATTAAAGCAATAGCTCTGAACTGTGACATCATAAAGGGATACTCCGCCCCTAGACATCTTATCCCGTCTCCAAAGGATAGGGGATAAGTTGAATGATCGCATGGGGGCCCGCCGCTGGGGCCCCCCGTGATCTCTGCTGCAGCACCCCAGACATTCGTTGCACGGAGCGAACTTCGCTCCATGCCAGATGACTGGCAGTGTGGGGCGGAGGCTCCTGACATCGCCGTCACGCCCCCTCCCATAGACTTGCATTGAGGGATTGTGACCGTGATGTCACGAATGGGGAGTGGCCGTGACATCTCGAGCCTCTGGCGCTGCAATCGTGACTCTAAACGAACGCCGGGTACAGCAGAGAGATTGCAGGGGTCCAGCCTTTGGATAGGGGATAAGATGTCTAGAGGCGGAGTACCTCTTTAAATACAGTGGTCCCTCAACATACGATGGTAATCCATTCCAAATGGACCATTGTTTGTAGAAACCATCGTATGTTGAGGGATCCGTACAGTGTAAAGTATAGGACAGTGGTCTACAACTTGCAGACCTCCAGATGTTGCAAAACGACAACACCCAGCATACCCGGACAGCCAACGGCTGGTATCGGAGGTTATACTCACATGTCCCCGCCGCTCCGGACAGTCACCGCTACCCTGGATGTCGCCTCCCATCACTGTCGCCGCGTCCCCGGTGTGTTCCCGACGCTCCGGCAAGGCCTCTGCTTCCCCGGCATCCTCGCTCTCCGTCACCGCTATTACGTCGCTATGCACGCCGCTCCTATAAGATGACGGGACAGCGTGCGCAGCGACGTGATGGCGATGATGGAGAGCGCCGACGATGCAGGGGTTCCAGAAGAGGACGTGCCGGAGCCCTGAGGACAGGTAAGTGATCGTCAGCGGGGCACCGTAAACGGCTATCCGGTGGCAGCTGAAGAAGTCTGCGCTGCCGGATAGCTGTTTATACGATGGTCCCGACATACAAAAGCATTGTATGTTGATGCTGCCTTCAACATGCGATGGCCTCTGAGAGGCCATCATATGTTGAAATGATCGTATGTTGGGGCCATCGTAGTTTGGGGGGTCACTGTACTGGAATTGCTTTATGTGGCAAGTTTGGACCTGTCAAGTCTAAAGTTAAATGGGCACTGTCAGATACAAAAACTTTTGATCTGTTGTAAAGCATGCAAAAACAATAGGTTTTGCAATTGCTTTCATTAGATAATTTTCAGTATTTCATACTGAAAAATCCAGTCAAACAATTGCCCCCCCGCCTGCTTGGACACATACTAGTCCTGCTGTGTCCATGCATCATCACCTACATCATGGACACACTTCCTTGATTGACAGCTGGGAGCACAGGGCTCACAGCTGGAGGAAAAATCCTCCCACTGTCAGCTTGTGTCCCGCTACTGTCAGTGAGAAGAAGCTGGGAGTTGTAGTTTTGCTAATGCTAGGGGAGATGTGAGCAGACAGCATACTGGGGGAGGGGGCGGAGACCTGCATAGTGAGGCCACGCCCCCTCCCTATGAGAGGAATTCAGACTAATAAGCTAAATTAAAAGTTTAATTTAAAAAAAAATAATGGTGCTAGACACATAAAAATGAGATGTACATGGTCAGGATTAGGTACTGAGTGATATATAAAAAAAATGTTTTTGTTGGATCGGACGGGTACACTTTAAAGGGTACCTGTCTCTTTGACAGTCATTAGAAACTCTTGACTTTCTCTAGATATCTGTATACTGCTTGTGCTGCTCTCAGAGTTAAGCTTAATGCTGCCAAATCTAGATGAACGGGCACATCTTTCAGCTGGTCCTGATGTCTGTTTGCTTTAGAGATTGGTGATGAAAACTTCTGTCGTGTCACTGACATGTTTAGAAGCTTTTAAACAGACAGGTGCCATTAAATTCATATGGTGTACTTGAAAAAAATGCTGTGAAATCCACAGCAGAAATCCACACATTTGTGTTACATATTCCACTTTCTGTTGTTGAAAATATTGGCACTTTTTTGGGTGGTTATTAGCTGGCTTCCATGTCCTGGCAACTAAAGAGGTTTCCGTGCTGAATGTGCACAGAATAGGTGATGGTGGGAAGATGCAGTGTACTGCGGAGTGTATTCCTATAAGAAGGATGGGGGGCTTTTTACATTCAGTTTTCACATGTATTGGAATTTGGAATGTGTGTGACAAGCGGTCACACTAGCGGTCCAGGTTCCACTGCCATCTCTGCAGTCCTTATAGTTACCATATGCTGCTGGTAAACAGAACATTTTCACCACAATTTACACTACATGTATTTTTTGTTTTTTTATTCTTTAATTGCACAAACACTTTTGCCCCTGAGGTGTCCAGTTTCATGTATTTATTTTCACAAAATATTAATATTTTCTTGCAGTGAATGCGAAGGAAGAAGGAGGACATTCTCGTCATGCAGTAATGACTCCTTAAATGCATCTGGCACTCCTCTCACACCACGCCAAATCTCGTGGCGCCAGCGGATTTTCCTCAGGGTAGCTTCACCAATGGTCAACTCTCCCTCAGATATGCAGCATAATGGTATGTAGTAAAAAGGCAAGTTTTTTTACAACAATTTTCAAGGAATAGTTTTAACATATTCATAATAACAAATTAATCCATAATCTTATAAAACTCAAACAGAACTGCAACAGAATGTCCTCCGTGAATAATTTTGGCAAACGTCTGGCAATATATTTTGTGGTTTTTTTAATGTTGTTTTTTTTTTGGCAGAAATCTGACAGAAAACCAATATATATAATATATATAGATATATCACAAAAGAAAGCGGAGCACTCACCATTCCGTTGGCAGACGAGTCACTTCAACCGGGTGATCTATGGACCGGACTAGGATCCATGCAGGGAGGCGGCAGCTGGTAACGGCGGGGTGCTCAGGCGTCGGGCCACGGACAGTTCCACGCCACAAGGCGCCTAGTGGTGTGGAACGGTCCGTGGCCCGACGCCTGAGCTCCCCGCCGTTACCAGCTGCCGCCTCCCTGCATGGATCCTAGTCCGGTCCATAGATCACCCGGTTGAAGTGACTCGTCTGCCAACGGAATGGTGAGCGCTCCGCTTTCTTTCTTTCTTTTGTGATTTATATGAATGCTATACTTCCTAGCGTGTAGTGCTCACCGGAGTTCAAGCCACACATACCTGACTAAGTCTTCCATAAGTCGTGTGTACAGCATATATAGAATATGGTGGTGCTGGCGTTCTATATTCTTGTTGTGTTAAGAGACACACACACACATATATATATATGTATATATATATATCATTTTTTTAAAGAAATGTTCCTTCATATCTGATAAATATGCTAAAGAAGGTAAAAAAATGTATTTATTGCTCTTGGAGTCTATTACTCCATGAGATTGATTGGCTGCAGGAAATTTACACCCAAAAAGCTTAAAAACAGGATCTAAACTTGTTTCTGAAACAAGAAGTACGAGCATGTTTGAATAGAAAACAGACAAAAACAGGAAGCCTCTTCAGTGAGCGAATGTTTGTTCTCTTCATAAGAACTCCTCACCAGTCAGCTGGAAAATGCTGTGACCCATGATTTGTGTGAAGTGATAATGGACATTTGGTATCTGCATTGTTTCAGAACATTTAGATGGAAATTATTTGCTGCCATTGTCTCCCCTTCCGCCAACCATGGAGGAGGACCCTCTAGCATCTCTTCTCCAGGATGACAATGCTGCTGAAGGTACCGATGGGAAACGCACTGCTGAAGATTTCCAAAGGCTGTGGAAGAAGGCAATACATCAACAGATTTTATTATTGAGAATGGAAAAGGAGAACCTAAAACTTGAAGGTTAGTACTGAATCTGACATAAGGTGATATAGCATTGTTTTCCCACCAGTGTGCCTCTAGCCGTTGCAAAACTACAACTCCCCGCATACCCGGACAGCATTTGCAATGGCTAGAGGCACACTGGTATTTTGGAAAGAAACTTTTACATCTGCTAAGGTCTGATATGTTTCCAAGCATTGCAAAACAAGATTTGTGTCTCGACCTTAATGGGGTACTCCGCTGCTCAGCGCTTGGAACAAACTGCTCTGAATGCTGGAGCCGGCACCGGGAGCTTGTGACATCATAGCCCCTCATGACGTCACGCCCAGCCCCCTCAATGCAAGTCTATGGGAGGGGGCGTGACGGTTGTCACGCCCCCTCCCATAGACTTGCATTGAGGGGGCGGGCGTGACATCATGAGGGGGCAGGGCTATGACATCACGAGCTGCCGGCTCCAGCAGCGGAGTACCCCTTTAACACATTGCACAATAATCCCCAAACTCTTCATAAGAATAAAGAGCGATTGCCACATTTTCCTGATCATATAGATTAGTTATTGTGTGAAAAAATTGGCCTTAATTTTCTAAAAATGTTGTTTTTTTATTAGTGTGAAATGTTTTTTCGGACTTCAGGATTCCACTCTATTGACTATGGGGACACAAGAGTCAGGAAAGTTCTGAGCAGCTTTTTCTTGATCGGAATTTCCAGCAAATTATTCACAGGATTTTCTGTGAATTTAATAATAAATCGGTCAGATTATGAGAACTTTTTTTCTCAGCTGACCACATCCATATTCCTACCAGCCAGGTTTGTAGGTTTATTTTGGCGCATTGCGCCACAAATTCTGTCACATACACAATTTGAGTCTTACTGCACTACATTTTGAAAAGTAAGGTAGACAGCGCTCCGTAGTGTATTAAAAAGGGATGCACTGGGGGAGGGGGGCAAGGACAATTGCACGCTTACCCCAAGAGGTTACACTCCGCCAAGTGCAACAATGGAAAAAAGTAAGAAAAAACAAGTGGCTGCAGCCTTTCCACGTCCTGTGCAATAAATCTTGAATAAAATCCTCCAGTAGGCGACGGGATAGCAAGGCGCTGACACGGTAGTAAAAGGGAACTGACGTTTAATCACACATGATGCAACACATTTCACAGTACAACTGCTTCATCAGGCATCAAGATGCCTGATGAAGCAGTTATACTGTGAAACGCGTTGCATCATGTGTGATTAAACGTCAGTTCCCTTTTACTACCGTGTCAGCGCCTTGCTATCCCGTTGCCTTCTGCACCACAAAAGCAGGTCAGCTTCACAATAGTAAATGCTATGTCCTTACACTACACAGCTCCATAGGGTTCACAATAGTAAATGCAAAGTCCTTACACTACACAGCTCCAGAGGGTTCACAATAGTAAATGCTAAGTCCTCACACTACACAGCTCCAGAGGGTTCACAATGGTAAATGCTAAGTCCTCACACTACACAGCTCCAGAGGGTTCACAATGGTAAATGCTAAGTCCTCACACTACACAGCTCAAGAGGGTTCACAATGGTAAATGCTAAGTCCTCACATTACACAGCTCCAGAGGGTTCACAATAGTAAATGCTAAGTCCTTACACTACACAGCTCCAGAGGGTTCACAATGGTAAATGCTAAGTCCTTACACTACACAGCTCCAGAGGGTTCACAATAGTAAATGCTAAGTCCTTACACTACACAGCTCCAGAGGGTTCACAATAGTAAATGCTAAGTCCTTACACTACACAGCTCCAGAGGGTTCACAATAGTAACTGCTAAGTCCTTACACTACACAGCTCCAGAGGGTTCACAATAGTAAATGCTAAGTCCTTACACTACACCGCTCAAGAGGGTTTACAATGGTAAATGCTAAGTCCTCACACTACACAGCTCCAGAGGGTTCACAATGGTAAATGCTAAGTCCTTACACTACACAGCTCCAGAGGGTTCACAATGATAAATGCTAAGTCCTTACTCTACACAGCTCGAGAGGGTTCACAATGGTAAATGCTAAGTCCTTACACTACACAGCTCCAGAGGGTTCACAATGGTAAATGCTAAGTCCTTACACTACACAGCTCCAGAGGGTTCACAATAGTAAATGCTAAGTCCTTACACTACACAGCTCAAGAGGGTTCACAATAGTAAATGCTAAGTCCTTACACTACACAGCTCCATAGGGTTCACAATGGTAAATGCTAAGTCCTCACACTACACAGCTCCAGAGGGTTCACAATAGTAAATGCTAAGTCCTTACACTACACAGCTCCAGAGGGTTCACAATGGTAAATGCTAAGTCCTTACACTACACAGCTCCATAGGGTTCACAATAGTAAATGCTAAGTCCTCACACTACACAGCTCCAGAGGGTTCACAATGGTAAATGCTAAGTCCTCACACTACACAGCTCCAGAGGGTTCACAATAGTAAATGCTAAGTCCTTACACTACACAGCTCCAGAGGGTTCACAATAGTAAATGCTAAGTCCTTACACTACTCCGCTCCAGAGGGTTCACAATAGTAAATGCTAAGTCCTTACACTACACAGCTCCAGAGGGTTCACAATAGTAAATGCTAAGTCCTTACACTACACAGCTCCAGAGGGTTCACAATAGTAAATGCTAAGTCCTTACACTACACAGCTCCAGAGGGTTCACAATAGTAAATGCTAAGTCCTTACACTACACAGCTCCAGAGGGTTCACAATAGTAAATGCTAAGTCCTTACACTACACAGCTCCAGAGGGTTCACAATAGTAAATGCTAAGTCCTTACACTACACAGCTCAAGAGGGTTCACAATAGTAAATGCTAAGTCCTTACACTACACAGCTCCAGAGGGTTCACAATAGTAAATGCTAAGTCCTTACACTACACAGCTCAAGAGGGTTCACAATAGTAAATGCTAAGTCCTTACACTACTCCGCTCCAGAGGGTTCACAATGGTAAATGCTAAGTCCTTACACTACACCGCTCCAGAGGGTTCACAATGGTAAATGCTAAGTCCTCACACTACACAGCTCAAGAGGGTTCACAATGGTAAATGCTAAGTCCTCACATTACACAGCTCCAGAGGGTTCACAATAGTAAATGCTAAGTCCTCACACTACACAGCTCAAGAGGGTTTACAATGGTAAATGCTAAGTCCTCACACTACACAGCTCCAGAGGGTTCACAATGGTAAATGCTAAGTCCTCACACTACACAGCTCCAGAGGGTTCACAATGGTAAATGCTAAGTCCTTACACTACACAGCTCCAGAGGGTTCACAATAGTAACTGCTAAGTCCTTACACTACACCGCTCAAGAGGGTTTACAATGGTAAATGCTAAGTCCTCACACTACACAGCTCCAGAGGGTTCACAATAGTAAATGCTAAGTCCTTACACTACACAGCTCCAGAGGGTTCACAATAGTAAATGCTAAGTCCTTACACTACACAGCTCCAGAGGGTTCACAATAGTAAATGCTAAGTCCTTACACTACACAGCTCCAGAGGGTTCACAATAGTAAATGCTAAGTCCTTACACTACACAGCTCCAGAGGGTTCACAAAAGTAAATGCTAAGTCCTTACACTACACAGCTCAAGAGGGTTCACAATAGTAAATGCTAAGTCCTCACATTACACAGCTCCAGAGGGTTCACAATGGTAAATGCTAAGTCCTCACATTACACAGCTCCAGAGGGTTACATAGTTACATAGTTAGTATGGTTGAAAAAAGACATACGTCCATCAAGTCCAACCAGGGAATTGAAGTGAAGGGTGTAAGGGGATAAGGGAAAGGGATGTCGTTTTATAATTCTGCATAAGCATTAATGTTATTTTGTTCCAGGAATGTATCTAACCCTGTTTTAACCTCCTGAGCGGTAATCCCGAGCGTGACTCGGGGTTAATTTTCCCTGCCAGGATCGGTAACCCCGAGTCACGCTCGGGGTAGAATTACAGAGTTCCCGGCCGGGCTGCACGATATATCGCAAAAGCAATGCGATATAGCGATGCGGCCCCTGGGAAAACTTGCGATTATCTGCTCTGGTCGGCTCCCGTTGCGGGGGGCGGCCAGAGCAGGTAAAGAAAAATACTAAAAGTCAGTGTTTCCCTACCAGGGGGCCTCCAGCTGTTGCAAAACTACAACTCTCAGCATGCCCGAACAGCCTAAGGCTGTCCGGGCATGCTGGGAGTAGTAGTTTCACAACAGCTGGAGGTACCCTGTCAGAAAAACACTGAGCTAAATGTAAAAGGAAAAAGTAGTAAAATACCGCCAGGGAGGTTAAAGCTGTTAATTGTTCCTGCTGTGACCAGTTCCTGAGGTAGACCGTTCCATAAATTCACAGTCCTCACGGTAAAGAAGGCGTGTCGCCCCTTTAGACTAAACCTTTTCTTTTCCAGACGGAGGGAGTGCCCCCTCGTCCTTTGGGGGGGGTTTAACCTGGAACAGTTTTTCTCCATATTTTTTGTATGGGCCATTTATATACTTATATACGTTTATCATATCCCCCCTTAAACGTCTCTTCTCAAGACTAAACAATTGTAACTCCTTTAATCGCTCCTCATAGCTAAGATGTTCCATGCCCCATATTAGTTTAGTCGCGCGTCTCTGCACCCTTTCCAACTCCGCAATGTCCCTTTTATGAACAGGCGACCAAAACTGAACAGCATATTCCAGGTGAGGCCGTACCAATGCTTTATAAAGGGGGAGTATTATGTCCCTGTCCCTTGAGTCCATGCCTCTTTTTATACATGACAATATCCTGCCGGCTTTGGAAGCAGCAGCCTGACATTGCATGCTATTCTGTAGTCTGTGATCTACAAGTACACCCAGATCCTTCTCTACCAGTGACTCTGACAGTTTAATCCCCCCTAAGACATACGATGCATGCAGGTTATTAGTACCCAGATGCATAACTTTACATTTATCCACATTGAACCTCATTTGCCAAGTGGATGCCCAGACACTTAGTCTATCCAAGTCATCTTGTAACTTATGCACATCCTCTATAGACTGTACCGTGCTACAAAGCTTGGTGTCATCTGCAAAGATAGAAACAGAGCTGTTAATACCATCCTCTATATCATTAATAAATAAATTAAACAACAGCGGGCCCACTACTGAACCTTGGGGTACACCACTAATAACCGGGGACCAATCAGAGTACGAATCATTGACCACCACTCTCTGGGTACGATCCATGAGCCAGTGTTCAATCCAGTTACAAACTAAAGTTCCCAAGCCCAAGGACTTTAACTTACCTGTCAGACGTCTGTGAGGGACAGTATCAAACGCTTTGGCAAAATCCAGAAACACTATATCCACAGCCATTCCTCTGTCAAGGCTTCTACTCACCTCTTCATAAAAGCAAATTAGATTGGTTTGACAACTTCTATCCTTAGTAAACCCATGCTGGCTATCCCTTATCATACTATTATCCCCTATGTATTCCTGTATGTAATCCCTTATAAGTCCTTCAAACAATTTACCCACAATGCACGTTAGACTTACCGGTCTATAATTGCCTGGCGAAGACCTAGAGCCCTTCTTAAAGATTGGTACCACATTCGCCTTGCGCCAGTCCCTTGGCACAATACCAGACACCAGAGAATCTCTAAATATCATGAACAAGGGTACAGATATTACTGAACTTACCTCTCTAAGAACTCTTGGGTGTAGTCCATCCGGCCCTGGAGATTTTCTTACATTTACTTTACTTAACTTACCTTGTACCATCTCTACATTAAGCCAGTTCAGTACATTACATGATGTGTTACCAGCACTGACCTGGCCAATGTCAGCTCCTTCTTCCATAGTGTATACAGAACTAAAGAACCCATTCAGTAGCTCCGCCTTCTCTTGATCGCCTGTGACAACCTCCCCATTATCATTATTAAGGGGTCCTACATGCTCTGTCCTTGGTTTTTTTGCATTTATATATCTAAAAAAATATTTAGGATTAGTTTTGCTTTCTTTTGCCACCTGTCTCTCATTTTTAATTTTTGCTGTTTTCATTAAATTTTTACAGATTTTATTAAGCTCCTTGTACTGTTTAAATGTTATAGCTGACCCATCAGATTTGTATTTTTTGAAGGCTATTTTTTTGTTGTTTATTGCTCTTTTAACCTCATTTGTCAGCCATGTAGGATTTAGTTTTAATCGTTTATATTTGTTCCCCTTTGGTATATATTTAGCTGTATAGTTATTTAGAGTTGATTTAAAGATGTCCCATTTACCTTCTGTATCAGTATTTGAGAACACCTCCCCCCAGTCTATGTCCTGTAGTGCAGCCCTCAGCCCAGGGAAATTTGCCTTTTTAAAGTTATATGTTTTTGCTTTCCCTGTCTGTCTTTGTTTTCTACATTTTAAGTCAAAAGTAACTATATTGTGGTCGCTATTACCAAGGTTTTCCCTCACAGT
This sequence comes from Hyla sarda, assembly GCF_029499605.1. Taxonomy (NCBI): domain Eukaryota; kingdom Metazoa; phylum Chordata; class Amphibia; order Anura; family Hylidae; genus Hyla; species Hyla sarda. Next base: position 143,192,137 of record NC_079190.1, on the reverse strand, counting down.
TACATTACCAACCAGCTCTGCGTTGTTGGAAATGATCAGATCCAACAAGGCATCACTTCTTGTTGGGTCCTCCACAAACTGGCCCATAAAATTATCCTGCAATAAATTTAGGAATTGTCGCCCCTTTGTAGTTTTAGCCAACCCCGGACCCCAATCTATATCTGGATAGTTAAAATCTCCCATTATTACCACTGTACCTGCCCGGGCGGCCCTCTCTATTTGTTTATGAAGCCAAACTTCTATCTCTTCAGTGATATTAGGGGGTCTGTAGATTACACCAAATACTATTTTTTCAGTATTTCCCTCCTTTTGTAATTCTACCCACAGTGATTCCACATCCTCAGAATCATCACACACTATGGCATCGTTCACACTGACTTTCATACCACTTCTTACATACAGACAGACTTCACCACCTTTTCTGTTCATTCTATCCTTGCGAAACAATGTAAACCCCTGCAGATTAGCAGCCCAGTCATGCGAGGAGTCCAGCCATGTCTCAGTGATCCCAACTATATCAATATGTTCCTCCAGTATCAAGGCCTCAAGCTCCCCCATTTTATTTGCTAGGCTTCTGGCATTTGTGAACATACACTTTACATTTCCATTAAGTTTAACACATATAGTCTCACTAATGGGATTTTCAAAGTTATTGGGGTTAATGTTATTATTTGAGTTATAAGGGCTAATTGTACTATTTAAGTTATTGGGGCTAATGGGATTTTTTGAGTTATTGGGTCTAACGTTATTATTTAAGTTATTGGGGCTAATGGGATTTTTTGCATTATTGCGTCTAACGTTGTTATTTAAGTGATTGGGGCTAACAGTATTTTTTGAGTTAATGGGGCTTATTGTAGTTATTGAGTTATTGGGGCTAATGGAATTTTTTGAATTATTGGGATTACAATTTTTCGGGCTACATTTATTTTTACAGCTGGTTTGTAACCCATGGATCTCCTTATCCACTGCTCTTAACCTCCCCCCACAGGACTCCTCTCCACCCACCATTATGTCCTGACCCCTCTCTAACCTATCCATCCCACTGTCTGCTTTCTTTGCTTTATTATCCTCCCCCCACTCACCTAGTTTAAATACTCAGCCACCCCTTCCAGGATTCTCTCCCCCAGCACAGCAGACCCCCTTCCATTCAGGTGCAAATTATCCGTAGAATAGAGTTTGTACCCCAATGAAAAGTCAGCCCAGTGCTCTAAAAACCCAAACCCTTCCCCCTCACACCACGACGTAAGCCATGCATTTAACTCCCTAAGCTCCCGCTGTCTTTCCTGCGATGCGCATGGCACAGGAAGTATTCCAGAGAACACAACCTTAGAGGTCCTTCCCTTCAGCTTGGCACCTAGTTCCTTGTAATTATTCTTCAAGGACCTCCACCTTCCATGTATTCTGTCGTTGGTTCCCACATGGACCACGACAGCTGGGTCATCCCCAGCCCCCCCCTAGTAATTTGCCCACCCTTTCCACCACATGCCGAACCCTGGAGACAGCAAACCATTCGGTTGAGGTGGTCTTGGCGACAAATTATTCTATCTGTCTTCCTGATTATAGAATCCCCTACCACAACTAACTGTCTTGGCCTACCTGCGTTACCATCCCCCACACTACTAGTTGAGCTGTTCCCCCGGCTGTTAGGGAGACCAGTATCCACTAGGGTTGCCATCTCTGATACTGAGGCCCTCGCATCATCGCCCAACTTGGCAATTTTACTTGGGAGATCAGAAGCAGAAGTGACCTTCCTTTTCCTTGCCCCCTTTCCAGTCCCTCTAACTACATTAACCCAGCTCCCTACTTGGGCCTCCTGGCTAGTTTCTCCAACCTCCATTTCTACCCCACTATCTGCTTGCTCTGTAAGATTGTCAATCGCCCTCAATGTTGCATTTTGCTCCTCTAGATCTCTAATACGAGCTTCCAGGTGGGCAACATGCTCACATTTGTCACAGCGGTATTCACCCTGAAGCTGCTGCTCCAGAGATGTATACATGTGGCACAATGTGCACTGAAGAAAACCTCCAATCCTGCTGTCCATATCCTTGGTGACAAACAGCTGTTATTAACTATTAAGAAAAACTACTTTTATCAAGGGAGTGTAATACTTACAGTTACAGTGGGTCCTGCTTACAACTCCTGCTTTTTAAACTTCTGCTTATAAAACTTCTCAGATGTAACACTTAATAATACAACACTTTCGAATACAGACCCAGCTTCAGTGAGAATCAGTCAGAGCAGGGCTCACAGAGTTTCCCAGTTAGTTTTATACACCTGAGAGCAGTTAATCAATTAACCCCTCCCCCAGTTGTGCTACAGACAGGGTTCACAATAGTAAATGCTAAGTCCTTACACTACACAGCTCCGGAGGTAATGTTGTTATACTACTGCACATTGCTCTGAGCACTACCCAGCACTACATGTTTGTGGAAAAATATAATGACACAGTGCAGGTCATCGCTGTATGGGGAAGTGTGTGCATAAACAATTACATTGCATTTCAGGCTTTTAACCATTATTTTTTGAGTAGTCAGTACATACTGTAAACTAATGATAATAGACATGCTGATAGAAAACCTTTTAATAAAATAAAATATTTTTTTTTTCTTTTGTGCTTTCGTGGAGTAAATGATTACATTTTTTTTCCCAGAAGGTAAGAAAAAGAAATGTTTTTTGTAATTTGTTTTTGTAATTATTGTTTTATTGTTTGCAATAAATGCTAATACTATAATAGTAGAATTGCCTTTCAAACATCCAGTACAGCTGGATGATTATATAATACCAATAATGGCCTTACCTTGATGTTTTACAGTAAAAACTGCATGATTCAGCTATAAACTCACACAATGTGCTTGTACTCCCTGGTTGTCTGGTACTTGGCGCATTGGGATGTACATGTATGTCCTGAGTCCTGTCCAGGACTATGAAGCGAGTGCAGAGGACCTGCCGGTAATGGCGGACATTAGCCATTATACTGATTGCCATCAATAACCCCTCAGATGCCATGATCAATACTGATCACTGCCTCTAAAATAATAGGAAGAGACTCATCGGACTACCAAACCCCCACCCCCCAAGCGCGGGACAATTGAGGGGTCCAGTTAGTCAAAATAGCTGCCAGAGGTTTCCTCGCCTGCTTTAGCGATCCTCTTCTGTGGAGATTTAAAATAAAAATGCCATTCTAAAATTGCAGATTTTTTGGTCACATCACATCCCAGAAAAAAAGGAATAAAAAGTGATCAAAAAGTTACATATATGTAAAGGTGGTTCCAATAAAAACTACAACTTATGGTGAAAAAAAGCATTCTCCCCTGCATTTGTAAAAACAATCCCTTACGGGTTCGTGGATAGAATAGTAAGAGTTATAACTCTTAGAAGGTGAGGAGGTAAATACATTTTTTTGTGTCCTCAAGCCCAAAATGGGCTGTGTCTTTAAGTGGTTAATGGATAGATAACCCCTTTTAGTTGCATTTGTTTGTGGATATGTAGTCACCTGACCGGAAGGATGTGTTCAAACTGTGTTATTGCTGTATGTCTAACATACAAACATATTAGTTTTATAGGAAAAAGCATAAATGTTAAGGGATGCTCAAAACAAATGCTTACATATAGCAGAATTGTAATCCCTCTGTATTACATTATTAAACAAAAAAGAATAAAAGGATCTTTTTTCTTTCTTTCCGTACACAATAGCATAGTTGACTACATTTTTGCATACAGCAGCAGTAATGTACTTTGACAGAAACAGTGAAACTGAGACAAAAACACAATGGAAACCCACCCCTAACCTTCTTTTACCTGACCGTCCGTCCCAAACACATTACATCAATTTCACTAGTTTTTAGCTAATGCCTGTTCCCTAGATTTACCATGTGTTTTCTTTTGGTGATTTAACTCTTAACAGGAACTATGCTGTTGTTATGCATGAAATGCATGTGTGACATCATTGTACCAATTTTTGATAGATTTTTTTAAAATAGTAAAATATTTTATTATATTTCTTTCCAGCGAGCAGAGATGAGCTGCAGTCTAGAAAAATTAAGCTAGATTATGAGGAAGTTGGAACTTGTCAAAAGGAAGTATCAAATCTCTGGGATAAGAAATTAAACTGCAGAACTAAAATCCGCTTCGATATGGAAGAGATATATGCAACACTAAAAGAAGGTACAGCCATTTTAGATGCTTTATTATCTGTTTTGTATTGTAATTGATTTAGTGAACATGAAAGTAGTAAAATCAGGACATGACGATAAGATTGGTGATAGTTGAAATATGCTTACCTTATTGGTTATTGTACAATACGATACACAGAATTTATAAAGCTAAAGAGCTAAAAATCGATTAATACTTCATCTGTTTTAAAGAAGTTGTCCCACCTCGGCTCTTCCGGGTTTTCTGACCAGCTCCTGCTGGTCTGCGGCTGCCAGAGCAGGAAAGTTACGCAATTTGTGTAACTTCCATTGACTTTAATGGGAGTTGAGCAAACTGTGTAGCCCCGCGAGCTCCATTGTTTACGTAACTCCGGGAGTTACATAAATGCCATAGTTCGTGACGTTTGCGTGACTACTATTAAATCAATAGGAGTTACACAAATTGCATATTTTTCCTGCTCCGGCCACATATTTACACATACAAACAATAATATATTTATTGCAGAGCCAGAAAATAGCATGATCAGGAGAGCACAAATGTGTTGTCCATTAAGTTTGCTTTAAACTAAATATTTTATCATCTAATCCAAAATCGAATATCCAAGCATTCATTTTCTGTATAGATCTGGATGTTTTCCAAGCTTCTCTAAAGAGAGCTTAAAGTGTACCCGTCAGATCCGACAAAAAATTATTTTTTTTAATATATATTAATCAATACCTAATCCTGACCATGTATATCTAATTTTTATGTGTCTAGCACCTTTTATTTATTTTTTATTACACTTTTAATTTAGCTCACTAGTCTGAATTCCTCTCATAGGGAGGGGGCGTGGCCTCACAGTGCAGGTCAAACCCCCCCCCCCCCCCCCCCCCTTAGTATGCTGTCTGCTCACATCTCCCCTAGCATTAGCAAAACTACAACTCCCAGCTTGTCCTCACTGACTGTAACGGGACACAAGCTGACAGTGGGAGGATTTTTCCTCCAGCTGTGAGCCCTGCGTTCACAGTTGTCAGTCAAGGAAGTGTGTCCATGACTCATGGACACAGCAGGACTAGTATGTGTCCAAGCAGGCAGGGGGGGGCAGTTGTTTGACTGGCTTTTTCAGTATGAAATACTGAAAATGTTCTAATGAAAGCAATTGCAACAACGTATCAAAAGTTTTTGTATCTGGCAGTGCCTATTTAAACAACTGTCTGATAACATAAGAAAGAAGCATTCTTGTCTAATAAGATATATTACAAAGTTTCTTATATTTGCCTGTACCGTTGACTGTTTAAATGACAGTGCCTATTTAGAATCACATTCCTTTCTTAGCTAATGTTTCAGTCTCATAAATGATCATGTATTTGAAAGAATGTATGATCAAGATTTGATGTTAATGCTACCATTGGCTATAAATAAATTCACTAGGACTTTGACTAAGGGTCCTTTTACATGGTCAGGTTGATCAGCGCTTGTTGAAGAGACCCTTTACACAGGACAGCTTGGCCAGGTTAACACGTCAGAATTTTCATGCAGAATTCTGCGTAGAGATTCCACTGCAGCAGTGTCCCATTGGATTCAACAGGATTCTGCAGTGGAATTTCCGTGCCGGAAACATCTTTCCGATTTCCATGTTCATGAAAGAATGAACATGTGAACATAGCCTAATAGGTAGGAAACAGCCTCAAGATTTATTGCTGTATGATTTGTACGTCTGTTGCCTTGCATTATTCCAGACATCAAACCCCATTTTTACAAAGGGAGACGTTCTGCCAATGAACAAGGAGAGGCCTGTGAAATCTATGTTATCAGCCAATAAATGGCTGTTCACTGGGCCTTTTAAATGGAACAGTTGTCTGGCCGCTCAGCTGATAATCGCCCTGTGTAAAAGGTCTTTGCTCTTCATTATTCTGACTATGACTGGGCAGTCTTTGTTAACGAAAGTAAGAAATCCCAGGGCCAGATATAGATAGAATACATTAAAGGATAACATATAGCTTATGCTGATCTAATGTAGATATACAGATACCATGAATGTCTTTCAGAAGACCACCCCTTTATTCAGATAGATATTTTTGTGATATTTTCGTACACTTTGAATATTGGCCTCTTTTTAAGGCAGTGTTTCCCAACCAGGGTGCCTCCAGGTGTTGCAAAACTACAACTCCCAGCATGCCTGGACAGCCGAAGGCTGTCCAGGCATGCTGGGAGTTGTAGTTTTGCAACACCTGGAGGCACCCTGGTTGGGAATGACTGTTTTAGGGAGATCCGCTCCTGTAGAAAGAACATTTTCAATCAGGTTTTAAATGATCATCTTGGAGGTTTAACTGTATAGTGAATGGACAATACTTCAAATGAGATAGCTATGTATCCACAACATTCATTGTATTATTTCACATGTTCAGACTTAATAATAAGAAGAAAAATGTGTCCAGTATAATCTTATTTATATATCATTATACCAGACAACATACATCTTCTAATATATATATTTCCATTTATTCATGTTCCTGTTTGATAGGTGTCCCAAAATGTAAACGGGGGGAAATATGGCAATTCCTTTCTGTGCAATACCGTCTGAGGCACCGACTTCCAAGCCAACAGCAGCCATCAGATATAACCTACTGTGATCTCCTGAAGCAACTCACAGCTCAACAGCATGCAATCCTTGTCGATCTTGGTATGTGGAGAATGTCTTGTTTCATTTGTTCCCACCACACATAAATATGTTATGTCACCATTGTATATGTTACCTTTAAGACATTTACTTTGTGACTGTTGGGAATGCTACTCATTTTACACTTTAAAGGTAACCTCACAGCTGTTTCATGCTGCCCAAACCACAAGCAGCATAAAAAACAGAGACGAACAGAGCTCGTGATACAGCAAACTTACTCTAAAATGCCTGGCCATTGCAGAGAAATTATGGTTTTAAAAGCAGCTGATAACTGAGTAAGAAGTCACGTAGACAGTCACTACAACTGCTCCTATTTCTGTTTGTTTTAAAGGGGTACTCCGGGGAACTTAAGAAAAATAAAAATGCCCCAAAGCCACCACAATACCTGTTATGTGTCTCCTGTAGTTATCCATGTGGTTTTGGCAGCTCCTTTGGCCCCTGATGTCTTCTAAATATTTTTTTTCCTTGTTTGCAGCACAGACTACAACTCCCAGAAATCATTGCATCTCTGTGTAATGGCTGCCAGCCAATTGTTTTCTCTTTCACTATCTGTGTACATGCTGTGTTGTAAACAGTCAGCCTCACACACTACATGTCTTTTCTTTTAAACTACCCTTTCCCCCAGCAATAAATCGTGCTGTACTCTGAATGGCAGCAGTCCCTGATTAGATCTATGTAGACAAAGGGCAGGGCTGAGGAGACTGAGAATCTTCGCTGAGCTTCTCTCACGGCACACAGGTGGAGGGGAGGTGTGGCTGTACAGCCAGAGCTCTAGACCAGACAGAGATCATGTGGTGTGGTCTTGAAGGGAGGGGGCTGGCTCTCACTGAGGAAACAAGGTGGATTTGAAAATGACACATTTCTCCCACTCCCTGCATGTAAGTGACAGCTGAAAGAGGAAAACTGCTCTATATAGTTAATGAATGATATTTAGACAAATACATAGGTTGGTGAGAGGGAAAGGATGAGCTATGGGTTTTGTTCCCCAGAGTACCCCTTTAAGTAACTTGTCTTTACCTATGTTTGTATAGGGAGAGAGCTGTCAGTCGAGGCAGGTGGGGCTGAGAACAGCTGCAGGAACCAACCTGGTTACTGTGCAGCATGAAACAACTGTCACATTCCCTTTAACCCCTTATGGACCGTTTCCAAGTCCTTAAGGACTGAGGGCATACAGGTACGCCCTGTCGACGGGGGCCAGAATATGCGGGGACCATTGGGACCGGCAATCGCAGCGGGACCGTCGGCATTAAGGAGGGGGTGGAGCAGCGGTGTCTGCTGTCTGGGCATGCTGGGAGTTGTAGTTTTGCTACATCTGAATGCCTCAGTTTGGAGACCACTATACAGTGGTGCCCAGGCTGTAGCCCTACAGATGTTGCAAAACTTTAACTCTAAGCATGCCCAGACTGCCCAGACATGCTGGGAGTTGTATAACATCGGGCCCTTCAGATGTTGCAGAACCATAACTTCCAGCATGCCTGGACAGTCTGAGCATGCTTAGAGTTGTAGTTTTGCAATATCTGGAGGGCTACAGTTTGGATACCACTACACAGTGGTCTCCAAACTGTTCTCCTCCAGTTGTTGCATAACTACAACTCCCAACATGCCCTTCGGCTGTCTGGGCATGCTGGGAGTTGTAGTTTTGCAACAACTGGAGGCACACTGGTTGGGAAACATTCTGTTTCCTAACTCAGTGTTTCCCAACCCGTGTGCCTCCAGCTGTTGCAAAACTATAACTCCCAGCATGCACTGCCAGACCATGCATGCTGGGAGTTGTAGTTTTGCAACAGCTGGAGGCACACAGGTTGGGAAACACTGCATTAAGTAACCTCCAGCTGTTGCACAACTACAACCCCCAGCATGCATGGACAGCCAAAGGGCATGCTGGAAGTTGTAGTAGTATGCCTCCAGCTGTTGCATAACTACAAGTCCCAGCATGCCCTTCAGCTGTCACTGCATGCTTAGAGTTGTAGTTTTTGCAACAACTGAAGGCACACTGGTTGCCAAACACTGAGTTTGTTACCTAACTCAGGATAGGGGATAAGATGTCTGATCGCGATCTCTCCTGCAGCTCCCCGAGTTAGCAGCTCTCCGGAGCTAGGTTTGCTCTGTGGCTGATGACTCACGATACAGGGACTGGTGGTTCGTCCGTAATGTCATGGCTTCGCCCCCCCCCCCCCCCCATGACGTCACGCCCCACACCCTTAATGCAAGTCTATGGGAGAGGGGTGGTTGTTACCACGCCCCCTCCCATAGACTTGCATTAAGGGGCCGGGACGTGACGTCACGAGGGGTTGAGCCGTGGCGTCACAAACCGCTGGCCCCTGTCATCAGCCTCGGAGTAAACTTTGCTCCGGAGGGCTGATGACTCGGGGGGCTGCAGGAGAGATCGCGGAGGTCTCCAGCAGCGGGACCCCTGCGATCAGACATCTTATCCCCTATCCTTGGATATGGGATAAGATGTCTAGGGGCGGAGTACCCCTTTAAGTAACAAACTCTCAGTGTTTTGCAACCAGTGTGCCTCCAGGTGTTGCATAACTGCAACCCCTAGCATGCACAGACAGCCAAAGGGCATGCTGGGAGTTGTAATTTTGCAACAGCTGGTGGTTTGCCTCCAGGGTACATTCACACGTGCGGGGGTTTACAGTGAGTTTTTCGCTGCAAGTTTAAGATGCAGCAAATTTTCCGCTACAGCTCAAACTCCCAGCGGGAAACTCTCTGTGAACCCCCGCCTGTGTGAATGTACCCTAAAAACACTACACTCCACCTACACAAAATAAAGGGTAAAACACTAACACATACCCTCTACACATTTGCCCCCCTCCCCCCCCAATAAAAATGAGAAACGTCTGGTACGGCACGGTTTCTAAAAAGGAGCCTCCAGCTGTTGCAAAACAACTCCCAGTGGGGCCGGACAGCCATTGAATGTCCAGGCATGCTGGGAGTTTTGCAACAGATGGAGGCACCCTGTTTGGGGAAACACTGCTATAGGGTAATTCTTGCATCTGGGTCCGTCTCTATGCAAATCCCTTACTTAAGCCTCAAATGCGCATGGCGCTCTCACTTCAGAGCCCTGTCGTATTTCAAGGCAACAGTTTAGGGCCACATATGGGGTATTTCCGTTCTCGGGAGAAATTAAATTACATTTTTTACACTAACATGCTGATGTTGCCCCATACATTTTCACAAGAAGTAAAAAGAAAAAAAGACCCCACAGGTGTTTGAAGAATTTTCGTTAAAGTTGGACGTGAAAATGATTTTTTTTTATTTTTTTCACTAAAATGCTGGTGTTAGCCCAAATTTTTCATTTTCAAAAGGGGTAATATGAAATGGGGTTACAAATTATGGGGGACTTTTTTCCTATGTGGATATAAAGTGCTCTGTGGGCGAATTACAAAGCTCAGAAGAGAAGGAGCGCCATTGGGCTTTTGGAGAGAGAATGTGTTTTGAATTGAAGGCTTTACAAAGCCCCCATAGTGCCAGAACAATGGACCCCCCCAAGTGACCCCATTTGGGAAACTACACCCCTTACAGAATGTAATAAGGGGTACAGTGAGCATTTACACCCCACAGGTGTCTTGACAGATTTTTGGAACAGTGGTCCGTAAAAATGAAAAATTTTATTTTTCATTTGCACAGCTCACTGTTCCAAAGATCTGTCAAACGCCAGTGGGGTGTAAATGTTTCCTAAATGTGACATGCCCCCCAAAAAACATTTCAGAAAACTCACTTTTCAAAATCCCATTGTCACTCCTTCCCTTCTGAGCCCTCTAGTACATCCACAGAGCACTTTACATCCACATATGAGGTATTTCCTTACTCGAGAGAAATTGGGTTACACATTTTAGGAAGTTTTCTCCCCTTTTACCCCTTGTAAAAATAAAAAAACTGAGTCTACAAGAACATGCCAGTTTTCTCCTTCACTTTGCTGCTATTCCTGTGAAACACCTAAAGGGTTAGCACACTTACTGAATGTCATTTTGAATACTTTGAGGGGTGCAGTTTTTATAATTGGGTCATATATCGGGTATTTCTAATATGAAGGCAGCTCAAATCCACTTCAAAAATTAACTGGTCTTTGAAAAATTCCGATTTTGAAAATTCTGTGAAAAATTGCTGCTGAACTTTGAAGCGCTCTGATGTCTTCCAAAAGTAAAAACATGTCAACTTTATGATGCAAACATAAAGTAGACATATTGTGTATGTGAATCAATATATCATTTATTTGGAATATCCATTTACCTTATAAGCAGAGAGCTTCAAAGTACAAAAAATGCTAAATTTTTTAATTTTTCATCAAATTTTTACATTTTTTTACCAAGAAATGATGCAAGTATCGACGAAATTTTACCACTAACATAAAGTAGAATATGTCACGAAAAAACTGTCTCGGAATCAGAATGAAAGGTAAAAGCATTCCAGAGTTATTAATGCTTAAAGTGACAGTGGTCAGATGTGCAAAAAAGGGCTCCGTCCTTAAGGTGAAAAAGGGCTCAGTCCTTAAGGGGTTAAGTCTCATTTAGTCATTGTATTCTATAATATTAGCATTGGATAGAGTATCTAAATGTATGACTGATGTTGGTGTTTATTAATCTAAACTTTTAAAAAATAATTAATTTTACAGGTAGGACTTTTCCAACTCACCCTTACTTCTCTGCCCAGCTTGGAGCCGGACAGCTTTCTCTGTATAACCTTCTTAAAGCGTATTCTTTGCTTGACAAGGAAGTTGGCTATTGCCAGGGGATCAGTTTTGTGGCTGGAGTACTTTTACTACATATGAGTGAACCTCAAGCCTTTGAGATGCTAAAATTTCTTATGTATGACCTTGCATTCCGGAAGCAGTATCGCCCAGATATGATCTCCCTTCAGGTATTTTCCTGTTCATGTTACCTAAATATGTCCTCTTTTAAAGGAGCACTAACCCTAAAGCCAGCAGTTCTTAAGCAGTATCAAAACAGGGGTTCCTTGAGATTTCAGAGGAAATTATTTCGGAGCCCAACATGTCCAGTTCCATTTGCATCATAAACTGTGCTGCTTTTGTGCACACAGGTCATATGAAAGCCATGAGCTCTCAAAAATAGATAACCAAAGTGCAGATAGAGCAGTGTTTCCCAACCAGGGTGGCTCCAGCTGTTGCAAAACAACAACTCCCAGCATGCCTGGACAGCCGAAGGCTGTCCAGGCATGCTGGGAGTTGTAGTTTTGCAACAGCTGGAGGCACCCTGGTTGGGAAACACTGACATAGAGAGTGGACCTTGTAGTCCTAGAGCCTTGTTATGAACATTTTTCATCATATGCAAAAGAGACAAAAAGTTCGGTTTATGTAGGGTGTTTCTTTTACACACTAAATATTGCTGTAGACTTAAAGGAGTACTCCAGCGCAAAATAACTTATTCCCTATCCAAAGGATAGGGGATAAGTTATAGATCGCGGGGGGTCCGAGCGTTTGGGCCCCCCGGGATCTCCTGGATGGGGCCGCGGCAGTCTGCCGGAAGTGAAGTTTCGTCCCCAGCAGAAAGCCACGGCAGACACTCCCCTCCATGTATCTCTATGGGATTCATGGAGGGGGGGTGTCGGCCGCCGCGTCATGCGGGGACGGAACGCCCCCTTTCCTGTATATTGCCGTGGCCCCATACCAAAGATCGCGGGGGAGCCAAGCGCTCGGACCCCCCGCGATCTATAACTTATCCCCCATGCTTCGGAGCGGGGATAAGTTATTTTGCACTATAGATCTCCTTTAAAGGATATTCTCCTGCAATGTAGCCTGTATTTAAATAACAATGCAGCTCAGGCTGCTTTCACACTATATCCGTTTTAAAGATCCGTCCAATGTCCTTTTATAAAAACCCTGAAAATCAGCCATTAGAAAATATCAATATAGTCTATGGGATATTTACATTATCCGTTTTAACCCGTTATAGCCCGTTATTAATAACGGACTTTATTTTGTGACGGAAGAAAGTAACGGGAGAAATAGTGCGTGCTCTATTTCTTCCGTTCATTCTCCCGTCACAAAATAATGTCCATTATTCATAACAGGTTAAAACGGAAAATGTAAAAACCCCGTAGACTATAATGGGATTTTCGAACGGCCGTATGGGATTTTGTAACTGTAGTTTAACGGACGATTTTCCGGGTTTTTATAACGGAACATTGAACAGATCTTTCAAGCGGATACATTTCATAGTGTGAAAGCAGCCTTACTTTAATATACATAAGACCTGTTATATTCTTCCTTAATGGTCTATTCACACGTACAGTATTCTGCGCAGATTTGATGTAAGATTTCATTGTAAACTGAATGACTGAACACAGATTCTAATCCTGCGCATCAAATCTGCACTGAATACTGTACGTGTGAATAGACCCTAAGTCTTTCCTTCCCTTATAAATTATTTTAATGTATCTGTTTTATTTTTTTTCTGTAGATACAAATGTACCAACTTTCACGCCTTCTGCATGACTATCACAGAGATCTTTACAACCATCTGGAAGAGAATGAGATCAGCCCAAGCCTTTATGCTGCTCCCTGGTTCCTGACATTATTTGCCTCACAGTTTCCTCTAGGATTTGTTGCCAGAGTTTTTGGTAAAATCATATTCTAAAATTGTGTGGAAAGCATTCACAAGAGAGTAGATGTGATGCTATGCTATGCACGCTTTCCAAGTAGTATGTATGTTTTATAATACTGTCTAAGGCTGGGTTCACACTACGTTTTGTACTTACGGTTGCCGTATACGGCTGGGAGGAGGGGGGCGGGGCTTAATCGCGGCGCCCGCACTCAGCCGTGTACGAGAACCATATTTAATGCATGTCTATGAGCCGACTGGAGTGAACTGCAGCCTCCGGTCTGCTGTGTTTTCGGCCATATGCGGTTTCCCTACCGTAGGCAAAAACGCGGTCGACCACGTTTTTGCCTGCGGTCGGGAAACCGCATACGGGAACACGCTCCGGGGACTGATTACACACGGGGTGCCGCGTGCATGATCCCGGGGGTCCCCAGCGGCGGGACTCCCGCGATCAGGCATCTTATCCCCTATCCTTTGGATAGGGGAAAAGATGTGTAAGCACCGGAGAACCCCTTTAAATTCAGTTTTTTGGAGTTTTTTTTTTTTGTAATCTTTATTTCCCCTGATGCTGATACCTGTCATTGAGTAGCCACTATGCGGAACATTTATCAAAGCATTTAGTATTTTTTTTTTTTTTTTGCTTAAAATTGTCGCAAAAAAGTCGGATGTGCGACTACTCTATTTTTTGTGAAACTTTTTAATTGTGCAGTGCCCTAAGCAAAAAAAAAAAAAAGTGGCACATAAGCAAAACAAATTGTAAGAAAAAGATAATAAAAAAATGAATACATAAGCAAACATTGATAAATGCCCCCCAATGTCCTCGTTAGGATGTAAATAATGTCTTAAAGGGGTACACCAGTGAAAACCTTTTTTTCTTTTAAATCAACTGGTGGCAGAAAGTTAAACATATTTGTAAATTACTTCTATTAAAAAATCTTAATCCTTCCAGTACTTTTTAGCTGCTGAATGCTACAAAGGAAATTCCTTTCTTTTTGGAACACTGATGACATCACGAGCACAGTGCTCTCTGCTGACATCTCTGTCTATTTTAGCAACCATGCATAGCAGATGTATGCTAAGGGCAGCATGGTGGCTCAGTGGTTAGCACTGCTGCCTTGCAGTGCAGGGGACTTGGGTTCAAATCCCACTAAGGACAACAATAAATAAAGCGTTATTATTATTATAATAGCATCAGCAGAGAGAACTGTGCTCGTGATGTCATCAGAGAGCATTCCAAAAAGAAAAGAATTTCCTCTGTAGTATTAAGCAGCTAATAAGTACAGGAAGGATTAAGATTTTTTAATAGAAGTAATTTACAAATATGTTAACTTTCTGCCACCAGTTGATTTAAAAGAAAAAAGGTTTTCACCGGAGTACCCCTTTAAGTTACTCCCTTAGTGTCTTCTCATTGAGTATTTTACCTTGTAACTTACAGCTTCATATTCCAGTGCTGATTTATATTCTGCTGACAATGAATAAGGGCGTGTGCACATGAGCAAAAATATTGAGCATGTGCAGCGCTGCACTGTGGATTCCTATGAGCAATGGTCAGTGTGGGGGGCCAGCTATGAAACCCCCATTGATTTCAATAGGACATTCAGAGTAAAACAGTTTTTTTGTGAGTGGGAAAATCTTATTAGCATGGTTTCCGTTTTATAAACAACACTGTTTTTGCCATGTGATCTTCCTTACTCCAACCAACATACAGCCACTTCTGTTTCCTGCCCCAAGCTACAACATGGTCTCCTGATGGGTGCCACACTATTAACCTTCTTAGCGGTTATCCCGCCCACGACTCAGGGTTAATTTTCCCTGCCAGGATCGGTAACCCCGAGTCACGCTCTGGGTAGAATTGCAGAGTTGCCGGCTGGGCTGCACGATATATCGCAAAAGCAATGCGATATAGCGATACGGCCCCCCGGGAAAACATGCAATTATCTGCTCGGGTCGGCTCAGAGCAGGTAAAGACAAATACTAAAAGTCAGTGTTTCTCAACCAGGGGGCCTCCAGATGTTGCAAAACTAAAACTCTCAGCATGCCCGAACAGCCAAAGGCTGTCCGGGCATGCTGGGAGTAGTAGTTTCACAACAGCTGGAGGCCCCCTGGTAGAAAAACACTGAGCTAACTGCAAAAGAAAAATAAAAAAAGCCTTCTGCTCACCTACTCCCGGTCCCTGCAGATGCCGTTCCCCGCCGTGCGCTCCGGTCCCTGCTCTCTTCACTATTCATCTTACAGGACCTTTCCCTTTTCAGCCAATCACAGGCCGCAGTGGTGTCAAGCCAGTGATTGGCTGAAGGGGAAAGGACTTGTTCTGCAGCAAATACACTAGGTTTGAAATCTGCCCGGCAAACCCAGTGTGTGTTACTGCAGGACAAGGTGACAAGGGGGGAAGAATGTGACATGGGGGAGGGGAATGTGATAGTTGGGGGGATGTGATAAGGGGGGGGGGGGGTGTGACATGGAGGGAGGAAGAATGTGACAAAGGGGGGAATGTGACATGGAGGAGGGAGAATGTGACATGGAGGAGGGGTAATGTGACATGGAGGAGGGGGAATGTGACATGGAGGAGGTGGAATGTGACAAGGGGGGGGGGAGAATGTGACATGGAGGAGGGGGGATGTGACAAGGGGGGGGGGAGAATGTGACATGGAGGAGGGGGAATGTGACATGGAGGAGGGGGGATGTGACATGGAGGAGGGGGAATGTGACATGGAGGAGGGGGGATGTGACATGGAGGAGGGGGGATGTGACATGGAGGAGGGGGGATGTGACATGGAGGAGGGGGGATGTGACATGGAGGAGGGGGGATGTGACATGGAGGAGGGGGGATGTGACATGGAGGAGGGGGAATGTGACATGGAGGAGGGGGAATGTGACGAAGGAGGAGGGGGGGAGAATGTGACGAGGGAGGGGGGGAGAATGTGACGAGGGAGGGGGGGAGAATGTGACGAGGGAGGGGGGGAGAATGTGACGAGGGAGGGGGGAGATGTGAAATTTCAATGCAAAACATTGTACCGCTTTTGGTACAAATTTCCACACCTAATCATACCGCCAGGGAGGTTAATATTCATGGTAGTCTGTACAAGCAATGGTTTCCTGTAGGTTGTATATCACCTCAGTGTTCTTGTGTCTGTCATGTATAAGTATGTGGCATTGTGTATATCATGCATCTTCTCTTCACAGATATGATTTTTGTACAAGGAACTGAAGTCATTTTCAAAGTGGCACTTAGTTTTCTCAGTAATAATAAAGAATGTATCATGGCATGTGACAGTTTTGAGAGTATAGTGGATTTTCTGAAGGTCAATATTCCTGATATGACAAAGGACACTATGGACAAAATTATAATCCAGGTAATTAATACTGCTTTAACATGCAAAGCTGCTATAAGGCCCGTTATCCATATATTTTATCTCCGGTACTTTATAGAAAAAAAAATGTTCAGTTGTCTGATAGGGTAAAAATAAGTGCCAGGAGGAACTTTCCAACATTACATATACCATATTGTGTGTGACAGTGATAAACTGTTGCATTAGCCCATAAAGTGGTTCTCCTAGGAGCAGAAAAGGTCCTACCTGTTCTGCTCCCCGATACTTACTTACATCTGCCCCTTGTAAGTTTCATAAGTATACCTTTCAAAATGAGAAAGGGTAGGTGCCAGTCACAATCATCACATGCGGGTGAATCTAACCCCGCTCATGATGTCCAATAGCTGCATGATGTTGTGGCAACATCATGCAGCTATTGGACATGAACATGACTGGCACCAACCTTGTTTCATGTCTAACGGTACTTGCAGAAGGACAATGTGATTGGTTGCTATGGGCAACTGGTCAACTTTTCCTTTGTACAGTTTTTTTTTTTTACGGACAGGAAAATTATTATTTTAAAAAGCATGTAAAAAAAAGTCCCATCCGTACTGTTATATTTACAGTGGGCTGTCTAGAAGGAGTTAAATATATTGAAGCTGGGCAATATGTCTGAGTAAGGGTCCGGCTACACCCAGTGATTTGTTTAGACAGATGAAATTTGATAATAAAACATTATCTCTCATAGATGTCCCTGCAAGCTGTAACAGTGCTCTCGATCCTATTGTTTCAACAATAAGCAGACAATCATACATTATAGAATTGTGGATTTAAGTAACCCCCCCCCCCCCCTCCCCAAATTGCATAGGGCTGCAGAATATGTTGGCACTATATAAATAAATATTATTATTATTATACCCACTCATGTCATTTGTCATTGGATTTTCCTGTGTAAACACAGTAGAGAAGAATGCATTTAATAGATTGGCTTTTTCCTCATCCTCCTCCACCATTATATGCAGATTATTTCTGAGGCAGAGAACAATTTAAATCAAAGCTTTCTCAATATTACAGAATCTACAAGGGATCCTTCATCTCCCAGCATAAAAAATAATCAAAGAACTCAAATAGGCTATTTGAAAAGGGGAGGTACCTAAAACTTAAAGGGGTACTCCACCCCTAGACATCTTATCCCCTATCCAAAGGATAGGGGATAAGATGTCAGATCGCTGTGGTCCCCCTGCTGGGGATCCCCGGGATCCCCACTGCGGCACCGCGCTATCATTACAGCACAGAGCGAGTTCACTCTGTGCATAATGACAGGCGATACGGGGAACGGAGCAGTGTGACGCCATGGCGCCGCCCCTCGTGACATCACGGCCCGTCCCCTTAATGAAAGTCTATGGCAGGGGGCATGACGACCGCCGCGCCCCCTCCCATAGACTTGTATTGAAAGTGGCGGGCCGTGACATCATGAGGGGCGGAGCCGTGACGTAACGATGCTCCGTCCCCTGTACCGCCCATCATTACGTGCAGAGCGCACTCGCTCTGTGCTGTAATGATAGCGCAGTGCCGCTGCGGGGATCCCAGGGGTCCCCAGCAGCGGGACTGCGGCGATCTGACATCTTATCCCCTATCCTTTGGATAGGGGATAAGATGTCTAGGGGCGGAATACCCCTTTAACTTTTGTTCACCAGATAAAATTTCAGCAAAATTAATCCAGTGCTCAAATTGACCAACACCAACTCAAGAAAAAATTGATAGATATAATTATTTTAAAAGATGCAATCACCCAAACATTGATATTTCATGGATATCTGTGGATTACTCCTGGAGTGATACTGACTAGCATCACCCTCAATACGTCACAACATAATACCCAACGCATTTCAACCAATTTTAACTGGCATCATCAGGGGATTGTCACTCAGATAAGTAAACTCAGAGATAGAAGAGGTTCTTATTAAAACATAAATATCATGGTGTGAGAGCTTATATTATGTTATACAAAAAGCCTCTCATCAAATATCTCATTAATACCTGGTTTTGTGTGGTCCACAATTAGAGGGGTACATATCGGGGGATTTTTCCCCTTTTCTTTTCAGATCGCCCCCTTTTGCAGCTCCAGCAGTGGTCTCCGGTACCTATAAAAAGAAGACAAAGGAACAGGGCTGTATATACTATCTAAATTTGAGTGGTAGTATCAGTACATGGCATTCAACTCATGGCCACAGGAGATCCACTCGTTTACCTGTAAAAATAAAGAAGTGCCCTTTCACTGTTTGTCCTAAGAATACCTGTAAAAAGAAACCACTGCACACCATGCCGCTATGCGGCTACTCACGGTGAATGCTGCCGGTCCTCAGATAACCACGTTCGGAGCGCTTACCCGTAGTGGTGGGGAGCTGTGTGTTGATTACAGCTACACTTTGCTCTAACTTTGGGCGCCGGCGTCTGACGTAATATCCTGCCGCCGGCATAACACGCCATTGGGCAATGCCCCGCTCTCACACAGCGTGGTATCCTAGTGCCGGCCGGATTCTACACTGCTTAGTGTTTATGGCTCATATAGTCTTATACCGGATGATAGATATATATACTGATAAAAACTTTTTTCTTTATTGTTATCATATTAACCCCCGTCTACCTAACAGGAGATTCAAGAGTCAATAATAACAAATATTTAACCAAGAAGGGGAATTATTAACCCTTGCAGTTAGTGCAAGGGATTTGGTAGATGGAGACAATAGTAGTTACTTATTTAAATATAATTATAAAGGTACTCTTTCAAGGCACCACCATATAATATAGAAGAGGGATAGGGAACCCGGGCTAGGCATGTTCTGGTTAGACTTGGGAATAGACATGTCACTCAAGGTGTCCTCAGTATATTAGAGGGGACAATTTCACTGCTTTGTGTGAGTAATTTCTGGGATTTGTCACCTATTATGATTTTTCTCTTTCAGGTATTTGAGATGGACATCTCTAAGCAGCTCCATGCTTATGAGGTTGAATATCATGTAATTAATGATGAAATTCTGGAAACATCGAATCCATCTGATGACACAGAGGCTTTCCAGAAGCTTGAGAAGGCAAACAACCAGCTGAAGAGGCAGAACATGGATCTCCTGGAAAAGTTACAGGTACATTAATAAACAGTAAAACAGTGTCCAGGGATGTGGAGTAAGGGATAACATAGTCTTGTTCACAGTGAGTAATAGTCACGTGTATATTTTTTTATCCTATAATTATTTAGTGTCCCTGAAGTGTTTGGTATTTACCATTGCTTATACTTCAGTCAAGTCCTGATCCAAACTGTGGGTTTAAAATACATAGGACTTTCTTTTTAGCATTTGCATGTCCACTACTCTATTCACAGCCACAAATCCACACAAATCTGCATTGAAGTCTGCATAATTTTACATGTGGTTCCACTGCTTATTTTCCACTGAAGATTTTCGACAGGAAATACATTATTTCCTATAGTTGAGGGTTGCAGCTCCCCTCCTCCCTCTCCCTGCACAGGTTACAAAGCATGACTAGAAAACTCTTCCAAAGAAATAAGTGCATCAATTCAAGGCTATAGGTTCCTCTAGGCCACAAAGCTGCTGTAAAGCATATCAGACAGGATGGCTGCCCCCACAGTCAGGTACAGAAAATTGAATGAAAAAAATCTATGAGAAAAAAAAAAAAAAAATGTGTTTCATTATCTGATTTAAACCATTATAAAAAGTAAACTAGGTGATACATTTCCTTTAGTTTTCATGTACACGTAGCCCATTAGCTATGTTATTTATACATTAAGGCCGACGTTTATCATTGTCTTTAAACTGCTTTTTGTGTCTAAAAAAAGGCGCAAGCAGGGTTTATTTGTCCCTTTTTGCGCCTTTTGGTTAACACATTTCTGCTGATTTTGAGTTACAATTCACTGATTTTGGCAATACAGATGATATGGAAGGGTTTTATGAACTGCGCCTTTCTGTGAAAAGGTGCAAAAAAGGCGCAAAGCCACTAAAAAGTCTCTAAAACTACACCAGCCCAGACTTAGCTTAGCTTTTTGGTGTATGTGAAGAGAGAAATTTCAGAAAATGTGACCTGCACAAAATGTATCAAATGTTCTTTAACCAGTTAATAAATGTGCTGCTCCTACACATTACCAGCACACAAAAAAAGTGTAAAAAAAATGCTTCACTTACACCTACAATGATAAATGCTTCACTTACACCTACAATGATAAATGCTTCACTTACACCTACAATGATAAATGCTTCACTTACACCTACAATGATAAATGCTTCACTTACACCTACAATGATAAATGCTTCACTTACACCTACAATGATAAATGCTTCACTTACATCTACAATGATAAATGCTTCACTTACACCTACAATGATAAATGCTTCACTTACACCTACAATGATAAATGCTTCACTTACATCTACAATGATAAATGCCGGCCTAAATATTTGCCGCTTTTTATTAAATTGCTAAACCAACCCCTATCTTCCCTTTTTCATAACAGGTAGCCCACACCAAGATTCAGGGTTTGGAAGCCAATATTGAAAACGCTTTATCCAGAGAAAACAAAATGAGAAATGTTATCCGATCTTTGGAACAAAAAAAATCAGCTTATCAAAAGATGGTGGAACAAATGAGGAAATACGTGCCAGTTCAAGTGCTGACAGACTGTGAACTTTTGCTTAAGGATGTTAGCTGTAGCCCAAACAACAAAACAAAGGCGGGAAGTAAGCAATAAAAGACCAAGCTAGTGCTTCTCCAGCATTCAGCATATGCTGTTTCCTCAAAACCAAAAATGATGCATGCTCTGGAGGAGGACTGCGCATTACAGTGCATGCTTCATGGCCTCTTTGAGGGTGTGGGGGCTCTTTCTGGGCACAGTTCCATTATGGCTGAAGTAGCCTGTAGACACTGTTAATAATAAGGAACAGCTAAACACCATCTGAAATATGAAAGAAAATGCCTCCATAATATCCGTTCATAAAAAATCTAGTGATAATAGACGGAATTGAAGAAAAGGGAAAGTGATTTCATAACATTGTGTTCACATAAGAGCTGTTACTGGAAATCGCCACTCAGCGAGAAGCTATTTTATATCACTTGTTGGTAGTGTCCTTGTAGAACACCGAGATCAGGAGAGTAATAATACTTGAAAATGAATGTTTCCCAAAGAGCATCATATTCACACTTCTCATGTGAAGTGTCTCGAAGAACTTACGGATTTTTCTTTGTGCCTGCCATTGATTCTACTGACATTTGTTACACGTGTAGAGTTTTTATAAAGCGATCACTACATGATGTTTTGTGATGGGATGATGCCATAGTTGTACTATGAACATTCACATATGTTTTTATTTCAGCTTTAGCATTGCTACTTATGAACGAGTACACAAGATGTGCTGATTTCTGTGTTATTGCGGTCTATCTAGAGCACTGGTTTTCTTAAAGCCCATGTTTTGAACACCATTTTTTTTTTTGTTTTCTTTTTGTTCGTTTTTTTTTTTTTTACTGATCCCTTACATTCGCATTTACAGGAGTTATTCAGGATAAGAAAAACATTGCTGCTTTCTTCCAAAAACAGCATCACACCTGTCTCTTTCCTCAGATTGTATGTGGTATTAAAGGGGTACTCTGTTCCGAATGCTGGAGCTGGTGCCAGGAGCTCGTGACATTATAGCCCCGCCCCCTCATGATGTCACGCCCCCTCAGTGCAAGTCTATGGGAGGGGGCGTGACGCCATGAGGAGGCAAGGCTATGACGTCACGCGACGCCGGCTCCAGCATTCGAAAGTACACCTTTAAACCCCAATCGCCGTCGTGCCCCCTTCCCATACACTTTCTTTGAGGGGGCGGGTGTGAGGTCACAAGGGGCGGCCCTGAACACGGCAGCCTGCACACACATAGTTCGGAACAATAACTTCCAGATGCTGGAAAGCAAAGCTCCGACAGCAAGGTAACAGAGTACCCCTTTAAGCAATTTTTTAAATATGTATGTGAGTGTGCCAAGGTTTTGACATTAAATGACTGTAAATTGTTATTTTTGGCATCTTGGGATGTCAGTGTCTATCGTGATCCAGTTGATGATATATCTGTGGCTGCACTGCACACAAAACTGTGCATGCAAAGGGATGTGATTTTTATTGTTTCCACACATTGAATGCCTTTTAGATATGATATATATATATATATATATATATATATATATGCATTCACTTCTCATGCACTGGTCAATATACCATATGTTAAACTGAAAGTAATGTCCACATTTGTTTTCATTTTTATCTCTATAGTAAAATTCTAGGGAAATGTGTAATGTACTTCCTTACACATTCACCTGTCATTTTTGTATAATCCTTTCGGTCTTCAGGCCACAATTTCCAAGAATAGAAACCAAAAAGGGTTTAGGATGAGTGCAAGAATGGCAACGTTTAATATTTTAGGACAAATATAATATAAAAACACTAGACCAAAACAATAAATTGATCAGACCTTTTTTTTTTTTTTTTTTTTTTCATTTTTCAAATTCTGGAACATGATTTACACCATTTAAGAGACTGGCTTGGCTAATTAAATACCCAGTCATGTTCTATGGCTTTTTAAAGGTGTCAATCACTGTATTGAAGGGAAAGCTACCTTCAAAAAGTGATGTCAGAGATCTGCTTTGCATATCCTTTTTTTTCCCCAAAATTCCCAGTGGAGCATGAATGGCCTATTAGTCTCCACATGTCTTTATGGCACTCTCCTGAAGGAGAAACATTACCCCATTGGTTCAAGGTCTAGGTGCTAATATAATGAATAATGGAATATGATTGTAATATATCATTTTTATTGAACAATGATTAAAGTGTACCTCCATTGAATTCAAGTTTTTAATCTGAAACTAAAATATAAGTGCCCTCTGCTGCTGAGAGGCTTCATTCACTTGCAGGTTGCACATTCTATTAATTTTAATACTGGGCAGAGAAATTGGAGATCTGAATTGTGGTAACTCTAACCTCCTCCCTACTGATTTAGGAGTGAGACAGCTAAAGTGAATATCTTACCCAGACATGGAGCCACAAGCTGTCTGTGCAACTGTAGAGAGAACCTGCTAACAAAGTCCTGTGATTACAGCAGCCTGGGCAATCTTTTAAGTAGGAACTCTTTCTTGCTCAGTTTCTGCAGCTTATTCTGGGAACTGGAGGAATGACAAGTGTAACAAAAACTAAGAGTATACAGCAACCAGTAAGTGACCAGCAACCATGCTGCATCATTACTGTGGCTGTTTCAAGGCAGAAAATAACTTCCTGAATTAGAAGGAAGAAGAGGTCTTAAGTCTTCTAAACGTATTGTACAAGAGGGTCTAAGTGCGCTGGGAAGTTTTTATGTTCCACCCGTGGAATATATTACATATTTCATCTACATAAATCTGGTAAACCCATCTCAATCTTGTGACACACATTGTGGATATATATATATATATAGATAGATAGCTAGATAGAGATATATTCTTAGTTTCTTCTTGGATATGGAGGAATTGAGAATTTTATTCTAAAATCTAGAAGGACCCAATGTAAGGGGGAAGTAATTGATTGGGAAAATATATTTTTTCCCCTTTTAGTGTCATGCAGAACTTTTTAAAAAGATCCAGGTTCAACAATACAAAGTTATATATGTTAAATGTCATATCTACTCACTGTCATTGTTGCCAACACGTGCAATTGCTCCTTGTTATCATATACCCACAGCATCTCTCTACCCATCTGTCTATTGATCTATTCATATATCTATTAGTCTAGAAAAACATCATGTAGTTCAATAGGTTCAACTTTTAAAGGGGTACTCTGGTGGAAAACATTTTTTTTTTTTAAATCAACTGGTGCGTGAAAGGTAAACAATTTGTAAATTACTTTTATTTAAAAATCTTAATCCTTCCAGTACTTATCAGCTGCTGTATGCTCCAGAGGAAGTTCTTTTCTTTTTGAATTTCTTTTATATTTGACCACAGTGCTCTCTGCTGACACCTCTGTTCATGTCAGGAACTATCCAGAGCAGGAGCAAATCCCCATAGCAATCCTCTCCTACTCTGGACAGTTCCTGACATGGACAGAGGTGTCAGCAGAGAGCACTGTGGTCAGACTAAAAAGAACAACTTAATCTCCTGTGGAGTACTGGAAGGATAACATTTGTAAATAGAAGTAATTTACAAATTCTTTCTGGCACCAGTTGAAAAAAAAAATTTCCACCAGAGTACTGCTTTAAATGAGTCTGTTTATTTTTATGATAAAATGTGCCTTCAAGGCTGGAATTAGCATCACTAGAACTGAATAAGACATTTTTGGGCATCTTGTCTCTAAAACCTTCAGTTTGGGATTCAAGGATTCAGCTCTTGTTTTTATTATTATATTCAGGATATCTGGTTATGTTACCTTTTTTTTAACATAATGTTTTGAAAATGTGTGTGAAAGAAAAGAAGTTACAATTGAGCCTTTTCCCCAAACCAGATCATTTGTTACATGGCCTTGCGGTAGGGATCCCTGCACTTGCTTTATAACATACACCTTATTGCTTTTAAACAGTAGGCAATATTTTAAGTACTTATAAAATAAATGCACTTGGACAATATCTGTCTCCAGAACAGTTTTTGCTGTTTCAGAAATCTTCGGACATGACATAGTGACAGGTCAGAAATTCTAAATTGCGGTCCATGAATCTGACACCACCTCAGTTTGGCTCTTTTACTGATATGGGCAGAACCAAGCAGAGTGCTGTAGGTGTAACAGCGCAGACTGGTTACTGAATGGCAGATCTCAGCTTCACCTACAGTGGCTTTTCCTAGGTTGTTACTGTGGCTCTCAGTACTCATTACAGGAGAGCTGTGGAATGACAAGCAGTAGTAAGCAAAACTTACAAGTACATATCGATACTGAAAGGTAACAAGAATGACATGATGAATGATTGGAGGATGATGCAAACGAATCATAATGATGGCTGTCAGGAATAAAACTGAAGATTAATGTGGACAAATACAAGGACTGGACTTAACTAACTCTCCTTAATCTCTCCCTAAACTCTAAGCTAACACAACTAAACACCAAACCTCCCAATGCAAATATCAATATAACACAAAATTGAATCCAGAAATGCAGAAGGACCAACACCCCCCCCAGTCTAAGGAAGATTTTGTTCCGAACGCTTGGAGTGGGGGTCACAACGTCATGGCCACAGCCCTCGTGACATCACACTACACCCCCTCAATGCAAGTCTATAGGAGGGGGCATGGCGGCAGCCACACCCCCACCCATAGAGTTGTATTGAGGGGGCATGGCCATGATGTCACCCCCACCCATAGAGTTGCATTGAGGGGGCATGGCCATGATGTCACCCCCACCCATAGAGTTGCATTGAGGGGGCATGGCCATGATGTCACGACCCTCGCACCCAGCGGTCTAAACGAACGCCAGGTGCTGCACAGAGATCATGGGGGTCCCAGCTGCAGGACCCCCGCAATGAGACCTCTTATCCCCATTGGATAGAGGATAAGATGTCTAGGGGTGGAGTACCCCTTTAACTAACCAGGACAGGCAGTAGATGGATCAGCTGTGAGACCATTGCAACTGCCTTAAACTATTAGAAGAAGAGATTCCTTAACAGTAGGAGGTTTATGAACTGTATACTACTCACCCTGCCTCTTGCATGAGAGCAAGAGGGAAAAAAAACCCTAACAAAGCAAAAAAGCCCCTATTTTCCAGTTAATAATAGAAATAGTAGCAGCCTGAATCTACCGATCAAAGCTTGTGACGTCACAATGACGTGAAGTTTTCTGAAACAATAGTTATACTTACAAGGGGATGTCCACTGCTGCAAGCATTCCAAACAGCTGACCGAGTAACATGGCATGTGGGGCACTAGTACTACCTTAAAACACCTTTATTCACCCAGTCCAAAGAGACTGTTTTGAGCTGGCATGCCTCACCCGCTCTTCCAACAATGACAGACTGCACATTTTGCAATGCTGGGTCCAGGTGAGAGGAGCGGAGAGGCTTGCCAGGACTGGATAATTTAAAGGTGATTTTCTCAAATATAAAGGTTGTGTGTGTATTATGTTAGTCTGTCAGCTGTTTGGAATGCCTGCAGCAGCTGAAATTCCCTTTAAGTAAGGAGAATTCCCTTTAAGTAAGGAGTGCCTGCATTAGTTCTGCCCATATGTGCTCCACCAACAGATGCCTTGATCAGGGATATGCCATGTTTCTCCTTTAGCTCTAATAGGGGATCTTACTTAAAGGGGTACTCCACCTCCCATTGACGTGCATTGAGGGGGTGTGGCCGTGATGTCGAGGGGGCGTGGCCGACCCCCCCCCCCAGCACGAAAACAGCGTTCGGAACATTTCCAAACGCTGGTCAGTGGAGTACCCCTTTTAAAGGGGCTGTCTTAGTGGCAAATGACTTTAAAAACATGTTCACATCAGGTTATTGTCGCCAGCTGTTGTTGGTTTTCCTCTTAGTAATGTTAGTTATCAGCATAGCTCCCTTATGCACTAGAGAAACTACTGTAATAAAAAACTGTACAGTGGGAGTTGTAGTTTTGCAACATCTGGAGGTCCGCAGGTTGAAGACCACTGGTATTGAAGGTTATACTGACGTGTCCCCGCCGCTTCAGACCGTCACCGCTGCCCTGGATGTCGCCTTCCATCGCTGTTGCCGCGTCCCCGTGGTGTCCCCGACGCTCCGGCAAGGCCTCTCCTTCCCCGGCATCCTCGCTCTCAGTCGCCGCCATCACGTCATTACGTATGCCGCTCCTATTGAATGACGGGACGGCGTGCGCAGCGACGTGATGGCGATGATGAAGAGCGCCGGCGATGCAAAGGATCCCAAAGAGGACGGGACGGAGCGCCGAGGACAGGTAAGTGATCGTCAGCGGACCACACGGGGCACCGTAAACGGCTATCTGGTGGCAGCTGAAGCAGTCTGCGCTGCCGGATAGCCGTTTATGCGATGGCCCCGACATACAAAAGCATCGTATGTTGATGCTGCCTTCAACATGTGATGGCCTCTGAGAGGCAATCGTATGTTGAAATTATAGTATTTCGGGGCCATCGTAGGTCGGGGGGTCACTGTATCAAAAATATAAATTGAAATGATGTCAAAAATTGCATCAGTGTCTTTTTCACCCCAAAGGTTTTAGCTCTTTTCGACTGCGTGCTCTGTCGGACTGACACATCCTCTAATTCCCAATATCTGAATACTACACTCAATAGGAAAGCATCTTTACTACAAAATGACCTCTCTACTGTATGGCCTGGGTTATTCAGCGGCTTATGTTACATGACGCCCAGTGAAGTCTGTTGTGTTGGTCGTGCACGATTTCATATTGTGGCTGTATAAGGTGGCATATCTCCATGCATTCCTTGGCACAAAAATAAATCCAAAATTCACAACTCTTTTAATATTGCTGATGTTATGTCTCTGAACAATGTTGTATTGGGAAAGCTTCTACCAGTGACTGTAATTTAGGATATGTCTGGAAGGAACCTCAGAACCGTCCTGCCCCTGCTG
Source organism: Hyla sarda (assembly GCF_029499605.1). Taxonomy (NCBI): domain Eukaryota; kingdom Metazoa; phylum Chordata; class Amphibia; order Anura; family Hylidae; genus Hyla; species Hyla sarda. The sequence goes on along the minus strand of NC_079190.1, from coordinate 143,163,897 downwards.
AATCCTACATAACATATAAACAATTTTCCACAAGCAACAAAGTGTCCAGAGCGCAGAAGGAACTTCATCTTTGTCACTGTTCCTTCCTGTATGATTCACATAGGTATTTTGGCACAATAAATAGGGGTTGTTCTTTTTTTGCAGCAAGATTCAGTGAAGGTAAAATCACTATTATTTTGATATATAATCTGGGTAAAGATCCCCCTGTCAGCCCTTGTGCATTCTTTTACTATTAATATGATGTCAATGTGCAAACATGTGCCAAGCCTGAATATGTTCTCCATCCTGATTGATATTGCTACGTGTCTGCTCCCTATGCAATGATTCACTGAAAGCACCAGTCTCTCTTCTCCACAAAAAAATGAATAAAATGTCTGTTTAAATGTGAAAACCTTTTGTGCAGTTTATTTCTATTCTTAGACCAAAAACACCCTAATAAAGCGAGTGTGTCCGCTGCCACAGCATACGCTCTGATGATATCATTTTACTGGATAAATGCAAAAAAAATCACCTTGTCAGGTCGATGTCTCTACTGTATTATTATTATTATGCAGCATTTATTAATGGGAAGCTCTAGTTTGGGAAGTAGCATTTTCCTTGCTGGCAATTGCTAGCTCTCCGTCCTCACAGTTATATAAGTGCACATCACGCGTACCCCGGCAGACCTATCAGATAATGGGGCCGTTTTGGGCCTGACAGGGTCCCTTTAAGTTTAGTTTCTGGGAAGTTAGCAGCAAGTACTGTTATTAGGGTAACTTGGTGTCACACGTTGGCATCAGGAAACAATGGGAATAGTTTTTCACCAGAACTACATTTTTTTTTAATGTAAATTTGCTTTCATGTAAGTTACCCTGTCCATACTGTTGGCTCAGTGCGAAGCTGTCACAGATCATCTCTCCTAAAATCATTTCATCTGAAGCCTTGGCTAATACAGAACTACCGATCTGATACTCGGACAAAGTTCATCATTTGACAGGAATATAAAACTACTATCAATCTATGTATCATGAGCAAATAGGCAGACTTTAAAGGGGTATTCCCGGTTTATACATCTTATCCTCTATCCATTCTCTTCCGGGCGTTGCTTCTGAGACAGGGACATGATGTCACTGTCTCGCCCCCTAGTGATGTGACACCACACCTCCTCCAATTGCAGAGTGTATGGAATTTATTTCGGGTTTCCTAAACCCTGGACTGGGAGTGACAGGAGGGGTGAGTATACAATAATTTTCCATCCCTGGTCTGGTATATTCTTTTTGTAATTGGAAAAATCTACCATACCTTTTCCTATGTCCTCACTTACAAATCTATTAAAAATACTTGGACATAACCTTATGGCACATGACTTGTAACTAGTCTCTGCCCAGAATACACAAGATTAAAGGGGTTATCCAGGATTTAGAAAACAAAGAAATAAATGCTGATTTCTTCAAAAAAACAGTCCTTCTGTTGTGTGTGGTATTGCAGCTCAGTAGTGAATAGAGCCAAACTGTAATACCACATGCAACCAGAGGACGGTTGCGCTGTCTTTGGAAGGTATTAGGGTGCATTCACACCACGTTTTGTACATACAGGTGCCAGATCTGGCAGGGGGAGGGGCAAACCGGGCTCTCCCGTACCCCTGCCGGATCAGCCCATGACTCCATTTACTTTAATCACCCGACCGGAGTCAAACGGTGACTCCGGTTGACTCAGTTTTGACCCGTATGCGGTTTCCTGACCGGTCCTAAAACCGTATTTACTACGTTTTTAGGTCCGGTCCAAAACCGCATACGGGTCAAAACTGTAATTAAAGTAAAAGGAGTCACGCAAAACTGAGCGGACTGGAGTCACCCGGTTTGCCCCTACCGGATCCGGCACCCGTATGTACAAAACGTGGTGTGAATGCACCCTTAGCTATGTTTTTCTATTCTTGAATAAGCCCTTTAACAACAACCCTCTGACATCTATCCCTCAGCCAACAGCAAATCCAGTAAACTAACCAGGGATTAATAATTTATCTATTCACTGCTAATGCGTATTCAGGTAAGCAATATCCACAGCACCACCAACATCCGGCACTTTCATGACATGGTGAAAGAATCGTGAGATTACTTCCATTATTGTTTACTACTATGGATGTCAAGCTAACTGTGCTGTAGTTACTGACTTTTCCACCACCCTTCTGGTGGATGGGAATTAGTTAGCAATTTTTCAATCTTCAGCTGGATTCCTTGTTAGTCATTGGCAATGGAAACGGCCAATTCCTTCTGTCTCCATATGGATGGTGGTAGCTGATTTAAAAACACGCACTGTTTTGTTGTATTTTTCCCCCATATCATTCACCAGTGTTTCCCAACCAGGGTGCCTCCAGCTGTTACAAAACTATAACTCCCAGCATGCCTTTGGCTGGGAGTTGTAGTTTTGCAACAGATGGAGGCACCCTGGTTGGGAAACACTGACATACACACTCACCATTACTAGTAATACAGCAGCATTTTTTCATATTCCAGCTCATGTGCGACCATGTGTTTTATTACTCTGACTTGGCCATATGATCACCAGTCTGACTCTCACAAAGTTACCGTGTGTCAGAGGATGTCAGTCCTGGGTCAGATGACTTTTTGTAAACTACAGGATGACCTCATCACCTACCACTGTCTATAAGTGATACCACAAGCTTCTTAGTAGCTCCCTCTGTAGGAATTCATGTAGTACAGTGATGGCCGTAAATGTTGGCACCCCTGAAATTTTTCAAGGAAATGAAGTATTTCTTACAGAAAAGGATTGCAGTAACGCATGTTTTGCTATACACATGTTTATTCCCTTTGTGTGTATTGGAACTAAACAAAAAAAAAAGAGGAAAAAAAGCAAATTGGACATAATGTCACACCATATTCCAAAAATGGTCTGGACAAAATTATTGGCACCCTTTCAAAATTGTGGATAAATAAGATTGTTACAAGCATGTGATGCTCCTCTAAACTCACCTGGGGCAAGTAACAGGTGTGGGCAATATAAAAATCACACCTGAAAGCAGATAAAAAGGAGAGAAGTTCACTTAGTCTTTGCATTGTGTGTCTGTGTGTGCCACACTAAGCATGGAACACACAAAGAGGGGAAGAGAACTGTCTGAGGACTTGAGAATCAAAATTGTGGAAAAATATCACAAACTGTGCGCAACATTATCAAGAAGTTTGCAACCCATGGCACTGTAGCTAATATCCCTGGGCGTGGACAGAAGAGAAAATTGATGAAAGGTGTCAACACAGGATAGTCCAGATGGTGGATAAGCAGCCCCAAACAAGTTCCAAAGATATTCAAGCTGTCCTGCAGGCTCAGGGAGCATCAGTGTCTGCACGAACTATCCGTCGACATTTAAATGAAACGTTATGGCATAAAAAAGCAAGACTACATATTAGCCTAAATGAACTTTAACCCCTTAAGGACTGAGACCTTTTTCACCTTAAGGACCATTTTTTGCAATTCTGACCACTGTCACTTTAAACAGTAATAACTCTGGAATGCTTTTAGTTATCAATCTGATTTCGAGATTGTTTTTTCGTGACATATTCTACTTTAACATAGTGGTAAAATTTTGTGGTAACTTGCATCCTTTCTTTGTGAAAAATCCCAAAATTTGATGAAAAATTTGAAAATTTAGCATTTTTCTAACTTTGAAGCTCTCTGCTTGTAAGGAAAATGGATATTCAAAATATTTTTTTTTTTATTCACATATACAATATGTCTACTTTATGTTTGCATCATAAAATTGACGTGTTTTTACTTTTGGAAGACACCAGAGGGCTTCAAAGTTCAGCAGCAATTTTCAAATTTTTCACAAAATTTTGAAACTCGCTTTTTTTCAGGGACCAGTTCAGGTTTGAAGTGGATTTGAAGGGTCTTCATATAAGAAATACCCCATAAAAGACCCCATTATAAAACTGCACCCCCCAAAGTATTCAAAATGACATTCAGTCAGCGTTTTAACCCTTTAGGTGTTTCACAGGAATAGCAGCAAAGTGAAGGAGAAAATTCACAATCTTCATTTTTTACACGCGCATGTTTTTGTAGACCCAATTTTTGAATTTTTGCAAGGGGTAAAAAGGAGAAAATTTTTACTTGTATTTGAAACCCGATTTCTCTCGAGTAAGCACATACCTCATATGTCTGTTAATTGTTCGGCGGGCGCAGTAGAGGGCTCAGAAGGGAAGGAGCGACAAATGGTTTTTGGGGGGCACATTTAGGATGCCCCTATGGTGCCAGAACAGCAAAAAAAACACATGGCATACCATTTTGGAAACTAGACCCCTCGGGGAACATAACAAGGGGTAAAGTAAACCTTAATACCCCACAGGTGATTCACGACTTTTGCATACGTAAAAAAAAAAAAAATTCCATAAAATGATTGGTTTCCCAAAAGTTTTACATTTTTAAAAAGGGTAATAGCAGAAAATACCCCCCAAAATTTGAAGCCGAATTTCTCCCTATTCAGAAAACACCCCATATGGGGGTGAAAAGTGCTCTGCTGGCGCACTACAGGTCTCAGAAGAGAAGGAGTCAAATTTGGCTTTTTTGAAGGAAATTTTGCTCTGGGGGCATGCCGCATTTAGGAAGCCCCTATGGTGCCAGGACAGCAAAAAAAAACACATGGCATACCATTTTGGAAACTAGACCCCTTGGGGAACGTAACAAGGGGTAAAGTGAACCTTAATACCCCACAGGGGTTTCACAACTTTTGCATATGTAAAAAAAAAAAAAAAATTTACCTAAAGTGCCAGGTTTCCCAAAAAATTTACATTTTTACAAGGGGTAAAGTGAACCTTAATACCCCACAAGTGTTTCACGACTTTTGCATATGTAAAAAAAATAATTTTTTTTTTACCTAAAATGCCTCTTTTCCCAAAAATTTTACATTTTTAAAAAAGGGTAAAAGCAAAAAATACCCCCCAAAATTTGTAACACAATTTCTCCCGAGTACGGCGATACCCCATATGTGGCCCTAAACTGTTGCCTTGAAATACGACAGGGCTCCAAAGTGAGAGCGCCATGCGCATTTGAGGCCTAAATTAGGGACTTGCATAGGGGTGGATATAGGGGTATTCTACGCCAGTGATTCCCAAACAGGGTGCCTCCAGCTGTTGTAAAACTCCCAGCATGCCTGGACAGTCAGTGGCTATCTGGCAGTACTGGGAGTCGTTGTTTTGCAACAGCTGGAGGCTCCGTTTTGGAAACAGTGGCGTACAAGACGTTTTTCATTTTTATTGGGGAGGGGGGCTGTGTAGGGGTATGTGTATATGTAGTGATTTTTACTTTTTATTTTATTGTGTGTTAGTGTAGTGTAGTGTTTTTAGGGTACAGTCACACGGGCGGGGGTTCACAGTAGTTTCACGCTGGCAGTTTGAGCCGCAGCTCAAACTTGCAGCCGGATACTTACTGTAATCCTCCGCCCATGTGAGTGTACCCTGTACGTTCACATTGGGGGGGGGGGGGAACATCCAGCTGTTGCAAAACTACAACTCCCAGCATGTACGGTCTATCAGTGCATGCTGGGAGTTGTAGTTTTGCAACTGCTGGAGGCTCCGTTTTGGAAACAGTGGCGTACCAGATGTTTTTCATTTTTATTGTGGAGGGGAGGGGGGTTGTATAGGGGTATGTGTATACGTAGTGTTTTTTTTTACTTTTTATTGTGTGTTAATGTAGTGTTTTTAGGGTACAGTCGCACGGGCGGGGGGTTCACAGTAGTTTCTCGCTGGCAGTTTGAGCTGCGGCAGAAAATTTGCCGCAGCTCAAACTTGCAGCCGGATACTTGCTGTAATCCTCCGCCCATGTGAGTGTACCCTGTACATTCACATTGGGGGGGGGAACATCCAGCTGTTGCAAAACTACAACTCCCAGCATGCACTGATAGACTGTACATGCTGGGAGTTGTAGTCTATCAGTGCATGCTGGGAGTTGTAGTTTTGCAACAGCTGGAGGCACACTGGTTGTGAAACACAAAGTTTGGTAACAAACTCAGTGTTTTGCAACCAGTGTGCCTTCAGCTGTTGCAAAAGCTACAACCCCCAGCATGTACGGACAGCGGAAGGGCATGCTGGGTCTTGTAGTTATGCAACAGCTGGAGGCATACTACTTTGGCTGGGGATGCTGGGGACTGTAGTTATGCAACAGCTGGAGACACACTGGTTTGCTACATAACTCAGAGTGCCTTCAGCTGTTGCAAAACTACAACTCCCAGCAGTCACCGACAGCCAACGGGCATGCTGGGAGTTGTAGTTATGCAACCAGCAGATGCACTACTACAACTCCCAGCATGCACTTTAGCTGTTGGTGCAAGCTGGGAGTTGTAGTTACACAACAGCTGAAGGTACACTTTTCCATAGAAAGAATGTGCCTCCAGCTGTTGCAAAACTACAAGTCCCAGCATGCCCATAAGGGCATGCTGGGAGTTGTGGTGATCTGCCTCCTGCTGTTTCATAACTACAGCTCCCAGCATGCCCTTTTTGCATGCTGGGAGCTGTTGCTAAGCAACAGCAGGAGGCTGTCACTCACCTCCAACGATCCACGCCGCATCACATCAGTCCCTCGTCGTCACCGCCGCGGCCGTCGCTCCTGGGGCCCCGATCCCAACATTGACGCCGGGGATCGGGGTCCCCAGCACCTGGGGTGCACGTCCCGCACCCGCTCACGTCCTCCTGTAATTCCGGGTCACCGGGTCACTGGAGACCCGATTGACCCGGAATCTGCCGCAGATCGCTGGACTGAATTGTCCAGCGATCTGCGGCCATCGCCGACATGGGGGGGCATAATGACCCCCCTGGGCGATATGCCCCGATGCCTGCTGAACGATTTCAGCAGGCATCGGGCACCGGCTCCCCTCCAGCTAGCGGCGGGGGGGCTGGGATTTGACAGGACGTACTCAAACGTCCTGAGTCCTTAAGGACTCGGAAAAGGGGCCGTTTGAGTACGTCCTGCGTCCTAAAGGGGTTAATAAACCAAAAGAGCTGGAGAGTTCTGAAGTGGCCAGAAATGGGTCCAGATCTAAATCCCATTGGACACCTGTGGAGAGATCTTAAAGGCGCCCTTCCAATAAGAGAGATCGGGAGCAGTTGGCAAAGGTAGAGTGGTCCAACATTCCGGCTGAGAGGTGTAAGAAGTTTATTGATGGTTATAGGAAGCGACTGATTTCAGTAATTTTTTACAAAGGGTGTGCAATCAAATATTAAGTTAAGGGTGCCAATAATTTTGTCCAGCCCATTTTTGGAGTTTGATGTGACATTATGTGCAATTTTCTTTTTTTTCCTCCCTTTTTTGGTTTAGATCCAATACACACAAAGGGAATAAACATGTGTATAGCAAAAACATGTGTTACTGCAATCCTATTCTGCGAGAAATACTTCACAAAAATTTCACGGTTGCCAACATTTACGGCCATGACTGTAATAACTACTGCAAGGAGATGGGTAGTTTACATGTTTGATGTCTGTAGAACAACACAGAATAAAAATAGTAGCAGGCAAGAGCTCATTTTATACTACTTGCAGTATTTGTTTGATTTAGACTGAAAACACCCTTTCAGTTTTTATGCAATTTATATCCCATTTGTCGCTTTGACTAAATGAATTGCACCATAAGCTGCATGTATGAATCTACCCTAATGGTATGTTCACACGGACGGACCCGCAGTGTATTTTACGCTGCGGATCCACTGACGATGGACCCCTTCATTGTGCCTCCATCTGTGCCTACTCATAGCAGCAATCCGCCGCTACGAGCAGACACGCTACGATGTGCGAGTCGACGTGCTCATGTACAGTGTACTCACGTACATCGCGTCTAATCCCTGAGCTAGGCAGAGAGCAGCCACAATGTGTGCGAGTATACTGCACATGCCCGCGGCGACACGCACATCGCAGCGTGTCTGCTCATAGCGGAGGATTAAATTATCCGGAGGATTGCCGCTATAAGTAGGCACAATGTAGGGGTCCATCGTCGGCAGATCCGCAGTGTAAAATACGCTGCGGATCTGTCCGTGTGGACATACCCTAAGACCACTTTCACACAGTCGTATTTTGTATCCGGGAGTCCATAACACTGAATAAATGCAAATAATTGAATTAATACTAACGTTCTGTGTAAGTTCCACTCCTAGTTTTGGCTTCCAAATACTAATGCAAAATATTGAATACTGAAAGTGGCCCAACAGGTAAGTTCTTATGACAAATTTGATGCATGTACTATATGCATGAGGGGACATTTTTTCGCCAGACCCTGCATACTTTTTCATAGGATCAGTGGTGGGTCTGCTGGACCCCATCCATATCCAGCCGATGTGTTAGAAATGACTATTTCTGGAAAGTCTAATTAACTCTCATTCTTGTTTGCACTAACAGAAATCTGACACCAGATGGCGCTGTCCTACACTTTAGCTAATGTGATGTTTATGAAGTGAAGTATACAATATACCTAAATATACATAAAGCAGCAGGACAAGAATTTGAGAACTAGTATAGTAAAGATTGCATAAAGAAACAAACTAGAAGGTTGCATCTGAGAATTACAGTATTTGTACATGCATACATAAAATATTATTTAAGCAAATACAGTGAAAGAAGAATATTTCGTAAATGTAAACACCAATGAAATGTATTACATCTGCAGTTGCATAAAAGTGTAAAGTGATGGCATATCACCAGAATACAACATCACTTTATGATAGGTGGTCCGATCTCTTTGACCCCCACCGATCATAAAAATGAAGGTGCCATAGCACAGGTGGCAGCTTCACTGTGCAGGAAAACATCATAAATTGATGGCATATCCTAACGTGCCATTACTTTATGAGTTTGGACTACTCTTTAATACAGTGTTTTCAAACAATGTGCCTCCAGCTGTTACAAAACTACAACTCCCAGCATGCCTGGACAGCCAAAGCAGCCAACAGTAGGAGGCACACTGTGTGGAAAACACTGATTTATTATAAAGCCATTCACTAATACAATCTCCTAGTACTGCATGGGCATTCCTATAATACTTTGCACGGCTTTTACAGATCACACCAGCTGCTATTTATGGTCTGTAGATAGTCTAGGGCAAAAAAACTGTTTTATCCTCAAAATGTAAACATTTTCCCACATTCCTGTATTTCCTGGTGGTAAATAAATTCTAGTACAGTCCCCTCCAATATTCTCCAGCCCCAGAGGTTATTTTCCTTTGGCGCTTACCAATGCTTTTGTACTTTGCTAAACATCCACTCATCCACAAGGAAGGACGCAGCAGACCATATTCCAAAGTACCAAACAAAAAAATATGGGGCCTTGTATATATGTATACTAGCTGAGTACCCAGCTTTGCCCAGTTTTTCCTTAATAATCCTTGTTGGGGATGAAAATCAACAAAGGATGAAGCTTTTGACTTCATATCCCGTCCTCATATCCCGACCTCCTATCCTAACCTCCTATCCCGTCCTCATATCTTGACCTCATATACCATCATCATATCCCGTTCTCATATCCCATCCTCCTATCTCGACCTCATATCCTGATCTCATATCCCGTCCTCCTATCTCGACCTCATATCCCGTCCTCATATGCCGACCTCATATCTCGACCTCCTATCCCGTCTGCATATCCCAACCTCATAACCCGTCCTCATATCCCGACCTCATATACCGTCCCCACAGCCCATCCTCATATCCCGACCTCATATCCCATCTTTATATCCCATCCTCATATCCCGTCCTCAGGTGGGACTGATTTGTGATGAAGATATTGTAAGCTGAAAATAGAAGGGGATGTGGCTTTGTGGGACTGAGCGTGATTTGCAAGCAAAACCGCTGCACAAAAAGGGTAGATAATAAAAGGGTGGGGCTTCAAATGTGGGAGTGTCTTTGTGAGATGGGGTGTGGCTTGCAAGCCGGATTGACACATTCACCAGGAGATGCAGAGCGGAGCTTGTGGAGTAAGGTAACGGAAGTCCCATATACTTGCATGGGACTTGAAACAAAAACCCATCTTTTATATAAGGGTGTAGGTAAGGGTTAATTTAACTATCATACATTTTTACTTGACATATAAGTAATATCTGTACCAGGTATTATTGAAATATCTCCAGCCGTACGGAAGTTATGTGGGAACATACATTTCCCATTGATTTGCATGGGACTTTAACCCCTTAACGACCAAGGACGTATATTTACGTCCTTGGCCGGCTCCCACGATATAACGCGGTGACCCCGCGTCATATCGGGTCAGTCCCGGCATGTATCTGAAGCCGGGACCCGGGGCTAATAGAGTGTGGCAGCGATCGCGGTGCCGCTCGCTATTAACCCTTTAGACGCGGCGTTCAAAGTTATTCAGCACTATGTGGCTGTAACATCTGTTTGTGTGGTACATGAGATTAGGCAGGAATATATAGTCTCTCTTCCCCTAAGTGTTACCTCTCTTTATGATGACTGCAAAATACAGAATCTACTCAAATCACATAACATGTGAAAGGGAGGTGTGCTGTTTTTGTGTAATACTGACTTGTCAAAATGGCATATACAGTTTTATACAGATGGCCAATGGTTTTCCAGAGTTCCTATCCGCTAAGGTATTCTGGCTTGAGCTACCACTCTTCATTGGCTGGCACTTTTATAGCCTAAACCTCACCCGCCTAACTGCACCAGCCCAGTCTAGACCACACTTCATGACTTTGTGATATGCATATAGCTTTTACATTTTGTACTTCCTCTAATCCACTCTAAAGTAACACTTTGGGCAAGACTGATACACTGGGTAATGTGTTTCAAAGAACGAATCCTTGTGTCATGCAATAGGATCAGTTTATGTAGTGTGTATTATAGCTATGTAATGTAGAGAAAATAAATAGTCCATATACATTAATGTCACTGTTACAAACAGAAAAAAGTGAGAATTGTAAATATAGGATGCATCATAAAAAGTACCATAGAAGTAAGAGACATGCTGATGTACACCAATTAGCCACAACATTAAAAAACCTTGTGATGCCAAACAGCTCTCACCCTTCGGAGCCTGGAGTCTACAAGACTTCTTAAAGTGTCCTGTGGTGTATGGCACCAAGACATTAGAAGCAGGGGTCAGGGGCATAACTACATGGTGGGAGATTAATCAAAACCTGTGTAGAGGAAAAGTTGACCAGTTGCCCATAGCAACCAATCAGATTGCTTCTTTCATTTTTTAAAAGGCCACTGAAAAATGAAAGAAGTGATCTGATTGGTTGCTGTGGGCAACTGGTCAACTTTTCCTCTACACAGGTTTTGATAAATCTCCCCCATGGGGTGCAGAAGGTGTAGTTGCACCTATGTCCAGAAGCCCGAGGGGCTGATAATGGCTCCCTTTCCTATAAAAGGAAACCATGCTATATAAAAAAGCATCATAGTTGATGGCACTGTTACAGATTTTACATTGGGGTCCCACATCTTTAGGTTTTGTCTTTGGTAGGGCTATTGCGGTTCTTCAAATAGAAAAAAGAAAACTATACCCTCTTCAGCCTGCTTCCAAGATGAGTACTTGGAGCAAGACTTGCCTACTCAGCACATCCCACACATGCTTGGTTGGACTGAGATCTCTGCAATTTTGAGGCCAAGTCCACACCTTAAATTTCTGAACAACTTTTAAATTGTGGCTGGATGCATAATCCTGCTTAAAAAGGCCACTGCTATCGGGGAATATATTTAGCGATGAAGGAGTATACTTACACAATGCTACTAGACTCATAACATCCTGTACTCACCGCAAGGTAATGGACTTGACGCTCCTATTTGGAAGACACCGGTGGATTAGGTCTCAGAACACCCGTGGGCGCTCAAAGGCGACTTCTTCTGGCCTGAAGAAGAGCCAGAAGAAGCGCATATGCGTGAAACCGCTGGCAGTCACCTGTGAGCGCCCATGGACGTTGTGAGACCGGAACCACCGCTGTCTTCCATATAGGAGCGTCAAGTTCAATACCTTGCGGTGAGTGCAGGATGCTTTGAGTCTAGTAGCATTGTATATTACTGAAGTCTGTTTCATTCATACTTCCTAGCACTGCTGCTGGTCTTTATGTTTCTGTCCGCACCCCTACCTTGTAAAGCGGTAATCCGTGTGTATTTGAGTTCTCGATTGGGAGAGTTGGTAGTGCCATCCTGAATACCTCTGAGGCCACGAAAGGATTATACTTAGTCTTCAACAATGTTTAGGTAGGTGGTAACATCCATATGAGCAAAGACCCAAGGTTTTCCATCAGAAAATTGGCTAGTGCACTGCATATTGGGAATACCCTTATAATACTCAATCATCCAGCCTTTACAATTTTACCTTTGTCAGAGTCGCTCAGATCCTTAAAATTTCCGATTTCTCTGCTTCAAACACATCATCATTAGGATTGTTCACTTCACTTGTTCCCACCTCTTGGCAGACACCATTGTAACAAGATAATACATATTGTAATGTTATGGCCGATCAGTGTCTTCAGTAATAGTGTCTGCACTAAATTTCATCTGCCCTAGAAAAAAATCTACCTTACAGTTATTTTGTATTTTAATTCCACTATGAGTGTTTGCTGTTTTTTTTTTCCTATGGGTGTAATGTTGTGTAGTGGAAGAAACAAGTATTAGAAACTGGAAATCCTGTTATTAATCACGATAGAAGTGGTTAGTCCCATTATAGCTTCTGTCATATATTAATAACCATTCTGGAAATTAAATCATCCAAGTATGAAAATACCGCAGGGCAGAGAAGACTCAATTGGTTTCTCCCTCGGGACAGCTAATAGTTTTATTGTTATAGTCGGTGCTGCACATGGCAGGCATGGACAAATAAAGTATGTGCCTGTAATGTAAAACTGACTAAGAGAAAACATTTACAAAAACCCCCAGCAAAAAAATATAGATTCCTTAAATGATATTGATAAATCCAGCCTTTTCACTTTCTAGTAAATACACAAATCACATTTAAGATAAAAACAATGTTTAATACCTGAACATTCTGGCTTCATGAAATCTACCTCAAACAAATAAAGGTACAGTAGGGGGAACAAGTATTTGATACACTGCCGATTTTGCAGGTTTTCCTACTTACAAAGCATGTAGAGGTCTGTAATGTTTATCGTCAACTGTGAGAGATGGAATCTAAAACAAAAATCCAGAAAATCACATTGTATAATTTAAAAAAAAATGAATTCGCATTTTATTGCATGACATAAGTATTTGATACATCAGAAAAGCATAATTTAATATTTGGTACAGAAACCTTTGTTTGCAATTACAAAGATCAAATGTTTCCTGTAGTTTTTGACGAGGCTTGGACACACTGCAGCTGGGATTTTGGCCCACTCCTCCATACAGACCTTCTCCAGATCTTTCAGGTTTCGAGGCTGTCGCTGGCAATACGAACTTTCAGCTCCTTCCAAAGATTTTCTATTGGGTACTGTGAGAGACAGAATCTAAAACAAAAATCTAGAAAATCACATTGTATGATTAACAAAAAAAATTAATTTGCATTTTATTGCATGACGTAAGTATTTGATCACCTACCAACCAGTAAGAATTCCGTCTCTCACAGACCTGTTATTTTTTCTTTAAAAAGTCCTCCTGTTCTCCACTCATTATCTGTATTAACTGCACCTGTATAAAAGACACCTGTCCACACACTTAATGAAACAGACTCCAACCTTTCCACAATGGCCAAGACTAGAGAGCTGTGTGAGGACATCAGGAATAAAATTGTAGACCTGCACAAGCTGGGATGGGCTACAGGACAATAGGCCAGCAACTTGGTGAGAAGGCAACAACTGTTGGCGCAACTATTAGAAAATGGAAGAAGTTCAAGATGACAGTCAATCTCTCTCGATCTGGGGCTCCATGTAAGATCTCATCTCGTGGGGCATCAATGATCATGAGGAAAGTGAAAGATCATCCCAGAACTACATGGCAGGACCTAGCCAATGACAAAGAGTATATTGAAGAGGGTGACTGGAGAAGTACAGGAATTACTTCAGCGCTGGACACATGGAATAAGCAGGACCACAGGAATAAAACTAGGTCTGTTTAACCCTCTCAATCCACATCCACTCCAGGAAGGCTGCAGATGCTACATTGGTTCCACGCGCTCTGCATTGTTGTGTGTGAGTCCACACAACCTAGTTTGTTAAGTGGCTGTTGGTTACCCTCCCCCAACCCTGCTAGCTTGAGATAAGATCCTATACACGGAGCGCCGTCTTTCTCTTTTTCAAATGACCTAAAGAGAGCTGGGACCACAGTCTACAAGAAAACCATTTGTAACACACTACGGTGTCATGGATTAAAATCCTGCAGTGCATGCAAGGTCCCTCTGCTCAAGCCAGCGCATGTCCAGGCCCATCTGAAGTTTGCCAATGACCATCTGGATGATCCAGAGGAGGAATGGGAGAAGTTCATGTGGTCTGATGAGACAAAAATAGAGCTTTTTGGTCTAAACTCCACCCGCCGTGTTTGAAGGAAGAATGATGAGTACAACCCCAAGAACACCATCCCAACTGTGAAGCATGGAGGTGAAAACATCATTCTATGTGGCTGCTTTTCTTTAAAGGGGACAGGACGATTGCACCATATTGAGGGGAGGATGGATGGGGCCATGTATCGCAAGATCTTGGCCCATAACCTCCTTCCCTCAGTAAAAACATTGAATATGGGTCATGGCTGGGTCTTCCAGCATGACACTGACCCGAAACACACATCCAGTCTCCAGACCTGAACCCAATAGAAAATCTTTGGAAGGAGCTGAAAGTCCATATTGCCCAACGACAGACCCTAAACCTGAAAGATCTGAAGAAGGTCTGTATGGAGGAGTGGGCCAAAATCCCAGCTGCAGTGTATGTAAACCTGGTCAAGAACTACAGGAAATGTTTCATCTCTATAATTGCAAACAAAAGTTTCTATACCAAATATTAAGTTATGCTTTTCTGATGTATCAAATACTTTTGTCATGCAATAAAATGCTAATAATTTTTTTTTAAATGATACAATGTGATTTTCTGGATTTTTGTTTTAGATTTTTTCTCTCCCAGTTGAAGAATACCTATGATAAACATTACAGACCTTTACATGCTTGGTAAGTAGGAAAACCTGCAAAATTGGCAGGGTATCAAATACTTGTTCTCCCAACTGTTAATGATTTTAAGTAATCGTATATGTTTTTTCAGATCAGGTACAGAAGGGGATGTGAAATTACCTTGTTCCAACAAAAGAACAGTCAAATGTATCTTTTATCTGTTTTGCAGAGGAAAAGGTCCATTGAAGTCTATGGAGAGGGATTAAAATGCGCATACTGTGAAATCAGAAAATCTTCTGACCATTAACAAATCATGTTTTCCCCCATGATTCTGCCGTCAATACCCCACAATGAGAATGTGAAAACAGAATTTTTGAATTTTTTTCAAATGTATTAAAAAGGCAAAACTAAAATATGGCACTGACATAAGTATTCAGACCCTTTACTCAGGACATAGTTGAAGCACCTTTGGCAGCAATTACAGTGTCCAGTCTTCTGGGATGATGCTAAAAGGTTTGTACATCTAGATTGGAGAATTTTCTGCCATTCTTCCTTGCAGATCCTCTTAAGCTCTGTCAGGTTAAATGAGGACCCTTGGTGGACAGCTACTTTCAGATCTCTCTAGAGATTCGGGTCACTGCCTTGTTGGAAAATGGACCTTTGTTCCAGTCGGAAGGTCCAGAGCACTCTAGGTCACACTTTCATGAAAGGGAAACTGACAGCCAGTTCACCCACACTAAACCCAATACACAGGGTTATAGTGCCGGTAAACCAAATTACAATAAGGTATTTCTTACCCTGATCTGCAGTCTGGTTCCAGAGATACTAGTTGAATTAGCCTGCATTGCTAATAGTAGGCTTTGCGCAATGGAGGTGGGACATTCCGAGTCCGGCCTCCATTGTATAAAACCAGCTATTAGCAATGGAAGTCAATCCAATGTTTTGTTTTTTTCTGGAACTAGACCGTGGATCTGGGTGATACCTTGTTGTAATCCAGTTCATCCGCATTATAATCCTGTGCAGGTGAACCAGCTGTCCCTTTAAGAACGTCTCTATGCTTTGCTCCATTGAGCGTTCCCTTAACCCTGACCAGTCTCTCTGTCCAAGCAAACACCCCATGATGCTGCTACCACTGTCACCAGATACTTCACTGTAGGGATGGGATTCGGCAGGTGATATGCAATGCTTGGTTTTCTCCAGTCATGAAGCTTAGAATTGAGGGCAAAAAGTTTAATCTGCAAACTCCAGGTGGCTGCCATGTTTCTTTCACTAAGGAGAGGCTTCTGTTGGCCTACTCTGCCAAAAAGTCCAGATTAATGGAGGCTGCAGTGATGGCTGATCTTCTGGAAGTTTCTCCCATCAGGATCTTTGGAGCTCAGCCAGAGGGATTATTAGGTTCTTGGTCACCTCTCTTACTAAGGCCCTTCTCCCTCGATTACTTAAAGAGGTACTCTGGTGGAAAACATTTTTTTTGTTTTTTTTAAATGAACTGGTGCCAGAAAGTTAAAAAGATTTGTAAATTACTTCTATTAAAAAATCTTTACCCTTCCGGTACTTTTAAGCAGCTGTATGCTACAGACGAAATTATTTTCTTTTTCAATTTTTTTTTGTCTTGTCCACAGTGTTCTCTGCTGACACCTGATGCCCATATCAGGAACTGTCCAGAGCAGCATAGGTTTGCTATGGGGATTTTCTCCTGCTCCGGACAGTTCCGGATAGAATTTCCTCTGTAGCATACAACTGCTTAAAAGTACTGGAAAGGTAAAGCTTTTTTTTATAGAAGTCATTTACAAATCTGTTTAACTTTCTAGCACCAGTTGATTTAAAAAAAAAAATTCCACCGGAGTACCCCTTTAATTTGGTGGGGTGGCCAACTCTAGGAAGGGTCCTGGTTGTTCTTCCATTTAATGCTTATGGATACCACCGTGTTTTGGAAACTTTCAGCGCAGTAGACATATTTTGTACCCTTCTTAAGATCTTTGGTATTTGCTCTGACTTATAGACAGGGGTACATGTTTCCAAATCCTGTCAATCACCTGAATTTACCACAGGAGACTCCAATAAGGTGTAGAAACATCTTATAAAGCGTCTATTTACACGGCACAATTTCCGTTTGCGCAATTCCGCCTCAAATTAAAGCCCATAGACTTCTATGGGATTCCGCACTCCCATTCACACTTCGGAATTTCCGCTTGCGGAAATTCCGAAGTGTGAATGGGAGTGCGGAATCCCATAGAAGTCTATGGGCTTTAATTCGAGGTGGAATTCAGCAAGCGGAAATTCTGCCGTGTAAATAGACCCAAAGAAGATCAGAGAAAATGTGAGTCCTGAAGAGCTAGATATGTGAAATTTTATTTTTTTATTTTTTATAAATTTGCTAATTCTGCTTTCACTTTGTATTATTATTACTACGTGGCGCACAGAATGATGGGAGAAACTTGATTTTTTGTAATTTTAATACAAGGCAGCCACATAAAGGGTCTGAAAACATTCTAATGCATTGTACATATGTGTGCATTCTGCCTTTGATCAGTTTCATCCTTTTTTTCAAAGTATAATTCAATTTTCTGCCTAACAGACAGCCCACGAGTACAATATATTCTGTACATCAATACAGATGCAATACTGAAAATACCGATACCGTACTGAAGCCATTTCATCTGTAATATGTCTCCATTTTGGATCTGTATAAGACTGGTTTCACACAGCAGTACAGTGATCCCTCAACTTACAATGGTCTCAACATACAATGGTTTCAACATACAATGGTCTTTTCTTGACCATCGTAAGTTGAAACCAAACTCAACATACAATGTACAGACAGTCCAGATCTGTGAAACATGTCAATGGCCGGAAGAACCGACCAATCAGAATGGACATTCATTGGTAAAACCCCTGTATTACTGAAGTGCATGCACTGACTGGTGTCTGGTAGCGCCCCCTACAGTACAGGGAGGTATTACATGTTCTGTACACTTTACCTGTACCAGGGTTAGCTGCTCCTTTGGACACCAGGTGAGGGCGACTTCATGTTACTTTTTTAGGACATTGCGTGTACTGTACAGGACCCTAAAGAAGCTCCTGTCCTCTACATAGACCAGTGTTTCCCAAGCAGGGTGGTCTCAGCTGTTGCAAAACTATAACTCCCAGCATGCCCGGACAGCCGTTGGCTGTCCGGGCATGCTGGGAGTTGTAGTTTTGCAACAGCTGGAGGCTCCCTGCTTGGAAACACTGATGTAGACAGTGATTACAGCTCCCAGCAGATCTTTCTTACTTTTATATGTAAGGACTTGCTTTATCTATATTAGTTATCTACTTATCTTTCTTTAATCCTCACTTTTTCCTATTTTTGGATGACATTTTGGTGCCTTTAGAACCAATTACCAGATTTCCATAGAGTTCTGTTCTCAACATACAATGGTTTCAACAAACAATGGTCGTCCTGGAACCAATTAATATTGTAATTTGAGGGACCACTGTATTACAGTCAGTATATTTCACAAGTATTTGGTAGCCAAAACCAGTAGAGCATAAATAGAGAAAAGGTACAATGGAAAGTGCTTTAGACCCACATCTGGTTTGGGCTACCAAATACTGGTGTAAAATATTGATGGTGTGAAACCAGCCTTACTGCCATTTACCAATGCACTTCTGTAATAGAGGCCTAACAGTCATTCTTATGGTCCACCACTAGATGGCAGTCTAATGTTTTCCTATTTTATCCACTTGACTAAATATTTGTGATGAACATTATACATAGGGAAAGGTACTTATTAAATCTTCTAGGAGTGTTATGAAAATGTTTGCTGCCTGCTTTGTATGCAGTCACATGAGCTGTGTACATGAAAGCCCGTGGACATCTGAGCAGGTATCTCATTTGCTCTTTACTTGAGGGAGAACTCACTTACCTCCAGCGTTTCTAAGAAGTCCCATAACACAGCGCACCTTGATATGTAGTAATGAGCCCATTCCAAGGGTATTATGGTTTTTCACCGTCCTCATTGTTTGTGAATGACTTTCCTTAGTGGGGTTTATCAGGATTTATAAATACAATAACCCTTTTTATGCTTACAATGTTAAAGGAGATATCCAGTGGTGAAAAACTTATCCTCTATCCTAAAGATAGGGGATAAATTTCAGATCGCGGGGGGTCCGACCGCTTGGGCCCCCCGCGATCTCCTGTACAGGGCCCCGACAGCCCCCCCAATACAACTCTATGGCAGAGCTGGAGCGATGTATTGAGGGGGCCTGTCGGCCGCCGCTTCCTGCAGTGATAAACTACCCCTTTAAAACACACCAAATGTTAGCTTGTTCATTTCTGGTCCTTTCTGCAGCACTGATCCCTCTAATACAGGGATCTCTGTGTTTTGCTGTATCTTCTGAATTTGGCTCACAAAGCCCCCTGGTCTGCTGCTCACTCATTTTGACATCCACTTCTCAGGAAGGGGTATGTTCAAGGCAAGAACTGAGCCCGCCCTCACTCACCATGCATTCACTTCCTCCCTGAGTCTGCTGTGCTGTGCTGGGTATCTTCATCCAATCACTGCAGAATGCTATGTTACCCCCCCCCCCCCCCCGCCCCATCTCTCTGTTTTCATGCTGCAGTCTGATAAACAGTATAGAAGTGAGCACAGAGAAGTGCCAGTCCCGTCCTCACGTTCTGGACTTTGTCCTTGCCTATGCTTCAGCTGGGACAAAAATGATGCTGTAGTCAGACAGTTCTGGATAGTATGGAGACCCCTAGTGGTCTTTTTTTTTTATAAGCCATGATTTCTATAAAAAGAAGACAACATTTTCTTATGAAGTGTATTAGAAAGGTTAATGTTTTGTGAAGATGTGCATCTTATAAAAAGTTTCTGATTCTGACATTGCACATTTAAAGACTCTTGTGCTAAATAAGAAAAAAGTATTAGGGAGCTTTTACATGTGCTGTTTTGATGCAGTTTTTGCAGCCAAAACTAAGATTGGATTAAAAAACCAAACACGATGGCACAAGTGAATGCCCCCTCATAAGATTCATACTATTGTTTAGACATCAATCTAAAACCCCTGGACCAGACTGACTGCAGCTCTCCGCACTCACCTCCATTGCCCTTCCCTCTGTAACAAAAAACTCTATTTTAATTCCCTGGCATATCTTAATGATGCATCATCCAAAAATTCAACGTTTCAACATTTCCTAAATGTTCTGCCCTTTTTTTCTGATTATTTAATACAGGTACTTTAGAATATGGTACTTTTTCTTTTAGACACAATACTTACCATCACACCATTTTATCTTAAGAATCTTCTTTCAAAATTGAAACATTGTCCCAGTATCAGGGGGGTCCTGTTTGGTACTAATGACTGTAGTTATGTATGGCTGTAAATCGTCCTGCAGTAACCAAGTGGTTAAACCAATTTATCATAGTGTATAATACAACGGCAACAATACTAATGTATGCAGTTGTTTGAAAAACTTTTAGTTTGATTTCAAAATGTTCAAACAATTAAAGGCTTTGCATTGATTACTTTTATTGTTCATTTGTTTCCTGAAAGCAAAATGAAGCAACTTTCTAAATAGCCTCTATTAAACATTTCATATCATGTGTACATGCTTTTACATGGACCCATAGGGGGAGATTTATCAAAACCTGTCCAAAGGAAAAGTTGTCCATAGCAACCAATCAGATCGCTTCTTTCATTTTTAACAAGGCCTCTGAAAATGAAAGAAGCAATCTGATTGGTTGTTATGGGCAACTGGCAAACTTTACCTTTACACAGGCTTTGTTAACCCTCCCCCATAGACTTTAATTGTCTGTGTCAAATTCAAAGTGGCAAATCCATACCAAAATCATGCATAATTCCCTGAATATCCAAATAAGAAGGAAAAAAAGTGAAGAGTTTAAAATCTCCAATTGCTGGTTCTGCTGCAGTTCTGCAATCTATCTGTATAAAAATCTGCAACAATACATTTTATTGCTGATTTTATGCAGATTTTGAATTTAATTCACAACAAATCCGCCATGTATCTGTGAGATATATATATATATATATATATATATATATATATATATATATATATATATATACACTCTGCTTTTAAAATGTGCATCCCAGTTGAATTTCTGAATGTTTTTATCTTAACACATGTTAATAACATTTGTAATAAGCTAAATGGGGGGGACTGGTTCTCAAGGTCTTGAGTGTGATGGAAATGTGTTATATGGTTTTGTCTGTGAATATGTAATGATAGTGGTGTTTATGAAACACCACTATCATCATTACATATTCACAGACAAAACCATATAACACATTTCCATCACACTCAAGACCTTGAGAACCAGTCACCCCCATTTATCTTTACGAATTTTCTGCTTAATCAGGGTATACAGGAGATTATACCCAGACTGAAGTTCTCGCTCACCACACCAGATTGAGTACATCTCACACTTCCTTAAGCTTTTTCAATTTGTAATAAGCTGCTGGTTTTTCACCCACAAATCTGGACTGAAAATCTGCAGTGTATCTAGTACATGAGTATATACCCTAAAAGAGAACTCCAGCATAAATTAATGAATACCCTAGGGGATAAGTAGATGATCGTGGGGGATCCAGCTCTTTCAGTGAGGAGCGTGTGTCATCTACCGGTGCTCCATTCATTTCTATGGAAGTGCTGATGATGCCTGAGTGTTGTACTCGGGTCTTTTCAGTGCTCCCATAGAAAAGAATGGATTGCTTGGTGTCTGAAGTATGCGCCAGCCAGGGCCAGTTCTGCAGATGACGGGGGATCTTAGCGGCCAGACCCCCAGCAATCTGCCACTTATCCCTTATCTTGTGGATAGGGGATAGGTGAATTTTTTTTCTAAAATTCTCCTTTAAGTGTATAGGAAAAATGAAGAAAAGGACAGGCGTCCTGCACTCACCGCGTAAAACCTGGTCACTTGGCTCCCATCTCGGGTTGCTCCTCCGGAGGGATCTTCAAGACAGTGTGGGGCGTTCCTTTAAGTGTATGTTCACACGGTAGGAAAATGTGCAGAATGTCAGCCGAGAAAACACGGCAGGCATATCGCACATTAAAAAGTTCTAGCGGACACTAGGACCTCTTAGAAATATGCCATCTCATACTTATCCTGGGCACCAGTTTTTGATAACTCTTTCTTGAATGACCATAAGCCAATTTCCAATACGAAGACAACAATACATTTTAAATTCCCTTGTGCCCTATACAAAATAGTGTGTCACAGACACTTTGCATGACATAATCATATGTGTAAGAGCTGAATAACTTCTGTAGGGGAGTGGGAAGTCCGACCACCTGAGACCCCCCCCAATCTCATGGGCCCTGGCAGTCCACAGGAAGGGGGCATGTCGACCCCCGCATGGAGCGGCGGGCGACATGCTCCATCCATGTTTCCCATAGAAATAAATGGAGGGGGAGTGTCAGCCGTGGCTTCCTGCAGAGGGCAGATCACCTGCTTCCTATGGACTGCTGGGGCCCTGTACAGGTGATCGCAGTGGGTGGGGGGGCTCTGTACACTGAGGACAAGCAGGGCTCCGTACACTGAGGACAAGCAGGGCTCTGTACACTGAGGACAAGCAGGGCTCCGTACACTGAGGACAAGCAGGGCTCTGTACACTGAGGACAAGTAGGGCTCTGTACACTGAGGACAAGCAGGGCTCTGTACACTGAGGACAAGCAGGGCTCTGTACACTGAGGACAAGTAGCACTCTGTACACTGAGGACAAGCAGGGCTCTGTGCACTGAGGACAAGCAGGGCTCTGTGCAGTGAGAAAAAGCAGGGCTCTGTGCACTGAGGACAAGCAGGGCTCTGGGCAGTGAGGACAAGCAAGGCTCTGGGCAGTGAGGATAAGCAGGGCTCTGGGCAGTGAGGACAAGCAGGGCTCCGTACACTGAGGACAAGCATGGCTCTGTACACTGAGGACAAGCAGGGCTCTGGGCAGTGAGGACAAGCAGGGCTCTGTACACTGAGGACAAGCAGGGCTCTGTGCACTGAGGACAAGCAGGGCTCTGTACACTGAGGACAAGCAGGGCTCTGTACACTGAGGACAAGCAGGGCTCTGGGCAGTGAGGACAAGCAGGGCTCTGAACACTGAGGACAAGCAGGGCTCTGTGCACTGAGGACAAGCAGGGCTCTGTACACTGAGGACAAGCAGGGCTCTGTACACTGAGGACAAGCAGGGCTCTGGGCAGTGAGGACAAGCAGGGCTCTGTACACTGAGGACAAGCAGGGCTCTGGGCAGTGAGGACAAGCAGGGCTCTGTACACTGAGGACAAGCAAGGCTCTGGGCAGTGAGGATAAGTAGGGCTCCGTACATTGAGGAAAAGCAGGGCTCCGTACACTGAGGACAAGCAGCGCTCTGGGCAGTGAGGACAAGCAGGGCTCTGTACACTGGGGACAAGCAGGGCTCTGTACACTGAGGAAAAGCAGGGCTCCGTACACTGAGGACAAGCAGCGCTCTGGGCAGTGAGGACAAGCAGGGCTCTGTGCAGTGAGTCTCTGTGACATGCTCCTGGCTCACACAGCAGAATTATTGACAATCCGGGAGCCTGCACAGAGCCCTGCTTGTCCTGCCCTCACAGAGACAGCAATTATCTTTACCAAAAATATACACATTTAACCAATGTAAGTTACAAATATGCAGTTAATGTTTTAATCTACATTATATAAAAGTTTTTTTTGCTAAAGACACGTACACTTTAAAACACTGCTACTGTTTTTAGTTAAAATATTTAAAATCTATACATAAATGGTATCATGGATTGTGGTGCTTGGGGACTTTTTTTTATCAACTAGATATGGAATTTCATGGGCATTTATACTGGCTTTTGTATCCGTCAGTTTTTCTGGGGCTTTGAACTAAGCTCAAAGTCTCTGTCTCCATGCTTCAGGGGCTTACAATAGGCACAATCTATCTGGCTCTGTGACACAGCTACTCACAGTTTAGTTGTCTCCGGTGCCAAGTCTTTAATCTTTTGGCCTGTAGCTGTCTCTCTCTGGTGCTCACTTTCTCTGTCCAGGATGGGCACACTTCTCTACCTACAGTACACTGCCCATCAAACAGACTTCGTGTGGCAGCCCAGAGGGCATGCAGATAGTACAAGGATGGGACGCAGTTCTAACACCAGTCATCGTCTCTGTCTTCTGATCTCACAATGGCTCTAGAGCTTCCACAGGGGCTCTTTGAAGGCTGGCACACTGACAGTGGGATTGCTTAAAGATGAGGCCTTCAGCCTTTTGGGGTGCCCTTGGTGGTTATTTGCAAAGTTGAGGCCAAATAGAGTAATAAGCTTAAAGAAGCAATGGGCTGTCAGCCATATTGATTCTACATTCATCATTGAAATTATTGCCTAATGCTGCCTACACTTCCCCTGAATCCTCTGAAGAGAGGAGGTGGAGTCTCATCAATGCGACTCATCTAATATCACCTATTGATCTATCACCTGGCTAACTTTTAGCGGCCAGCAGCCTAAACTGCTGGGACTCATAAGTGGGTTGAGGTTAGTTCAAACTAAGCGCAGTTTTCATGCATTTTATTTGTAAAGTTTTTTTTAGAGAAATATTGCCATGAGGTGAATGTGATTTTTACCTATAATCACAATTAAGTTATCTTATAAAGATTTGATGTCTTAAGGTGGTGTTCACACGTAGAAAACTTTACTGCTGTTTTTGCAGTGACTTTTCAAAATTGCAGAACAGATTACATGTTTTAACTGTAATTTGAGCAATTGCGGTAAAATAGCACCATCTTTGCCACGTTTATGAGAAACACCGCAGAAACAGAAAAAAACACAATGGTCCTGATTTACTAAGAGTGGAGTGGAGTTTTTCTTTGTAAGTTTTAATTCCCTACAATAATTTTTTTCCCCATGGTATTTACTAAGGTTTTCCTACATTTTGAACTTTTCCCTACATTTGCTTATTTTTTTTTATTTTTTATTTTTTTACACATGCTCTGATCTGTCAGGTTTTCCTCAGCTCAAATCCACCATATTTTCTGTGGAAACCTTAGTAAATATGTTGGGTCTTTGTGAAAATTTTGGGGACACACCAACTTTTCTGTGACTACGCTCCCTTTTTCCCGACGGCCACGCCCCTTTTTCGGGTTTTCTCAGTAAAATGGAGAGTTGGTTGGGTTATTTTCAATTCTGGCGCAATGAGACAGAATTCTGGTGCGATGAGACAGAATGTTGGCGCAATGAGTCAAAGTCTGTCGCGGTGCGCCAGAATCTGGTGCACAACCCGACAAAACATGTTGGGTTATTTTATCAGCTATCGTACTGCACTGTAATTGGATGTTCCGTGTTGGGCGCTGTCCTTTTGAAACAATGCCTTGTGTTTTATTTCTGTTTAAAACTAATAAAATCTTACTTGATAAAAAGAACATGTTGCGTTTACAATAGTAAATCAGGGCCAATGTATGAACACGGCCTCAGGGGAGGTGTATAACTACTATATATTCTGAACCCATAAAGATAGCAGCAGCAGTGTACAGATAGAGCTGGCAGGGGAGGGTTTTGGGAGCTGCGAAGAGGAGTCTGATAGGTGAGGATGTCATTCTGCAGTTCACAGGATGTCTGCTGACTGAGGACAAGCCTCTTAATCTGACACATAAAGCAATTTCATTTTCAGGTGGTCTGAATGTTGGTCACATGACCCAGGTACAGTAATGAAAAGCATGGAGGCAACTTGGCTGGAATAAAACAGATAACACTGTAGAACTAGTGGTGGTAAATGTGCCTGATATAGGCAAAAGAAAAACCTTCTTTAAGGTGCTTCTTTAAATAATTACAGTACTTTTACTTAAAGGAGAACTGTGGTGCAACATTTTTAATTTCCCCTGCGCCTTGGCTGCAAAAAAAAAATTCAATGAATAACTTTAACTCACTTTCCCCCGTTGCGCCAATAGCGGCATCCCGGTCCTACGGTGCTGCTCTTCTTCCTGCTTCCTGGGCTCGGTGACTCAAACTGAACTCAGCGTATCGCCGGCCATAGCAATGTCTAGCCTTGGCCGGTGATAGGCAGAGCTCACTGTCATGTAAGAAACCCAGGCTCCTTACATGACAGTGCGCTCAGCCTATCATTGGCCGAGGCGGGACATTGCTGCAGCCAGTGATACGCTGAGCGCATTATGAGTCACCGAGCCCAGGAAGCAGACCAGCACCGGACTGGGACGGTGGTATTGGCGCAACAGGGGAATGTAGGAGGTGAGTTAACATTTGTTTTTTTTAGTTTTCGCAGCCTGGGCACAAGGGAAATGAAAAATGTTGCACCACAGTTCTCTTTTAAAGCATGACGTCTCATACCCAATGGAAGTATATTTCTTGAAAATGAAAACATTTGTGGCTGGAGCAGAATAACCCACAGTGTTAATGCTCTTAGGGTATCTGGGGCTGGTCAATTTTACTCTAGTCCTTGATATCAATAGTCCCTTGTCTTTTTCCCTGCAGCAGGTGGATTCTGGTAGCGCTAAGAGGTGGCATCCAATATCCAATTGTCTCCCTAGTAACTTTCTCCCATGAATGCAATTTGAAAACTCCTTCTACTCTCCAGCCCACTCACAGAATAGGACTAGTTAGCAGAAGTAGATTTTACCCTCAAGTTGGATCAGGACTGTTAAAAAGAGCTGTAGTTGTTCTTGGTTGTTCTTAACTATTCTCCTCTGACACAATTCCCTCTTTCTCTCATGGAGAGGCTTACTCTGCACGTCTTAGCAGAGAGGCTAAACCAAAGCAAACTCCTCTTTATATAATCACTGCCCACAGTTATACAGTTAAACTACTTTGAACAATATAGAAGATAATCAATTCTTTCTAAATATAATTATGAGATCACTGGATAGAACCAATGTTAATATAGCGCTGTCTAAATGCTGGATATGCAAGCACAAAGGTAAATGCAACAAACAGGAATCACCAACAAAACTAGGCCTCTGGTCATGCTCACACATAGATATGCACAAATGTATGAAAAAAAATATAAAAAAATGAAAAAACACCTTATAGCTGTGTTCCTAACCACAACCTGAATATGCATGCGTGTCACAAGGGTCCCAGGGCAAGATCAGAACTGTAAGTACTCTGGTACAGGTGGTATAATGTACTATACTATTGGGATACAGAGGAGAGACAAAAATCTGATACTGATACACAAGAATATTCCCCTCCAATAAATATTGTATTTTTTCTTTATAGGAGATGGAAATGTGGGGATAAGTGCTCTCTAACTCTTTCCTATCCGCTTCAGCTGTCCCTGCCTTTTGAGGGACCCACCTCCTTAAAGGGGTACTCCGCTGCCCTGCTTCGGAAGCTCCGCTTCCCAGCGTCCGGAAGTTTATTGTTTCGAACGCTGCGTGCTGGCTTCCGTGTTCAGGGTCACCCCTCGTGACGTTACGCCCGCCCCCTCGTGATGTCACGCCCCCCCCCCTCAACGAAAGTCTATGGGAAGGGGGCGCGACGGCCGTCGCGCCCCCTTCCCATAGACTTTCGTTGAGGGGGCGGGCGTGACATCACGAGGGGTAGCCCTGAACACGGAAGCCCGCAAGCAGCGTTCGGAACAATAAACTTCCGGACGCTGAGGAGTGGAGCTTCCGAAGCAGAGCAGCGGAGTACCCCTTTAACAGGGTGGCCTCAACCACGGTGCCGTTCCCTCACCTATTATAAGTGAGGGAGAAAACAACAAATAAGACAGACGAGGCAAAGTAAACAATATATAGTGAGCCCTGGAGTCCTCGGTACCACGCACACAGGGATTCGATACCACACACAAGTGATAATAAACAAAAATACGTACAAAAAATATGGTCAAGCCCTCATCAGGGAACAAGATACCATAGAATATACATATTCTGACGTGTTTCCCCTGTCTAGTAAACCACAGGTTTATAAGGGAACAAAATAGACCATAGTATAGATGGAACAATGTACGGACAGTAACAAAGATTTGAGACCTTGTCCAGTGGTACCCACACCGCAATTACAGGGTAACTTTGGACCGTGGTAACCACAATACCCTCATAACTGGTATTAATATGCAATGTACAGACAAATAGTGTCAGATAATGTCAGTTAGGGGATACACACAAATCTCCCCACATTGGGGTAACAAGGTCATTTGATTTACCAACAATAATGATATATATACAATGCAGTACCAATGTGTTAGACACACCCAGTTGGTATTACTAGTGTGAACAGAACATAAACAGATATCCACAGTAGCTCTTAGTCACTAGTCTGATTGTAAGTAAAACAAACAAAGTAAAGAAATAAAGGAACTGCCAGGTGTGTAATGGCACATGCTGGGAATACTCATCGTTGTCAGTAGTGCCCATGGTAGAGCGTCACAGATGCGGGGTGCTGATCATTGCCCTTATGGTGGACAATGGAGGAGCCGACCTGAGGGAAAAAAGCAAACAAACAAAACATGACCTTAGAATCAGGCTGCACAGGGTTTATTGTATAGTGTTCATCAGCATAAAGAGTGTTGATATATATATATATGGAGATGTGATGCTTGTCAGGAACCTAAATCATCTACTTTTTTTATATATTGTACAGTCGTGTGCATGACACCTAAGATTTTAGAGGTTAATATGAAAGTTTGCTTTGTGTTTTATATATATGTAAAAAAAACAAAAAAAAAAAACTACAAGCAATTTTTGGGAGAAATCACTTACAGTTGGAATGGACACCTCTAATAGTCATCATCTTGTCTACAATAAATGAATGTCATTAATTCACAGAAGAAACAGCTCATCTTTCAAGATAGATTCTAAAGTATCACAGCATGATCTTGCACTTACTACAATTGACTTCACCCATACTACATGACTGTGTTATTGTGACTGGCGTCTTAGTCAAGTGAAATTCACCTAGCGAGCCATTCACAGCACTCGAAAAGATAAATCCATCATACATTGTAGTTGATAAGGAATAATGAGATATGAGGAGCATTTATTGTGTTTGAATTATGTGTCCGTACATCAATCTATGCCAACACCAACCAATTTCTTCTTTCCCCCCAGTGTATTTATCAGCAGAAGCTGTAATGTTTTCTGTGTTCCGTAATCTTCCTCCTTGTGATTGGATTTTACTCCTCTTTTTCTATTTAATGAGAGTTCTTACCCAAGGAAGATTATAATAACATAGTAAGTCTCAGGGCGGCATGTGGGATACAGGTGTGGGATCTTTTACATGAAAATTTACAGACATATTGACAAAAGTAATTACTCTGGGAGAAATATAGTCCTTGTACACCAGTAGTGACTGACAGCTAGATCTAAGGCTCAGATTACAGCAGGACAGTAATGATGATGCATAATCTTAAACCCAGGATTACAGATCTCTTGCCAATTATTATTATGCGATTAAAGGAATAATTGTCATTAAAAACTTTCATCATTTTTGTTCTCAATTGTGTGAGGACCAGAATAGGGTCACATTAGGTTTAAAATCCACATAAAAATAAATATGTGACTCACATATTTATTTTTATGTGGATTTTAAATATAAAATGACTTTAGCTTCAATATCTTCCAATGATTACAACTTGTAGAATTCTGGATAAAAGGTACATAAAAAATACATCAAATCTCTATAAAAAAAAAATCACTTGTAATTAATAATAATGTTTCGTTGTGACATGAAAAGCAACTTTAATACAACTTTTTTTTTTTTACACAAGTTTTAAAAACTGGTTTAAATTGTTTAGTACATTTTGGCAAGATGTAACCTAAAAATATCCCACAGTTCACCTTACTAACAGTCAGAAACATAAAAAATTATCCAAAATGACGGGACAGTACTTGAACATGGGTTTGGGTAGGCTTAGCTTTTGTTGGAACAATTTTACAAAAGTGTATTACCTATAGCTGGAGCTTTCCATTTGCCATTGTGACTAGTCTTATTGTGTGGTCGGCGGAGGATGGAGTAATATAGACCAGTGTACTCAGGATACTCAGTTGGCTAGTTGTCAGTATAACACCCCATGGGTATAGACCCACTGTGCGACAAGTGGCAGCGAGCCAGGCAGGCAGAATGAGGCAAACTGACACTAAGATGGCATCAGACACAGCAGAGCTGAACAGGTGTATATTAGCTGAGCAGATGCTGAGAAAACAGCTAGCCAAGATGTAGGCTGTAACAGGCTGTAACAAGTTGCAAGGAGACAGGAATATGATAGACAGTCCAAGTCAAAGCCCAGTAGCCAGGTAGGATCCGGAACACAGCAGACAGACAGGATCATTAAAAGGCATTAGGCAAAAGGTGGAGCCTTTTTATATAGGGAGTTCCAGTCCAGGATTGGAGAAGGATCCATTAGTGAGTGCACACGGCCTCTATAAGATTAAGCCAGTTCTCAGGCGCGGACACTAGAAGTCAGAGCATGGACTGCAGCAGGAGACACCCCAGAGCAGAAAGACCAGGAAGCACAGAAGGCATATGGCACAGAGGATGTCACTAGACACTGGTAAGAACCCGGACACATGCTATGCTGGTGGTTGCCAACCGGCAACATTACATTCAGTTTAACCCCTTAAGGACGCAGGACGTAAATGTACGTCCTGGTGCGGTGGTACTTAACGCACCAGGACGTACATTTACGTCCTGTGCATAACCGCGGGCATCGGAGCGATGCCCGTGTCATGCGCGGCTGATCCCGGCTGCTGATCACAGCCAGGGACCCGCCGGCAATGGCCAACGCCCGCGATCTCGCGGGCGTCCGCCATTAACCCCTCAGGTGCCGGGATCAATACAGATCCTGGCATCTGCGGCAGTGCGCGATTTGAATGAATGATCGGATCACCCGCAGCGCTGCTGCGGGGATCCGATCATACATAACGCCGCACGGAGGTCCCCTCTCCTGCCTCCGTCCGGCTCCCGGAGTCTCCTGCTCTGGTCTGTGATCGAGCAGACCAGAGCAGAAGATGACCGAAAACACTGATCTGTTCTATGTCCTATACATAGAACAGATCAGTATTAGCAATCATAGTATTGCTATGAATAGTCCCCTATGGGGACTATTCAAGTGTAAAAAAAAATGTTAAAAAATGTAAAAGTTAAAAAAAAGTGAAAAAACCCCTCCCCCAATAAAAAAGTAAAACGTCATTTTTTTCCTATTTTACCCCCAAAAAGCGTAAAAAATAAATTTTATAGACATATTTGGTATTGCCTCGTGCGTAAATGTCCGAAATATTAAAATAAAATGTTAATGATCCCATACGGTGAACGGCGTGAACGAAAAAAAAACAAAAAACGTCCAAAATTGCTACTTTTTTAATACATTTTATTTAAAAAAAATTATAAAAAATGTATTAAAAGTTTTTTATATGCAAATGTGGTATAAAAAAAAAGTACAGATCATGGTGCAAAAAATGAGCCCCCATACCGCCGCTTATACGGAAAAATAAAAAAGTTAGAGGTCATCAAAATAAAGGGATTAAAAACGTACTAATTTGGTTAAAAAGTTTGTGATTTTTTTTAAGCGCAACAATAATAGAAAAGTATGTAATAATGGGTATCATTTTAATTGTATTGACCCTCAGAATAAAGAACACACGTCATTTTTACCGTAAATTGTACGGCGTGAAAACGAAACCTTCCAAAATTAGCAAAATTGCGTTTTTCGTTTTAATTTCCCCACAAAAATAGTGTTTTTTGGTTGCGCCATACATTTTATGATATAATGAGTGATGTCATTACAAAGGACAACTGGTCGCGCAAAAAACAAGCCCTCATACTAGTCTGTGGATGAAAATATAAAAGAGTTATGATTTTTAGAAGGCAAGGAGGAAAAAATGAAAACGTAAAAATTAAATTGTCTGAGTCCTTAAGGCCAAAATGGGCTGAGTCCTTAAGGGGTTAAGAAGCCAGGAGTGTGGTATAAATGTATGTAAGGGGTGATGTTCGTGGTAGAAGTCCCGCTGACAATCTTACTTACCACAACGCCAAATGAAGCTTTCATGGGTATCCAAACCCTGGAAAAAATCCTTAAAGGGGTACTCTGTTGCTAGACATTTTATCCCCTATTCTAAACAAACAGGTGACACGCCCCCTCCCATAGGCATGAATGGAGGGGGTGTGGTGTGACATTACAGGGAGTGGCTGTGACATCACAAAAAATGTTCAAAACGCTGGGGCACAGGGGTACCCCTTTAAAAGCAGACATTTTGGATAACCACTTTAAAAGTTTACTGAGCAAATTACAGGTCCAAAGTACATAGGTAACAGTTCAGATGACAGAGACAAGGTTCCAGGAATCTGGTTACACAGGTACAGGTGAACTTGGTAAGCATCCACAGTTGCAGTCTTGTGGAGATTTTGGGACTTGTAGTACTCTAAACTTTATCCAGACTTAGAACAGACTTAACATAAGGGTGGAGGAGTGTTTAAACTAGGGACTTGGGGGGAGGGAACCTACAGCAAAGAGGGGGAAGATAGTGTAGATAGAGAGGTGGGAATTATAAATGTACCTGGGGGTGGAGCGGAGGGAGGGGTTAGAATAGTTAATAGGAATAGGCTTCATAGGAAAATAAAACTTACACCCTTGAATCCCATTAACCCCAATAACATAAAGGATGGAAATGTAAAGTGTATGTTCACAAATGCCAGAAGCCTAGCAAATAAAATGGGGGAGCTTGAGGCCTTGATACTGGAGGAACATATTGATATAGTTGGGGTCACTGAGACATGGCTGGACTCCTCGCATGACTGGGCTGTCAATCTGCAGGGGTTTACATTGTTTCGCAAGGATAGAATGAACAGAAAAGGTGGTGGAGTCTGTCTGTATGTAAGATGTGGTATGAAAGTCAGTGTGAACGATGCCATAGTGTGTGATGATTCTGAGGATGTGGAATCATTGTGGGTAGAATTACAAAAGGAGGGAAATACTGAAAAAATAATATTTGGGGTAATCTACAGACCCCCTAATATCACTGAAGAGATAGAAGTTCGGCTTCATAAACAAATAGAGAGGGCCGCCCGGGCAGGTACAGTGGTAATAATGGGAGATTTTAACTATCTAGATATAGATTGGGGTCCGGGGTTGGCTAAAACTACAAAGGGGAGAAAATTCCTAAATTTATTGCAGGATAATTTTATGGGCCAGTTTGTGGAGGACCCAACAAGAAGTGATGCCTTGTTGGATCTGATCATTTCCAACAACGCAGAGCTGGTTGGTAATGTAACTGTGCGGGAAAACCTTGGTAATAGCGACCACAATATAGTTACTTTTGACTTAAAATGTAGAAAACAAAGACAGGCGGGGAAGGCAAAAACATATAACTTTAAAAAGGCAAATTTCCCTGGGCTGAGGGCTGCACTACAGGACATAGACTGGGGGGAGGTGTTCTCAAATACTGATACAGAAGGTAAATGGGACATCTTTAAATTAACTCTAAATAACTATACAGCTAAATATATACCAAAGGGGAACAAATATAAACGATTGAAACTAAATCCTACATGGCTGACACATGATGTTAAAAGAGCAATAAACAGCAAAAAAATAGCCTTCAAAAAATACAAATCTGATGGGTCAGCGATAACATTTAAACAGTACAAGGAGCTTAATAAAATCTGTAAAAATGTAATAAAAACAGCAAAAATTCAAAATGAGAGACAGGTGGCCAAAGAAAGCAAAACTAATCCTAAATATTTTTTTAGATATATAAATGCAAAAAAACCAAGGACAGAGCATGTAGGACCCCTTAATAATGATAATGGGGAGGTTGTCACAGGCGATCAAGAGAAGGCGGAGCTACTGAATGGGTTCTTTAGTTCTGTATACACTATGGAAGAAGGAGCTGACATTGGCCAGGTCAGTGCTGGTAACACATCATGTAATGTACTGAACTGGCTTAATGTAGAGATGGTACAAGGTAAGTTAAGTGATATAAATGTAAGCAAATCCCCAGGACCGGATGGACTACACCCAAGAGTTCTTAGAGAGGTAAGTTCAGTAATATCTGTACCCCTGTTCATGATATTTAGAGATTCTCTGGTGTCTGGTATTGTGCCAAGGGACTGGCGCAAGGCGAATGTGGTGCCAATCTTCAAAAAGGGCTCTAGGTCTTCCCCAGGAAACTATAGACCGGTAAGTTTAACGTGCATTGTGGGTAAATTGTTTGAAGGACTTATAAGGGATTACATACAGGAATACATAGGGGATAATTGTATTATAAGTGATAGCCAGCATGGGTTTACTAAGGATAGAAGTTGTCAAACCAATCTAATTTGCTTTTATGAAGATGTGAGTAGAAGCCTTGACAGAGGAATGGCTGTGGATATAGTGTTTCTGGATTTTGCTAAAGCATTTGATACTGTCCCTCATAGACGTCTGACAGGTAAGTTAAGGTCTTTGGGTTTGGAAATTTTAGTTTGTAACTGGATTGAACACTGGCTCATGGATCGTACCCAGAGAGTGGTGGTCAATGATTCGTACTCTGATTGGTCCCCGGTTATTAGTGGTGTACCCCAAGGTTCAGTACTGGGACCGCTGTTGTTTAATTTATTTATCAATGATATAGAGGATGGTATTAACAGCTCTGTTTCTATCTTTGCAGATGACACCAAGCTTTGTAGCACGGTACAGTCTATAGAGGATGTGCATAAGTTACAAGATGACTTGGATAGACTAAGTGTCTGGGCATCCACTTGGCAAATGAGGTTCAATGTGGATAAATGTAAAGTTATGCATCTGGGTACTAATAACCTGCATGCATCGTATGTCTTAGGGGGGATTAAACTGGCAGAGTCACTGGTAGAGAAGGATCTGGGTGTACTTGTAGATCAAAGACTACAGAATAGCATGCAATGTCAGGCTGCTGCTTCCAAAGCCGGCAGGATATTGTCATGTATCAAAAGAGGCATGGACTCAAGGGACAGGGACATAATACTCCCCCTTTATAAAGCATTGGTACGGCCTCACCTGGAATATGCTGTTCAGTTTTGGTCACCTGTCCATAAAAGGGACACTGCGGAGTTGGAAAGGGTGCAGAGACGCGCGACTAAACTAATATGGGGCTTGGAACATCTTAGCTATGAGGAGCGATTAAAGGAGTTACAATTGTTTAGTCTTGAGAAGAGACGTTTAAGGGGGGATATGATAAACGTATATAAGTATATTAATGGCCCATACAAAAAATATGGAGAAAAACTGTTCCAGGTTAAACCCCCCCAAAGGACGAGGGGGCACTCCCTCCGTCTGGAGAAAAAAAAGTTTAGTCTCAAGGGGCGACACGCCTTCTTTACCGTGAGGACTGTGAATTTATGGAACGGTCTACCTCAGGAACTGGTCACAGCAGGAACAATTAACAGCTTTAAAACAGGATTAGATACATTCCTGGAACAAAATAAGATTAATGCTTATGAAGAAATATAAAATCTCATCCCTTCCCCAATATCGCGCCACACCCCTACCCCTTAATTCCCTGGTTGAACTTGATGGACATATGTCTTTTTTCGACCGTACTAACTATGTAACTATGTAACATAATTGACATTCTTTCCTGGACTTAGGCTGACTGTTTACAGACCTGACTTAAACACTTGACTGGGACTTAGCTGATGGGGTTCCATTAGCCGTGCAAATCACCAAGGTCTTCACAGGGGCAGCCTGTGGAAAATTGAAAAGGCCCCTCTTCCTCAACTATGTTACCTTGGGTGTAGCTTGGAAACCACTGGCTTGAGAGAATCCAGCAGAGGGGCCTCAGAGGTTAGTCCATCACAGGGATAGATATGGCCCTGAAGATTGCCCATACCTTGATCCAGTTGATATTGGGCCCGTCAGACTTGATCTTGTCCCTAAAGTGCCACTTGGGTTGTGGTTCCACCTCAGTAGTGGTATCTGTCAGAAAGGACTTGCTCTGCTCTGGAACTTGGTGTAGTTTGGGGCCTACCCTAATTGAAGGTATGAGGGCAGGAGACAGGAAAACAGTTTCCAACTAGAGGTGTGTGGAACTGCATGGACCTGACTGACTGAGCAATTTAAGTCTCCTCTCTGTCCCACAGGGACTAGAGTGACCCGATTGGCCCGGAATCGCCACAAATCGCCGGTATAAATTGACCGGCGATTTGTGGCGATCGCCGACATGGGGGGGATGGGGCATTGCCATGGGATGCCTGCTGATACATATCAGTAGTCATCATGGTCTGATCACTGCCCGGCGAGCGGTGATTATTGGAAATACAGAGGGTGTACAGGTACGCCCTCTGCCCTTAAGTACCAGGATGCGAGGGCGAACATGTACGCCCTTCGTCCCCAACTGGTTAAGCCGAGCCGGAGCTCTGTACAGGAGATCGTGGGAGGTCCCAGGGGCCATACCCACTGTGATCAGACACTTCGGACAGGGGACACATTTTGTTTCTCTGGACATCTTCTTTAAAGGGGTTATCCAGGAAAAACCTTTTTCTTATATATCAACTGGCTCCAGAAAGTTAAACAGATTTGTAAATTACTTCTATTAAAAAAAAAATCTTAATCCTTTCAGTACTTATGAGCTGCTGAAGTTGAGCTGTTCTTTTCTGTCTAAGTGCTCTCTGATGACGTCTCGGGAACTGTCCAGAGTAGAAGCAAATCCCCAGAGCAAACCTCTTCTACTCTGTGAAGTTCGCGAGACAAGAAGAGATGTCAGCAGAGAGCACTGTTGCCAGACAGAAAATAACAACTCAACTTCTGCAGCTGATAATTATTGGAAGGATTAAGATTTTTTAATAGAAGTAATTTACAAATCTGTTTAACTTTCTGGAGCCAGTTGATATAAAAAAAATTTTTTTCCGGGAATACTCCTTTAACTCTTGTATAGCAGTTAAAGGCACAGTAGGCAATAAATGCTAAAAAAAAAAACATAATAAAAAACATTTTCATATCAAGACACAAAAAGACTAAGATTTTGGTCATAGACAGGCACCTTAGGGGACAGCAACCATCCAATCAGAGTTCAGGTTGCGAAGATGATTTGCCCATCTCTCAGCAGAGAGCATGACATACTGTGAGCTCCTTCTCCCCTTCCTTAGTTGGTGAGTGTGGATTAACCCCTGCAATTCTATCAGCCTTTCCTGGTATATAAAACCACAGTTTCAATGGCATAATAGTATAAAATAGTGCAATATACAATAAATAAGGCGTCTGAGCATATATTATACACAACATGCCCAGGGCGGCAAAAGCTCATTTGCACAAAAATTTGCAACCCTTTGGAAATTTGCACTATGCTTTCCACTTCTTAAAAGGGATGAGGCTTAGTGGGCAGGTGCCAGCACCTCTTAATAAAATTATCATGTCTTTCTTTAGTGCATGGTCTATTACTGTTAGCTCAATATTATGCTCAGAGCTGCAGACATGAATAGATAGGTAATAGGGAGATATTGTTTGCAAATGTATAAAAACACATTTAACTTTCTCACTTCAAGTGTCAAAGAGGCAATGCTGAGTCACACCATGCATGGCTATGCCCCCCACCGCGCTTAGCCTCCAGCACTTAGCCAAGTGATGTCAATCATTAAAGCTAGAAAGGAGTGGGGGAGGAAGTAGGCATGCATGCTGCAGCTTGGCAACACCTCCTTAAAACTTGAGCTTTGAGCATAATATATAATTTCCCTTTAAGACCAGCGTAAAAAAATGCTGGTTTTAAGAATGTCCCCTCTTTATGTATCTCTGAGGCTATGGGGTAATTTCACATTAAATGTAAACATTCTGGAATTTATGTGCTTAGAACATCTGCACCAGAGTACTGTAGCAGGCAATAGGACAAGATTAAAAAAAATGCTATCCACATGCTGCAGAATTTTTATGCTCAAAGCTAAAGGATGTGTTGCAGAGCTGCAGCATGCATGCCTCCTTCCTCCCCTACCCCTTTCTAACATCACTAAGTCACTCTTGCTTGCAGACGTTTAGAGTGAAAGCAAACTGGATGGCCGGGAACAAGGAGCTCCATGTGGAGTAAAAGTACGAATCCCTTATGTGCCGCTAAAGAAATTACTGCTGACCTGCACTTAGATGATTATTTGTTATGTATTATTTGAAGATATGAAAAATCTTTAGGTAAAGAAGAATTTTCATAAAGACTTTGTTGCACCTGTCTATTTGTGTATATTAGCCAAGTATAGTAACCTGACAAATGTGTTACCTACGTGCTTCTGTCAGTGCTGCTGCACAGACCTCCATATATTGCTGAGCACTGGAGCCGAGACAGAAGCAGTTAACTTTAACGCGGTGAGGGGATCTCTGGGTTCCTCCTGCTTAAGGGGCCAGATTACAGCTGCGGCCTTTTCGGCTCCCATAGCTATGCCAATGGCCTATGATTTTTTTTTCTGTCAATTGACTTCATGTCATTCAGCTGTCACAATGCAAAAAACACTTTTGTATTCTCTATACAGTAGAAAACTGTACTTCCAATGTAGCTGCTTCCAGGAAAGGTTTAAAAAAAAGAAAAAAAAGAATAAATACTTTAAAAGAGAACAAGTACATAATTTATCTTCCACAAACTTGCATCTAGCTAATAACACTAAAATTAAATATACAGTGTATTTCCTTTAACACCTTCCCTTCCCAGTACGTATGCATACATCCCAGCTGCCGACATATTCACGCAACTGGACGTATGCATCTGTCCTAGAAATAAAGCCCTGTATTATCACCCCCCCCCCCGCTCAAAAAAACAAAACCTATATATAATAGGTATTGCCATGTTTGTAATGACTTGTTCAATAATGGTATTGGGTAAAAAATAGAAAGGTCATAGCTGTCAGAACATTGCAATACACAAAAGTAAAATAAAAAATAAATAAAAAAATTAAAAGGATTTTGATGTAAATAGGAATAAGTACATAAAAAGCTATACAAATTGGGTATCGCCATAAGCACACCAAACCACAGAATAAAGATAACATAATTTTTACCGACACAGAACGCCATTAAAAAAATGTTCTAAAAATGACAGAAATTTTTCACAATATATAAGATAACATAACATAAGATTTTTTCTACAAAATGCTGAATGTATCAACAAAGATTTACCACTAGCATAAAATACAATATGTCACGAAAAAACAATCTCAGGATCATTTTCACCACTTAAAGAGACACATGCAAGAATAAAAAATGGGCTTGGGGATTTAGGTAAAGACAGGGGCATCCTTAAAGGAAGTATTACAGGAATTTTTTTTTATTTGACTATGCTACAGAGGCTGTAAAAATATAGTAGTTCATAATATAGTGTATGTAACTGAGTGTGACGGTGGTCTCGCATACAAAATTACTCAGGTCTCAGGTTTTCCCAGGTGACATGACATCACTAGTCAGGTGTGCAAAGGGAGCCTGTCCGCTGGGTGGGAGAGAGATCATTCTGCAACTAATTGTATTTTTGCAACAGCTGTAGGCACCCTGGTTAGAAAACACTGGTCTTTGGAATGGAATGCAGTTCATTTGTGTTTCAATGTGTGGGTAGACTGATGTGTGGGAGGGAGGAAAGTGATCTCACCCTCACCTTACCATATGGGATTTGTAGTTTGAGAGAACAAACTCCAACAGGAAATATCCAGTACAAAACATTGCTATTAATCCCCAAGACAAGCACAGATCCTTCCTAAGCATGTCCCTTACTGTCTGGCAGGTACGTACTAAAATCACCTTATGGTGGATAACCCATTTAAAGCGTAAATAGAGTCACAATGTTCTTTTAAAAAGTGACACCCACTTCAAAGTCAAAAGAGAAGCTGAAAGGTTCCCAGTAATCTCTTAGCTGGGTGCCACTCCTGAAGGGCTATTGGTGTTAAGCAAAGAACTCAACTGTGACCATAGAAATGAGGAAATGAACATAGCCTTAGTGTTAGAAATCTAAATTCCTTCTAAAAACAGATGTTATAATAAAGTAATGATGCAATCTTTAGTATGATTGTACGGTTAACATTTGTAGGAGTGCATTTTTAAAGCGCCATTTTTTTCTGTAAAAAAAAGTATTGGTTATATTTACTTGTCAACCATTGGATTATTTTATCAGGTTCTGCAAATTGCCATTTGTGCTTCTTTGTAAAAGAAAACAACTTATATAATGGTGTACTATAACTTTTAAGGTCTACACCCCTGAGAATGTGCTTACATTTTCCAATCACAAAGACATAACCAACTGTGACACTGTGGCAAGGGAAAGGTGTATTTCCCTAGCTAACCATGGAGAAACCTCCACCTGTGGCCTAATTAATGAGGTAGCAGAAAGGGGAAGTGTGTTTAAAAGGAAGTCAGACAGAAGGTGGCAGTAGGGGGGAGGCCAGGGTCCTGGTGAGTAACACACAGCCCGAGCTGTGAGTGGTCCCAACAGTGAAGTGTGGACGAGACACACAGAAAGAAGTTGCAAATGCTGTGTGTGAACAGTGAGTAGAAGGTTGCTGGAGGCATAAGTTTAACTGGCTGGGAAAAGCCCACTAGTTGATAGTCAGGACACGCTGGATTGTGTAGTTAGTGACTAGATGGTCTAGGGTTTTGTTTGTTTCTGTGTTATATTTTTATTTATCCCGCAACCTATCAAGGGGCCAGACTTGCATAAAATACTGTTGTTTGCCTCCTGATTAAAGTGGAAACGAGTCCAGTGGTGGTGTCAAGGACGATCGCAGAGCTATCCTCAGGGAGAAATCCTTTAAAATTGGTGGAGGATGAGGGTAGCACGTTGCTAAGAGCAACCAATGGTCGAATTGCAGTGAAGTTGTTGCCAGGAGCAACCAACCGTGCATGTTCCAAGTGGGACAAGCCCAGCTGAGTACAGGAGCAGGACTGAGCCTGTGGTGAAAGCGTTGCTAGGGGCAACGGATCGTGTCAAGCGAGTGAGCGCCCTCTTAGCTAAGGAGACAGATGGACAGGCCACCTGTTCAGCGCAACAGCAGTAAGCCATGTTGCTTGCTTTGCAAAGATGAGTAGACATCCAAATGCCGTTGCTAGGAGCAACCGACGTGGACAGCAACCTGTTGTTGCCAAGATAGATGCTATGGTGAGCACCTTGATAAAATTGGCTGCAGTTCAGCAAGACAACGTCTTCACACCTGATTATCTTCTGGTCAGGAGGCCAGAAAAGATGGACGTGAGGACCGGTGAGTTACTGATGGTGGAATCACACTGTTTGGGGATTTGGACTGTCGCCAGGCTGTATCCAGAGTCATACCGGACAAAATACACTTTTTGAAGACCCGACCAGAGCCTGGTAAGACTGTCCTGATTTGACTGTGAAACCTGTTATGGGACAGTGAGCCATGTCATGGAGGTGTGTGCCGAGCTTGAGATAGAGATTATACTGGGCAGAGACTTCCCATATTTTTGGCAGTTGTGGAATGAGGAGAGTGTGCCAGAAAATCGCACACAAAGGGTCCTGAAGTAATGGTGGGTGTTGTGTCACTACTTGACTGTGTGAACTGTCCTGTAAATATTGAACCCATGCAGTGTGATAATGTTTTTTGTCAAAAATGCATGCCTATGTTTACTGAAGTAATGTGTACTGCTGCCAACTCAAGCGGGACAAAAGAAAACCTGTGTGAGCTGATAGTAGGTGGTAAAAAGATGATTGCTTTGCTAGAGCCTAGGGGTATATTAAGTCGGGTGAAACCAGACCCTGTCATAGTGTCTATACAGGCAGTTATTTGGGGTTGTAAAACTGTTGATGTCTGTTTTGCTACTCCCTATGGTACTGTCAATCACAAGGTTGCACTAAAACCCTCCTTGGAGTATGACATAGTACTGGGGACGGATTTTCCATTTTTTCAGCAATTATGGGAAGACTGTCAGGTAACTAGAGCGGGTACACCTGATAGGCCCACAACACTTGACTTGCACCACACACTAGTTGCACCACACACTAGTTGTCAGCAGTCACGAGATATATGTCAGATAGGGGTCTGCCAGACTGCTGGGAGAGCTGAAGAACAGACCGTGAGTCAAGTCCAGGAGGATCCAGAGACTCAAGTGACAAGTGTGTTTCTGTTTGAAACAGAATCTTCAGGAAAAAACTGAAATGGATCAGGTACAGGAACATGGGTTCCATCCGTCAGCTGAAGTTGAGCCCAAGGTGGGGGCTAGAATTGCGCGGTCATCTGGAAGAGATGACCGGAAAAGAAGCTACAGAGATGTCTGTGGATAATGCAGAAGAACTGAAGAGAGTACATGTGGAGCTGGATGCTGTGCTTACTGTCATAGACAGAGTCCTGAGTGAAGGAGATGTGATGTCTGGATCAGAGATGGATCGTGACCAGGAAGGTCGAACCACTGGACCAGATGTTGTTGCTGCAGACCCAGGAGCTCTTGACGTTTATGCGAGTGAGCGGGGAGATGGTGGTGAAGTGGAAGAGAAGTCTGCCGGAGAGTAGAGAAACAGTCCAGAAAGACTGTTCGGGGACTACCCTGAGGCCTAAGGGGCCAAGATTCTTGCAAAGGGGACAACAACCCCTAAAGGAGGAGAAGAGATGGAACAAGTTGGCTTGAAAGAGCGGGAAGCAAAGCTGCAGAAAAATTTGCTTGCGGCTCTGCAGGATAAACTGTCCCACTCCCAGGATCTTGTGACCAGCAAGGAAAGAGAATTGGAGAGTCTGGCCAAGCAGGTCTCATTCAAGTATGAAGAAGTGAATGTCCTGTGTGAGGCATATCTGGCTCTACAAAGTGATCACAAGGCTAGGTTGGTAGCCATGGAAGAGCTGGAGAAGGAGAAAGTAGTAATGGCTCATAAGGTGCAGAGCCTGGAGGCGCAGAACGAAACGCACCTTAAGGGTACGTTCACACGCACGGATTTACAGCGTATTTTACGCTGCAAATACGCTGGTGAAGGCCTGCTCTATGCTGGCTTTACATGTGCCTGCTGGTAGCGGCAATATGCCGCTACCAGCAGACACACTGCGATGTGCGAGTCG
This sequence comes from Hyla sarda, assembly GCF_029499605.1. NCBI lineage: Eukaryota > Metazoa > Chordata > Amphibia > Anura > Hylidae > Hyla > Hyla sarda. The sequence goes on along the minus strand of NC_079190.1, from coordinate 143,121,003 downwards.
CAGTATACTCGCACGTCGTGGGAGCTCTCTGCCTAGCTTAGAGCAGGGAGAGCGGCCGCGATGTGCAAGTAAACCGCGCACATCGCTGCACTGTGTCTGCTCGTAGCGGCGTATTGCCGCTACCAGCAGGCACATATAAAGCCAGCATACATCAGGGCCTTCACCAGCAGATCCGCAGCTAAATACACTGCGAAAATCCACGCGTGTGAATGTACCCTCAGTCTCACACAGCTACCTTGGATTCACTGGGAACGCAGCTCTCTGAAAAAGAGGCCCAGCTAAAAGTCTATGAGCAGATAGTGTCCAAGATGGCGCAGCTGAATAAAGACACTGAGCAGATGAGAGAACAACTGCTGTCCCTGGAGGATACTGTGAAAAGCTTGACAGTATTGCTGAAAAGTGAGAAGGTGAACTCTGCTAAGCTCAAGAGTGAGCAGCAGAAACATTTAATCCACTAACTACTTGGTACTTAAGGACCCAGGGCCGTGCGCCGGGTGGGGACCGGACCAGGATGCCTGCTGAAATAATTCAGCAGGCGCACCCTGAGCAAACCCCTGGGGGGGGGGGGTCCTGAGACCCCCCCATGTCACTGTGACACTGTACATGCTGGGAGTTCTATTTTTGCAACAGCTGGAGGCACACTGGTTGTAAAACTGCGAATTTGGTTGCGCAACACTGAGAGTTTGTTAATTGACTTGGTGTTGTGCAACCAATGTGACTCCAGCTGTTGCATAACTACAACTCCCAGCATGTATGGTCTGTCAGTACACAATGAGAGTTATAGTTTTGCATCAGCTGGAGGTTTGCCCCCCCCCCATGTGAATGTACATGGTACATTTACACGGGCAGGGGTTTCCAGTAAGTTTTCTGCTGCAAGTTTGAGATGCAGCAAATTTTCCGCCTCAGCTAAAAACTCCCAGCGAGAAACTCACTGTAAACTCCTGCACATGTAAATGTACCCTAAAAACACTACACTACACCTACACAAAATAAAAAGGTAAAATGCTACATATACACCCCCTTACACAGTCCCCACCCCAATAAAAAAAAAGCGTCTTGTACAGCACTATTTCCAAAACGGAGCCTCCAGCTGTTAAAAAACAACAACTCCCAGTATTTCCACACTGCCACTGACTGTTAAGGCATGCTGGGAGTTTTGCAACAGCTTGAGACACCCTGTTTGGCAAAGACTGCCATAGGGTATTTTGGTGGCGGATGCAAATCCCCAAAATAGGCCTTAAATGCGCATGGCGCTCTCTCGCTATGGAGCCCTGTCATATTTCAAGGCAACAGTTTAGTGCCACATATGGGATATTTCCGTACTCGGGAGAAATTGCGTTACAAATTTTGGGGGCTTTTTCTCTTTTACCCCTTATGAAAAGGTAAGGTTGGGGTCTACACCAGCATGTTAGTGTAAAATTACACAAACATGCTGGTGTTGCCCCATACTTTTAATTTTCACACACAAGCGGTAAAAGGAAAAAAGGACCCCCAAAAATTTTAAAGCAATTTCTCCCGAGTACAGAAATACCCCATATGTGGACGTAAAGTGATCTGTGGGCACTCAACATGGCTCAGGAGTGAGAGTGCACCATGTACATTTGAGGTCTAAATTGGTGATTTGCACAGGGGTGGCTGATTTTACAGAGGTTCTGACATAAACAATAAATACCCACATGTGACACCATTTTGGAAACTACACCCCTCACGGAATGTAACAATGGGAATTGTGAGCCTTAACATCCCACAGATGTTTGACAAATTTTTGTTAAAGTTTGATGTGAAAATGACGATTTTTTTTACTAAAATATTATTGTTACCCTACATTTTTCATTTTCACAAGGGAGAATAGGAAAAAAGCCCCCCAAAATTTGTAGCCCCATTTCTTCTGAGTAATAACATACCCCAATATGTGAATGTAAAGTGCTCTGCGGGCAAACTACAATGCTCAGAAGAGAAGGAGCGCCATTGGGCTTTTGGAGAGAGAATGTGTTCAGAATTGAAGGCCATGTGTGCTTACAAAGCCCCATAGTGCCTGAACAATGGACCCCCCACATGTGACCCCATTTTGGAAATGGGGTGCAGTGAGCATTTACACCCCACAGGTGTCTGGTAGATTTTTGGAACAGTGGTCCGTGAAAATGAAAAATTAGATTTTTCATTTGCACAGCCCACTGTTCCAAAGATCAATCAAATGGCAGTGGGGTGTAAATGCTCACTGCACCCCTTATTATATTCTGTGAGGGGTGTAGTTTCCAAAATGGGGTACATGTGGGGGAGGTCCACTGTTCTGGCACCACGGGGGCTTTGTAAACGCACATGGCCCCCGACTTCTATTCCAACCAAATTCTCTCTCCAAAAGCTCAATGGCGCTCCTTCTCTTCTGAGCATTGTAGTTCGCCCATAGAACACTTTACATCCACATATTGGGTATTTCCATACTCAGAAGAAACAGGGTTACAAATTTTGGGAGGCTTTTTCTTATTACCCCTTGTGAAAATGAAAAATTTCGGGTAACACCAGCATTTTAGTGAAAATAATCAATTCTTTCATTTTAACATCCAACTTTAGCGGAAATTTGTCAAACACCAGTGGGGTGTTAAGGCTCACTGTACCCTTTGTTACGTTCCTTGAGGGGTGTAGTTTCCAAAATAGTATGCCATGTTTTTTTTTTTGCTGTTATAGCACCATAGGGGCCTCCTAAATGCGACATGCCCCCCAAAAACCATTTCAGCAAAATTTGCTTTCCAAAAGCCAAATGTGACTTCTTCTCTTCTGAGCATTGTAGTGTGCCCGCAGTGCACTTGGCATCCACACATGGGGTATTTCCATACACAGAAGAGATGAGGTTACAAATTTTTGGGGGGGGGGGCATTTTCTCCTATTACCCCTTGTAAAAATGTAAAATTTGGGGGAAAACCAGCATTGGGGTGTTAAGGCTCACTGTACCCCTTGTTACGTTCCTTTTTTTTTTCTTTTTTGCTGTTCTGGCATCATAGGGGCTTCCTAAATATGACATAACCCCTCAAAAACCATTTCAGAAAAACTCACTCTTCAAAATCCCATTGTCGCTCCTTCCCTTCTGAGCCCTCTACTGTGCCTGCCAAACACTTTCCATACACATATGAGGTCTTTCCTTACTCAAGAGAAATTGGATTACAGATTTTGGTGGGCTTTTTCTCCTTTTACCCCTTGTAAAATTTAAAAAACTGGATCTACAAGAACATGCGAGTGTAAAAAAATGAAAATTTAGAATTTTCTCCTTTATTTTGCTGCTATTCCTGTGAAACACCTAAAGGGTTAACACACTTTCTGAATGTCATTTTGAATACTTTGAGGGGTGCAGTTTTTATAATGGGGTCATTTATGGGGTATTTCTAATAACAAGGCCCTTCAAATCCACTTCAAAACTAAACTGGTCCCTGAAAAATTCTGATTTTGAAAGTTTTGTGAAAAATTGAAAAATTGCTGCTGAACTTTGAAGCCCTCTGATGTCTTCCAAAAGTAAAAACATGTCAACTTTATGATGAAAATATAAAGTAGACATATTGTATATGTGAATTAATATATAATGTATTTGTTATGTCTATTTTCCTTATAAGAGTTTCAAAGTAAATAAATTGCTAAATTTTCAAATTTGTCATCAAATTTTTGAATTTTTAACCAAGAAAATTATCGACAAAAATTTACCACTGACATAAAGTAGAATATGTGATGAAAAAACAATCTCGGGATCAGAATGAAAAGTAAAAGCATCCTAGAGTTATTAATGCTTAAAGTGACAGTGGTCAGATGTGCAAAAAATACCCGGGTCCTTAACCCCTTAAGGACTGAGCCCTTTTTCACCTTAAGGACTCGGCCATTTTTTTGCAAATCTGACCACTGTCACTTTAAACATTAATAACTCTGGAATGCTTTTTGTTATCATTCTGATTCCGAGATAGTTTTTTCGTGACATATTCTACTTTAACATAGTGGTAAAATGTTGTGGTAACTTGCATCCTTTCTTGGTGAAAAATCCCAAAATTTGATGAAAAATTTGAAAATTTTGCATTTTTCTAACTTTGAAGCTCTCTGCTTGTAAGGAAAATGGATATTCCAAATAATTTTTTTTTTATTCACATATACAATATGTCTACTTTATGTTTGCATCATAAAATTGACGTGTTTTTACTTTTGGAAGACACCAGAGGGCTTCAAAGTTCAGCAGCAATTTTCCAATTTTTCACAAAATTTTTAAACTCGCTTTTTTTCAGGGACCAGTTCAGGTTTGAAGTGGATTTGAAGGGTCTTCATATTAGAAATACCCCATAAATTACCCCATTATAAAAACTGCACCCCCCTCGGGGAACATAACAAGGGGTAAAGTAAACCTTAATACCCTACAGGTGATTCACGACTTTTGCATATGTAAAAAAATTAATACATTTTTTACCTAAAATGCTTGGTTTCCCAAAAGTTTTACATTTTTAAAAAGGGTAATAGCAGAAAATACCCCCCAAAATTTTAAGCCCAATTTCTCCCGATTCAGAAAACACCTCATATGGGGGTGAAAAGTGCTCTGCTGGCGCACTACAGGTCTCAGAAGAGAAGGAGTCACATTTGGCTTTTTTTAAGGAAATTTTGCTCTGGGGGCATGCCGCATTTAGGAAGCCCCTATGGTGCCAGGACAGCAAAAAAAAAAACCACATGGCATACCATTTTGGAAACTAGACCCCTCGGGGAACGTAACAAGGGGTAATGTGAACCTTAATACCCCACAGGTGTTTTACGACTTTTGCATATGTAAAAAAAAAAAAAAATTTACCTAAAATGCTTGGTTTGCCAAAAAAATTTACATTTTTACAAAGGGTTAAAGCAGAAAATACCCCCCAAAATTTGAAGCCCAATTTCTACCGATTCAGAAAACACCCCATATGGGGGTGAAAGTGCTCTGCTGGCGCACTACAGGTCTCAGAAGAGAAGGAGTCACATTTGGCTTTTTGAAAGCAAATTTTGCTCTGGGGGCATGCCGCATTTAGGAAGCCCCTATGGTGCCAGAACAGCAAAAAAAAAACACATGCATACTATTTTGGAAACTAGACCCCTCCGGGACCGTAACAAGGGGTTAAGTGAACCTAAATACCCCACAGGCGTTTCACGACTTTTGCTTATGTAAAACAAAAAAAAAATTTTTTACCTAAAATTCTTCTTTTCACAAAAATTTTACATTTTTAAAAAGGGTAAAAGCTGAAAATGCCCCCCAAAATTTGTAACACAATTTCTCCCGAGTACGGCGATACCCCATATGTGACCCTAAACTGTTGCCTTGAAATACGACAGGGCTCCAAAGTGAGAGCGCCATGCGCATTTGAGGCCTAAATTAGGAATTGCATAGGGGTGGACATAGGGGAATTCTACGCCAGTGATTCCCAAACAGGGTGCCTCCAGCTGTTGTAAAACTCCCAGCAGGCCTGGACAGTCAGTGGCTATCTGGTAATACTGGGAGTAGTTGTTTTGCAACAGCTGGAGGCTCCGTTTTGGAAACCGTGGCGTACCAGACGTTTTTCATTTTTATTGGGGAGGGGGGCTGTGTAGGGGTATGTGTATATGTAGTGTTTTTTACTTTTTATTTTATTTTGTGGTAGTGTAGTGTTTTTTAGGATACAGTCGCACGGGCGGGGGTTCACAGTAGTTTCTCGCTGGCAGTTTGAGCTGCGGCTGAAAATTTGCCACAGCTCAAACTTGCAGCCCGATACTTACTGTAAACCTCCGCCCATGTGAGTGTACCCTGTACATTCACATGGGGGGGGGGGGGGGGGAACATCCAGCTGCTGCAAAACTACAACTCACAGCATGCGCTGATTGACTGTACATGCTGAGAGTTTTAGTTTTGCAACAGCTGTAGGCATACTGGTTATGTATCACTGAGTTTGTGACCTTACTCAGTGTTTCAAAACCAGTGTGCCTCCAGCTGTTGCAAAACTACAACTCCCAGCATGTACGGTGCATGGTGTAAGGTGACTGCTGGGAGTTGTAGTTTGCAACAGCTGGAGGCACACCGGTCGTGAAACACTGAGTTAGGTAAAAAAAAACGGAGTTTCACAACCAGCTGTTGCAAAACTACAACTCTCAGCAGTCACCGACAGCCGAAGGGCATGCTGGGAGTTGTAGTTATGCAACCAGCAGATGCACCACTACAACTCCCAGCATGCACATTAGCTGTTTGTGCAAGCTGGGAGTTGTAGTTATACAACAGCTGAAGGTACACTTTTCCATAGAAAAAATGTGCCTCCAGCTGTTGCAAAACCATAAGTCCCAGCATGCCCATAAGGGAATGCTGGGAGTTGTGGTGGTCTGCCTCCTGCTGTTGCAAAACTACAGCTCCCAGCATGCCCTTTTTGCATGCTGGGAGCTGTTGCTAAGCAACAGCAGGAGGCTGTCACTCACCTCCTGCTGCTGCTCCGTCGCAGGACAGTTCCTCGCCGCCGTTGTCGCTCCTGGGGCCCCGATCCCAACAGGGACGCCGGGGATCGGGGTCCCCAGCACCCGGGGTCAACTTCCCGCTCACGTCCTCCGGAAGAGGGGCGGAGCGGGTGCGGGAGTGACACCCGCAGCAGGCGCCCTGGTTGGTCGGCCGGTAAACCATCCGACGAATCAGGGTGATCGTGAGGTGACACCAGTGCCACCTCACCCCTGCTGGCTCTGGCTGTTCCGATCAGCCAGTAATTCCGGGTCACCTGGTCACTGGGGACCCGATTGACCCGGAATCGCCGCAGATCGCTGGACTGAATTGTCCAGCGATCTGCGGCCATCGCCGACATGGGGGGGGGGGGGCATAATGACCCCCCTGGGCGATATGCTAGGATGCCTGCTGAATGATTTCAGCAGGCATCGGCTCCGGTCCCCAACCGGCTAGCAGTGGGGACCGGAATTCCCACGGGCGTATGGATACGCCCTGCGTCCTTAAGGACTCGGAATGCAGGACGTATCCATACGCCCTGCGTCCTTAAGAGGTTAAGGTGAAAATGGTCTGGGTCCTTAAGGGGTTAAAGCTACTGGAGACTGAGATGCTTTCTTTAAAAGTGACAGAGTCTGAGAAATGGACTCAAGAAACGGCAGAGTCTGAAGACCATGAGAGGAAGCCATATGAGAAGTCCTCTGAAGCTGAGACTGATGTTAAACCCTATGAAAGGTCCTCTGAAGCTGCAGAGATATGGACATTGGATGGTGAAAATGCTGAGGCAGAGCAGTTCTCTGAGGCAGATGCTAAACTAGAGATAACTGCAGAAGTCCTGCAAATGGGTGATACAGGCTTGGTTGGCCACCAGCAAAGTTTGGGTAATGGCTGGGCAAGAAGAAAATGGCCAGGAGCATCTGCCTTGTCCACACCTAGTGTTCACAGCACTGCACAAAAAAAAGTGAAGAACCTGGCGTTGGAAAGGTGTGACATGAATAGAGCCTTTTACAAGGAATTTGTCAAAGGTGACAAAAAGTCTTGTGCTTGGTGGCTGATGAAATTAGGACCTTTAGGTCTAAATGAGTGAGGGATCTCAGTGTTGTTTCCTAAAATAGGTTAGAATTAATCTTCAATTAGTAACTCCCCCTCTTAAGTTAGAAGTTGTGGCAGGATTCCTTTCCTACCTAAGGGTACGTTCACACGGGCGGATTTATTTGCGGGTTTCCTGCTGCGTATTTGAAAGAGGGTTGGCTCTTCTCCGCTGTCTGCAGCAGATTTCAGATTTTCTGCTGCAGAATTTCTGCTGTGGAAAATCCACCGCAAGCCCCATTGAAGTCAACAGGATCTGCAGCGGATTTTTTGCAGCGGAAATTCCCCAGCGGAGAATCTGTTGCGGACAGCCGAGAAGAACCCGCCCACTTTGAAATACACAGCGGGTAACCTGCAAATAAATCCGCCTATGTGAACTTACCCTAATACTAGTTATATGAAGCAATAAGTGGTTTCATGAGTTTGTTCCCTCAATTCACTGTGGATTGAGTTTATGTGCGTAAGTGTTTCACTTTGTATATTGTGGTGGTATTGGGAAAAACAAAGTTAGCCCTATAAAGAGAGGTGGTCACATGTTACGATAGAGGTCACAATTAAGTGCACTTGTAGTGTGAAAAGGCCCCTTGCCATATCTGTATGACCCAACTATGTTGAAAATAAATATCATCTTCTATCATGGTGAGTGCCATCTGCCTAATCTCTATTGAAATTCTCAGCTGCAGATAGCAGCTGACACCCACTGGGCATGGAGTAGGCTCAGCCTGAGCCACCCCACAAATGCACTGTCACCCCGGGCATATGATTGTTTATCATATGAGTATATATATATATATATATATATATATATATATATATATATATATATAGTGATGTGGTCTGGCCTTGTGATGCTGGGAGAGCCCTTGTATCAGTAACTAGTAAGTGGCCTTTTTTTCTGTGATTTTTGAAACTGTGCCACAACTGTGTATGTCCTGTATTTGGAATTGCAGATAATCTCCCTCAGGGTGGGGTTCCACATAACATATTCGCAGTGTATTTCAAGCTGTGAAGCTGGAAATATGCTTTGTATTCTCATTTGAGCAGACACACAGGGCTACCTGTAGCAGCCTTGTGTGCAGTGAGGTTTGTAGACAGACCCAGCATGTCACAGCCACGTGGGCATGCTCGGCCCACCTCCAAACCTCACTGCACACACAGGGCTGCCATGGGTAGTCCTGTGTGTCTGCTCATAGGAGAATACACAGAGCGTTTCCCCCTTCACAGCAGATTTAACCAAACGTGAAATACATAGGGGGGTATTTATCAAAGGATTTATGTGTTTTTTTTTTCACTAACTTTGGCGCAATACTTTGGCGCGGGGTCTTTTTGCGCCAAAGTTTGGCGAATCTTCTCCACTGTCATTTTTACAACTTTCTCAAAATCAACAAAATCAACTTTCTCAAAATCAACAAAATCAACTATAATGCCCCCCTGACATGTGACCCTGACTTATAATGCCCCCTGTCCTGTGCCCCTCACATATAATGCCCCATGGCCTGTGCCCCTCACATATAATGCCCCCCTGACATGTGCCCCTCACATATAATGCCCCCCTGACATGTGCCCCTCACATATAATGCCCCCTGAGGGGGCAGTACAGGGGGCATGTGAGGGGCACATGTCAGGGGGGTATTATATGTGAGGGGCACAGGACATGGGGTAATTATATATGAGGGGCACATGACAGTGGGGGGGTGCTGTCATGTGCCCCCACATATAATGCCCCCTGACATGTGCCCCTCACATATAATGCCCCCCCTGTCATGTGCCCCTCACATATAATGCCCCCCTGGCATGTGCCCCCCACATATAATGCCCCCCTGACATGTGACCCTGACTTATAATGCCCCCTGTCCTGTGCCCCTCACATATAATGCCCCATGGCCTCTGCCCCTCACATATAATGCCCCCCTGACATGTGCTACTCACATATAATGCCCCCTTAGGGGGCAGGACAGGGGGCATGCTAGGGGCACATGTCAGGGGGCATTATATGTGAGGGGCGCATGACAGTGGGGGGGTCCTGTCATGTGCCCCCACATATAATGCCCCCTGACATGTGCCCCTCACTTATAATTTTCCCCTCTCACTTATAATTTGCTCCCCACCCCCTCCCCTTTCTCACGCCCGTCATCTTCTCACACGCTGCGGCTGCTCCGTTCCTGCAGTCAGTGAAAGCCGCGGGGACGTGATCTCTGGGCGCCGGCGCGATGATGTGATGTAATTGCGCCAGCCTGCCATGATTGGCTCTCACTGACTGCAGGAATGGAGCAGCCGTGGCGTGTGATAGCAAGGTGACGGGCGTGAGAAAGGGGTGGTGGAGCGGGACAGCCGACAGCTCCCGCTCCACCATGCGCTAGTTCAGGAAGAGGGGCAACAATCTCGGGGGGGGGGGGGGGGGGGGGGCAACTGCCCCGTTGCCCCCCCCCTGGATCCGCCACTGCCTCCACAGTGGGCGGCGACCCGGCGGCTCGGATCGGATTCGCACAGCCAGCACTGCAGAGAGAGTAAGTGAGCCAGGCAGGGGCAGAGAGCTGCGAGTGCGAGCGCGCCCCCCCAGATGTTGCGCCCGGTGCGGCCGGCCCCCCATGCACCCCCACGCTACGCCTCTGCCTGGACAGGAGTAAAACCTTGCGCCTGCTCATGTTATGATGTAACTTAATTTTTGTTTATTTTTCTAGCAATCTTTTAGAGTGAGTTCAGAAGTGAATATTTTGTGTGGACCCAACTTGGAACCCTGGACCCAGTCCCTCTAGAGTATTCCCAGCTGACAGTATTGCTCCTTAATTGATTGTGCTGCAGATTTTGGTTTTTAGATAGAGAGATGATAGATAGAATGATTTTTATTGTGTAGTGTTTAGCTACAATTTGTTATCTACAGACATTATGATGTGTACATTTATGACATAGGATATTATTTAATGCCTCCCAGAAGCCTAAGATTCCTCCTGAATACCCAAGACACCTTGCGTCTCCATTCCATTTTATTTATGGTGTGCGGCGCTTCTATTTGTATATATTATACACCCTCCTGCCCTTTTTGAGTCTCTTGCATCAAGACTCGCGTCTCCTTCAGTCAAGTCCGATGTCTTTCACTGGCACGGCTCTCCAAATCACCATGGTTACTCTACAAGGAGACTCAAGGGAGCTGGTCTTCACATCCAGTAACTATGGAGACAAGGGGACGGTTGGCAAATGAGAGTCCAGCAAGGTCAGATGAACAATGCCACAGCAATGTGGAAGCAATGGCCTGTTTATTTCAGCCCATATTTGATGGTTTACTTCACACTGTGTTAGCTGAGGCATTTGATTAACTCCTTCTTAGCTCCACAGTTCGGCACATGAGTGGTTTGTTATGGTGCGATGGGTAACATAGGCATGCATTTCCTTTATAGACCAGGCTCATTGTGTACACTGTGATACAGTAACCTGGCAACCCATATGTGTCCCCAAGCTCATCGTGCACGTTCATATGGTACTCGCAGAAATAAATATATAAATATTATTAAAATAATAAGATAATTGTATCTCATTACCATAAATTATGATAATTACATGTGTCACAATCAGAAACTGTGTCGCAGAATAACATTGGATTACAAAGAAGCTGAAAAACATTTTAAGCGTGGGATTTTAGCTGTTACTTCCCAGCCTTACACTGGTACATAAATGTAATAATATGTCAGAAAAAAAGGTTTTGTGGTCTTATATATTATAAACAGAATAAACATGTGCAATGTTGGATAACTTGCCGTATTTTTAAGCTGCTAAAACAGTTGTAGGAGGATAGTTTTTTTTTTTTTTGTCTGTCTTTTCAAGTTTTTATGAATGAGTCTTTCTCATAAAGAATGAATGGAGAGATATACTTGGCAATTGGTGACTGACCGGAGTGACTTGGGAAAACCACAGGGAATGATTCCGAGAGGACGACTCTTCAGCTATACAAACCCTGGCAACATATATGGAATCCTCACACTTACAAGACATTTACCCAATTTGTTACTTTATAACAAATACACATATATCATATATGACATAAAACAATTGTTAACAGCAGAACATTCTGGCATGAAACATATGGAAAATACCTCAAACAAACACAAACACATGGGACATATTTCAAACAAACAAAATTATGAAAGAAAAGGTAATGACAGGGCTGGTCCAATACATTGTGCTGCCTGGGTCCAAGAATGAAATGCTGCCTCCCCCTCCCCCCAATATATACATATGGTTAACATATGTATGACAGGTTTTTTTTACGCCTGAAAATACCGTATACCAAAATATACTAGTCGTGCAGTTACCAATTGATACCACTAAACAAGGAGCAAATATTACCTTACATTATTGTAACCTGACCAGATCGGGCATACTGAGACCAACAATACCAATAATACAGGTATACCAAGATAAATATTAACAATAATACACCTATATAAGGGACACATAATACCGCCACACAAGGACCATTACACCACAAAGCGACTAGTGACTGGATAATTCCACTATACTGTTATTAAATAAAATCCACTATATACAAACCAAGATTCCCCAACTACCTCACCCCCCCCCTCCCCAATACAGTGACCATCTAGAGTTATATACCAGCTGTATACAGGATCTGTATATCATATAAGTGATTCTAAAATGTTTTTACGTGTTTTTCATGCTTTTCTGGGTTCAAAAAAATCCCATGGCTAGATGTTAGTTAAAAAGGAAATACTGAATATGCTACAAACAATTGTATTTTTCTTTGCTTGTGGTGTGCATTTTGGTTTCATCACATTTTAAAAAAAAAAACACAGGACATTCTAGGTGTTTTGAATTTTTCAGGCAGTTTGTGGCGTTTTTCTCCAATTGGCCACCATTATTTTCTTTTAACTTCAGTTATAAATATATAAATGTATGTTGCTTTTTTTGCAGCATTTTCTGGCATTTTGATTTTACAGAATCCTCTATGGAAATAATTACATCTCATTTAATTTCTGATGGGAATGAAAAGGATTAGGCCCAGCGAATGACAATAGGGCTAATCCTTGTGTGAATCTGCTGCTGATCTACTGCAGAAATCGAAGGTTCAACCTAGAATTTCCTTAATCTGAAGTATAAACATACGATAAGGCTTGTGTTTTGGCAAAGAAGCAATATTTTTGTTTTAAGTTCCCAGTTGGGACCTCTCTCCTAATACAGAAGCTAGACACATAAAAAAGATATGTAAAACATCTGCATGACCTAGTGAGTAACATATATGTGGTAACCCAGTACAGAATGTCATCCTGTCAGGTAAACGTTGCCTTAGGTGCTTGTGGTGTATCTGTTCTGAGCCCATTACTCTAGGGTACATTGTGCTTTGTTGTTTTTTGTTATTTTTGATATGTAAATGATTGTCAGGGTTATTGTGCATTTAAGGGAGATTATGCAGAGCAACCATGTAATCCCTATGCCTAATGGGATACCCCCTAGCCTGTGCCTTAAATAGTGTAGTGGGAGAGGAGCTAGTTAGTTGGAGGAGTTAGTTGAGCTGAGGGAACAGTGTGGAGATTAGTTAGGAGAAGTCTGTGGTAACTTGAAGGAGTGCTGTGGAGAAGTTAAAAGCCTGCAACCATGCATATACAAGTGCCCTGCTGCACAGGCCCAGTCTGGAAGTCTAGGATAGCAGGAGATAGAAAGCCTCAGGCAACTCTTGGTCCAAAAGTCTACAATCCAAGCCTGGCATTAAGCTAATTCCGGGGAAGCACTTCAATGAGTCCAAAGTCAGAGTGGGTGGTCTCAAGTCACAAATTTAAGGCCTAAAAGTTATAAAAGTCTACAGTAAGTAAAATTCAGTCAAGTGAAAAGTACTACAAGTCCCAAGCAAGGCAAAAGGCTCCAAGAGGTTACTCTGCATTTCCCCTTCTCTGATCTGTACTACCTCAGTAAAAGGCAGTTTTCCGTAACCCTGCATCTGCACCTGCATTTGCATCCCCAGCACTTGGCCCAAGAGAACTGCTGAAACTTGGAGCGTGGTGGTTAACGCTACCCTGTTGTTAAGAAATGTCTATTTGTCACCATTGCAGTAGCCAGCTTACTCCCAGGTAGTGCACTACATAATATAAGCATTATTAAAAAAAAATTCGGGGATATGACATTTTAACATTGGAAGTGGGATGATTTGTTGCTGAATAAAAAAATGATAGGCAAGGAAGGTGATAGGCCTGTGGTATGTTTCACTACATAGTCTAAGGAATATAGTAAAATTTGTGCCATTGTGAAAAAGTACAGTACCTCCCTTCCCCTCTACCAGGATGCAGCTTATGCTCAGATTTTAGCTAATGGTCCTGTGCTTGTAGATAAAAGAGCCTATACCTCAACATCACCTAGTCTGAAAGTATGACACCAGTGTGGTAAAATAGGTGGGGCCATTGTCATTGCACTTGTCATAAAGTTATGCAGGTAACACCTACTTTTACCTCTTTTGCTACGTGAAACTATACATCATGCGTTATTTATCGGATTGAGTGGGACAAATTTGGAGAAAAGACGCCTTGGGTTGATCTGATCACATGTTAAAAATATATAAATGAATATTTTTATATCTAGAAATGTAACCATGAGAAGAGGTGATCTTCTATGTCTAAAGGGATAGAAGGTTTTACCATCATCACAGATGGGGAATCTTTACTGTACATATTATATTATACCACATTATATTGTGATGGCTGGCTCATTAACCCCTTAACGACGAGCGCCGTAAATGTACGTCCTGGTGAGGTGGCACTCAACACACCAGGACGTACATTTACGTCCTAAGCATAACCGCGAGCATCGGAGCGATGCCCGGATCATGCGCAGCAGGTCCCGGCTGCTGATCGCAGCCAGGGACCCGCCCGTAATGGCGGACACCCGCGATCCCGCGGATGTCCGCCATTAACCCCTCAGATGCCGTGATCAATACAGATCACGGCATCTGCAGCATCGCGGGCACGGCAGACGGAGGTCCCCTCACCTGCCTCCGCTGCCTTCCCGGCGTCTTCTGCTCTGATCTGCTTTTCCCGCAGACCAGAGCAGAAGATGACCGATAACCCTGATCAGTGCTGTGTCCTATACATGATTAAATGAAAAGAAAAGATCCCTCTTAGGCGCTGCTTCTCCCAACAAATTTCTCTTGGACGTAAGTAGATGAAAATGAGGTCTTTTTTATTATAATAATAATAATAATATATAATAAATATATTATTTATTAAAATATAATATAATAAAAAAAGACCTAATTTTCATCTACTTAGGTCCAAGAGAAATTTGTTGGGAGAAGCAGCGCCTAAGAGGGATCTTTTCTTTTCGTTTAATCTTGCATTTTCTGTGGACAGACGTCCTTCTGTGGACAGATGTCCATCTGGATCCACAACCCTGACGGCAGTGCAGCACTCCTGGCATCATTTCATTTTCTTGTACCCCAGCTATTGGCAGGCCCGTCTCTACAGGACAGGCAAACCAAGCAATTGCTTGGGGCCCCGAGCTGGCTGGGGGGCCCCGAGCACAGCCAGTGCTTGCCAGTCCTGTAGCGACAGGGCAATTCCCCCCATCACCAGGGTTGGATTAACAATTATGCTCTTGGAGTTTGAGCTCCGGGCCCAAGAGCTTTGGAGTTCTTCTCACCTCACCACAATCATGCTCCCCCCGCTGCACTTGGTATGTTCCCTCAGCCCCGGACTCTTCTCTCAGCCTTCAGCCATCTGAGCAGGAGGAGGGGGGGGGGGGGAGAGGAGAGAGCACAGAGCTGTGAGGAAAAGAGACCGCAGAGGCTGTACAACATGGGGTGTGTGTATGATGCATGTACAGTATGTAATGTGTACAGTGTGTGTGTGTGTGTATAATGCATGTACAGTATGTAATGTGTACAGTGTGTGTGTATGATGCATGTACAGTATGTAATGTGTACAGTATGTTGTGTGTATGAAGCATGTACAGTATGTAATGTGTACAGTATGTTGTGTGTATGAAGCATGCATATACAGTATGTAATGTGTACAGATTCTGTGTGTGTCTGAAGCATGCATGTACATTATGTAATGTGTACAGTATGTGTGTGTATGAAGCATGCATGTACAGTATGTAATGTGTACAGTATGTTGTGTGTCTATGAAGCATGCATGTACAGTATGTAATGTGTACAGTATGTTGTGTGTGTATGAAGCATGCATGTACAGTATGTAATGTGTATTGTGTGAGTATATAATGCATGCAGTGGCGGATCCAGGGGGGGAAACAGGGCAATTGCCCCGTTCCGTGTGTGTGCCCATTGGAAAGCAACGCGGAGGAGCGGAGCAGTGTACAGGACATGCGCCGGACAGCATGTTAAGTGACCAGCGGCACATCAGCTTCAGTGCTCCGACCACCGGTCCTCCAGTCCCGCGACCTACTGCTATGGTGGCCGGGCCAGAGGAGCAGTGGTCGGAGCACTGTAGTAGGGCAGTAAACAGGCATACAGCCTCCAGCCATACACTGTATGGCTGGAGGCTGTATGTCTGTGGGGGAACATACTACACCTAATGTGGGGGGACTATACTGCACCTAATGTGGGGGAACTATAGCCTAATGTGGGGAGAACTATACTGCACCTAATGTTGGGGAACTATACTGCACCTAATGTAGGGGAACTATAACCTAATGTAGGGAGAACTATACTGCACCTAATGTGGGGGGACTATATTGCACCTAATGTGGGGAACTATAGCCTAATGTGGGGAGAACTATACTGCACCTAATGTGGGGAACTATACTGCACTTAATGTGGGGTAAACTATACTGCCAACCTAATGTGGAGAACTATACTGCACCTAATGTGGAGAACTATACTGCACCTAATGTGGGGAACTATACTGCACCTAATGTGGGGAGAACTATACTGCACCTAATGTGGAGAACTATACTGCACCTAATGTGGGGAACTATACTGCACCTAATGTAGGGGGACTATACTGCACCTAATGTGGGGGAACTAAAGGCCTAATGTAGGGGAACTGTACTGCCTAATGTGGGGGAACTATACTGCACCTAATGTGGGGGACTATACTGCACCTAATTTGGGGAGCTATACTGTACCTGATGTGGGGAGCTATACTGCACATAATGTGGGGGACTATACTGCACCTAATGTGGGAGAACTATACTGCACCTAATGTGGGGGAACTATACTGCACCTAATGTGGGGGAACACTGCTAGCCTAATGTGGGGAGAATTCTGCTGCACCTAATGTGGGGGGAACTGTGCCGCACCTAACATGGGGGGAACTGTGCCGCACCAAACGTGGGGGGAACTGTGCTGCACCTAAAGTGCGGGCCTCGTATCGAGTGATTGCTATAAATAGTCCCCTATGGGGACTATTAAAGTGTAAAAATAAAAGTAAAAAAAGTAAAAAAATAAAGTAAAAAAATGTGAAAAACCCCTTCCCCCAATAAAAACGTAAATTGTCCCATTTTTCCTATTTCACCACCAAAAAAGTGTTAAAAAAATATTTTATATACATAGTTGGTATTGCCGCGTGCATAAATATCTGAACTATTAAAATAAAATGTTAATGATACCGTACGGTGAATGGCGTGAACGTAAAAATAAAAAAAAGTCCAAAATAGATGCTTTTTTTTATAACATTTTATTCCCAAATTTTTTTTTATAAAAAATGGATTAAAAGTTCTATATAAGCAAATATGGTATGAATAAAAATTACAGATCAAGGTGCAAAAAATGAGCCCTCATACCGTCGCTTATACGGACAAATGAAAAAGTTATAGGTCTTCAAAATAGGGGGATTTTAAACATAATTATTTGGTTAAAAAGTTAGCAATTTTTTTTAAGTGCAACACTAATAGAAAAGTATGTTATCATGGGTTTCATTTTAATAGTATTGACCCAAAGAGTAAAGAAAACATGTCATTTTTACCGTAAATTGTACGACGTGAAAACAAAATCTTCCAAAATTAGCAAAATTGCGGTTTTCTTTTTAATTTCACCACACGAATAGTATTTTTTTTGGTTGTGCCATACATTTAATGGTAAAGTGAGTGATGGCATTACAACGGAAAACTGGTCACACAAAAAACAAGCCCTCATACTAGTCTGTGGATGAAAATATAAAAGAGTTATGATTTTTTGAAGGCGAGGAGGAAAAAACAAAAACGTAAAAATTTAATTGTCTGTGTCCTGGGTTAAACAAGTTCAGGAGGAGCCCGAATACCTTTCTTAAAAAATATAATATTAAAAGTTATGGTTAATAGATTTATGGAGGTGGGACATTGATCCAGGGATTAATTCTGCTAGCATGGGGCAAATGGCATCTGTACCCATAAGGGTTTTATTTTTTTTGCCTTTCTCCAGATTAACACAGTAGGATTATAGGATGAACTTGATGGTCTTCTTTTAACCTTATAAATTATGCAACTATGTAAATCAGTTGCATTGCTAGGGGTGGTGTCACCCGATGCGGTAGAAAATGGTGTCATTCCATACCTACCCCCCTCCCCCCAAAGTAAGTTTTAGCCTGTTGTGACAGACGCCACTGGTGTTGCACATTGTGAAAATTCTAGTATAATAATCCAATATACTAATTGCCACAGTATGGGAAAGCGCTAAAGAAGTTTTCATCATTTAAAACTACAGCTCCTAGAATGACTTAAAGGGGTACTCCACTGGAAAACATTTTCTTTTAAATCAACTGGTGCCAGAAAGTTTAACAGATTTGTAAATTACTTCTATTTAAAAAAAAGAAAAAAGAAAACAAACAAACTTCTATTTAAAAATCTTAATCCTTCCAGTATTTATCAGCTGCTGTATGCACCACAGGAAGTTCTATTCTTTTAGGATTTCCTTTCTAGTCTGACCACAGTGCTCTCTGCCGACACCTCTGTCCATTTCAGGAACTGTCCAGCGCAGGATAGGTTTGCTATGTGGATTTGCTCCTACTATGGACAGCTCCTAAAATGGAAAGAGGTGTCGGCAGAGAGCACTGTGGTCAGACAGAAAAGAAATTAAAAAAGAAAAGAACTTCCTGCGGAGCATACAGCAGCTGATAAGTACTGGAAGGATTTACTTTTAGCAATCCAATGCTAAAAGTATAATAAAAGCTATTTGTATTTAACCCTACTTCATTGCTGCTTATGGCCTATGAACAACCCAACCCAGTCACAGATGGGGATCCTCACTCATGGTCACTCATACTAAACTCTTGCCTTTTGAATGGTAAATTCCAACTCACCCCCTGGTCTCCACACCACAGTGCTAGAATCAGCTATGGATGAAATAGCACCAACACTAAATATGTAGAAAAGGATTATCTCCAGCGCTAAATATATGTGTAGAAAAATACTTCTTTATTCCATCTCTATTAAGAAAATAGAGCAGACAGCAGGCATGGGATAGTGAGTATTGAGTCTGACATGTTTCGGGGGCAATTCCTTAATAAAAGACTTGTCTTTTGAATTTTAATATTCGGCATGCTCTAGTAATTCATGTATTTCCAGATGCTTACACAATGTAACTTATTCTTGAGTGCAGTACTAAGATAGCCTCACATTCGCCTATAATGGATACACACACCGAAGCATATTAACCTAGCAGTACATTTTTGGAGTATGGAAAAAACCCAGAATACTTACCCAAATGTCATGCATATGTGGCAGATTCAAACCAGGTACCCCTTCACCATAGGGCACTACAAGGCTGAATTCTTTCTTACTACATCTGTCATCGGATGGTAGTCAGAAGGCCTCCATATGCAATAGACTGTCAGGCAAGTCTGACTATTTTGGCAGAACCCAACATTACTCTTACAATATACAGCCTTAGTCCACAGCTACAGATTTGTCTTAATACCGATCTGAAAATTACACCTGAAAGACAATGTGAAATATGAATACAGAGAGGTTCCTACGAATACAGAGTGGTTCCTACGAATACAGAGAGGTTCCTACGAATACAGAGAGGTTCCTACGAATACAGAGAGGTTCCTACGAATACAGAGAGGTTCCTACGAATACAGAGAGGTTCCTTGACATTTTTTGCCTGTGTGGCGAAGCCACAGGGTGTCAAGTAAGATGTATGGGGCAGGTGTTGTAGCCCAGGGGCAGGTGTTGTTAACCCCTTCGGGTTCGTGATGCCAGGGTGTGGTTTTAACTGAGAACCACCCAAACGGTAGCACTGCTAGTCCTAGTTTAGGCAGGGCAAATAATAGTCCAAGGTCAGGTTAGGGTTAACGGCAGCTTTACTGAGGTAGACAGATGGTACAGTCTTCCCAGCTAGGCCAGGATCCCAGAGAGGTGACCAGTAACACAGGGGACTTTGCAGCTTGCTGGGACTTGCAGTGACAGATTTTAGCACAGCCACGCTGACTATAATGTACTTGACTTGATTGAAGATAGTGACAGCAGACAGAGATGACTTGACTTACTGACTTTTGGCTGTAATTTAGGCTTGAGGCCTCCAGATGTGCTGGACACTGGCTCTGAGACGTCTGGACTGGGCATGACCTCAGGATCTAAGCGCAATGAATGATCTATAAGAGTGATTGCAGTACCTCCCCCTCTTATAAAGGGGCACTGAGCAAGGAGCCCATAGGCTAGCTGTGGGTCATCTGGTCACCTGGTGCTCTCTGGGTAACAAAATATTGTGACTTTAACATGTGACAACCATTATCATGGGACTTACAACCATGTGACAAATCAAAGGTCCTTTACATTCAATGTACAACTAATTACATTATGGGGGAACACTGCAAGTGAGCCCTGAGGCCGTATAGGGACTCAAGCTGATAGGACTGTGGAATGATATCCTGTACTGGGACATCACATCTGCTTTCATAAATCTAATTAATTGGATACCAGTTGGATATGGGGGGGGGGGGTGGTAAAGGTAAAGGCTAATGTAGCATGTAGTTGTATTGCTCATCTAAAACAAGAAATTTGCTTTACTGGTGTAAGCCTTGTGTCTCGAACTCTATTTCCCTCATATGTGTTTACTGAGCTGGAGGGAGGAAAGCCTGAAATATACATGAGGGTAAACACAGCAGGGTGGAGGTGCAATTCTGTGGATGAGCAGCTGAAAAGAACACCATATTGTGACTGCTGAGACTGGTCCCTTGTGTCTTCATTTATATGCCTTGTTTTTATGGACGCTTGTATGATGAATTGCAACCTTGGATAGGGAAGTGCAATCTGTGTTTAATAGAATGGGTGTTCTATAGGAATAGAGTGAAGATTTTATTGGTGTTATATGGCCATTGCTACACAGTTACATCCAGCTCTGGTAAATAGTAAAGATTACGGCTATATAGACGCTCATAAGTGTCTCTTCATGGGTTATAATTAGCCCTTTCATTTTTTGGCAGATTATCTGTTATTTAGAGAGATGAGTGAAAGTTCCTCATGCTGTGATTCTGATAGCATCTGCCAGGACCAATGATATATTGCTAAAATTGAGGTGTTCAGGACCAATTACGGTGAATCATAAAATGGTTTACCTATTCTTTTTTTTTTCTTTTAACCAAAGCCTAGCACGTGATACTGTCGCTTAGCTTGCCTTTTCTAAAAGAGTACAAGTTACAAAAAAACACAGTTAAGGCACACACCACAAGCGTACCGATTTAAGTGTATATAGAATGCCCTGTGTGGGTTTTTCTTTTTGTGTGTGTGGTCATCTTTCTCCTATATTTTCCTTTTGCTTTTTATACTTATTGTTTCTTGATGAAGAAACCACTAAAATGTAGTCACATGATCCAATAAATGACTATACTGTATATATACTATGTAGTGACTAAATATATAACAAGTGGCAAGTATATATACATTAAGGAGTGTCTCCAATGTTGCTGGCAGGATACACAAATCTGGTGGCACAGTTGTCAAGGCAACCATACTGTGCTTACAGCCTATCCTGCAAACCTCTTTTGCATCTCATACGGTTGCCTTGGCAATATGCTACCTGGTCTGCCAGCTGTGTCTTCCCCGTTCTGGTGGTAGAGATGTGAAAGACAACAACACTTGAGGTACAATAACCTGCCCAGAACCGTATCACTAAATTGTATTCAGATACGTCTTTGTTTTGTCATATAGAGGAATAAAATAGCATTTGTTATCATGACCACAACAAGCAAAGTTGACTGTACCTTTGAAAACCAGAGATTTTGAGGCACCAGAATTACATTAAGGGCCAGTTCACACTGAGTATTTCTACCCAGAATTTAAAGTGTTAATCTGAGTATTAGGGAGTGTGAAATGGGAGGTCCTCATGTAAATCTTAAGACATTTAGGTGGTTAAAGGCCACCATGCAGTGAAAGGAAGGTCACAGTGGTGAATCAGCACTGTTAGGACCAGTGATGGTCCTAGAGGTCTGACCTCTCGACCTCAGAAAGTTAAGGCATAAGATAGTGTTATGTCATTTTTTGACAATGAATAGACAACAATAGGCTTTTGGCGAGTACTTTTTTTTTATAGAAAAATATCAAAAGACACATAGCTCCACTCTGTCTTCTGACCCCTATGATATGTAAATCCTCAATTTGTCCTCTCTTTGTACACCAATTTACACCTGACATTTACACCTGAACATTGCAAGGCCTCTGCCAAACAAAACATTTAGCCTAGTGTTAATTGTTTTGTATACATTTGATCCCAGCTCACACAATTCCTGCCCCTGGTGAAATAAATATGATTTTTAAAATATGTTTTTATGTTTCTCTTCGAGACAACCTTGATGTAATGGCTAGAGTCCTATTGTACGCCTCGTAACCTTGAGTACAAACATGGCTGATTCGCATTAGCGTCTCCTACCTTTTTATTAAACGTAACCCCCTCATGTTTCATATCAGAATGTTGATGTTAATGTAACTATATAAAGGAAAGGACTCCTATCAGTGTAATGCCTTCTATAAACAATGGGAGCTTTGTTTTATAAAAATTGAATATTTGGTGGTGGAAAGAAGGAGATAATGTTTGGCATTAGTAAAGAAGTGCTGTTTATGTGGGCTGACCAAAACAGAGGTGGAAATTTCTTCCAACCCATCCCTCTGTTGGAAGGTATAAAAGTCAAGGTCCATCACCACTGTGGTGATACAAGTGTGGGACCAGTCTGATTGGATTTGTATTAGGGATCGACCAATATCGTTTTTTTAGGGCCGATACCGATAATCGGTGCAGGTTAGGGCCGATATCCCATAACTTATACCGATATTCCGGTATACGTTATTGGCTATTTATCCCCCCGCGACACCGCTGCAGATTATTGATTTAAAGCGGGCCACCACCCGCTTCTCTCCCCCTACCTGTCAGGGTGGTCCGGGCCATCCTTCCTGTAGTGTCCGGCAGCATTCCGGGTGGAGGGTGGACCGGTCCGGGCTGTCCTTCTTCTGCGGGGGTCATCTTCTCCACTCCAGGCAGGCTCTGGCCTAGTAACGCAGCATAGACGCTGCTGCGCAGTGACGCCAGTGCGCACCGACGCACCTGACGTCACGGCATAGCGGCGTCTATGCAGTGTACTAGGCCGGAGCCTGCCCGGAATGGAGAAGATGACCCCCGGAGAAGGACAGCCCGGACCGGTTCACCCTCCACCCGGAATGCTGCCGGACACTACAGGAAGGATGGATGGCCCGGACCACCCCCATTACGGGTAAGTTTAATTTTTTTATTGACTCGGAGTGTGGGGGAGGGGCCCGACCGTTATAGCGGTATGGGCAAAAATCCATACCGGTATACCGCCCAGCACTACGGTGGGGGTGCGACGCGGTGGGTCGGGGGGGCGGTTGCAGTGTGGTGCGGCGGGTCGGGGGGGGCGGTGCGGGGGGCGGGGCATGATCGGTTTAGCGGCAAGGTAATTGCCGATACCGATAATGCCCAAAATCGTGATTATCGGCCAATAATATCGGCCATACCGATAATCGGTCGATCCCTAATTTGTATACAATGAAATTTTTTTGTTTATCAGTTTGTTTCACCCTTTTTTGTTAATACTGCTTTGCACAACATTCCTCTTTCCTTCCTTCTCTGGATAGTCAAGCCAAAAACTTTAACCCATTAAGGACCACTGTTTTTCTCACTTTTGCACTTTAGCTTTTTCCTCCTTACCTTCTAAAAATCATAAAGCTATTATCAATTTTCCACCTACAGACCCATATGAGGACTTTTTTTGCACCACTAATTTTACTTTGTAATGACATCAACAATTGCACCACAAAATATATGGCGAAACCAGAAAAAAAATATGTGCGGTGCACATTTAAAAAAAACAAACAAACAAAAAAAAAGCCATTTTTTAACTTTTGAGGGCTTCCAATTCTACGCAGAGCACTTTCGGTAAAAAATTACACCTTATTTTTATTCTATAGGTCCAAACGATTAAAATTATACCCAACTTATATATATATATATATAGGTTTGATTTTGTTTTGCTTCTACTTTTTGCAAAACAATTAGTATGTTTAAAAATGTTCTCTTCTGACCCCTACGGGGGAGATTTATCAAAACCTGTGCAGAGGAAAATTTGCCCAGTTAACTATAGCAACCAGATTGTTTCTTTCATTTTGCAGAGACCTTGTTAACAATGAAAGAAGCGATCTGATTGGTTGCTATGGGCAACTAGGCAACTTTTCCTCTGCACAGATTTTGATAAATCTCCCCCTATAACTTTTTTTTTTTTTTTTCAAAATAATTTTATTGAAAACACATGTTAACCAGGACAATCATCAGCAAAAGGGTTCAAAGTAAAATGGTCCACAGGAATGCAGATACATCATAGGTCTTGGTGAGCCGAACATAACCAGCATAATAAAAACGAACGGAACAAAAAGTGAGTAAATGAAAGGACAGGGTAGGAGGGACAAGGGAAAGGAAGGGTGCAGAGAAGAGGGGACGGGGGAAGAAAGAATGGGAGAGAGGAGGGTCCAAAGACTAGGAGATCAGAGACCAAAGGACACAAGGAAGATCACAGGGGAAGAGATGGTGAGGTAGAAAGCCCAAACTTTAGGAAACGAGGGGAAGCAGCAAATATATTGCTCTGAGGAACCATGGAGATCAGCTAGACATTCCTCTAAACCCTGGAGATGTAGGACTTCCCTAAGCCAGTTGGAAGTAGGAGGGGGGGGGGGGGCGTCGATTTCCAACGTCTCGGTAAGACTCTTCTAGTAGCCTCCAGAAGCACGCTAACAAGGCTTTTCCTCAAGGATTCAGAAGAGCCAGGCAACATGGAGAGGAGGAGAGCCTGTGGGGTATTTGCCACCTGGGTTCCAGTAATATCACTGATAAGGGCCCAAACAGAAGACCAGAAACCAGCCAGAGGGGGCAGGTTTACCACACATCGGACAGGGTGCCCATGTCTCGGCCACACCTCCAGAAAACACTAGGTAACAGCGATGGAGCAGAGCCGGGACCCTGTACCATCTTGAGAGAATTTTATAGTTTGTTTCCTGTAGAGCCATTGCTCTGGAAGCCTTGTGACAGAGCATGAATGAAGTCGCCCACTCCTCAGTGCTGGGGGTGTAGTCGAGCTCTCCTACCCAACCCCGTTGGTAGGATAGCAATGCACGGGAGTCCCTGTTACGGAGCATAGCATAGAGTAGGGATATTGTATGGGTGGGTCTAGTAGAACACAAAGGTGTTCAAAGGGTAAGGTCTCTCTATGCAGTTCACCCGATACCAGCCACATGTCATGTGGTATTGGAACACACACAAGGTCCCTATAACTTTTTTTTTTTTGTGTATACGGGGATGTATGAGGACAATTTTTTTGCACCGTAGTCTTAAGTTTTTATAGATACCATTTTTGTTTTGATGGGACTTTTTGATCGCTTTTTACACATTTTTTTTTAGGGTATAGAAAGTTACTAAAATACGCAATTTACATACACACCATTGATCACACCCTATCAGTCCAGCTGAGACACTGGAGAGAATGTGAGAATGCAAGGGTTAATGCCAACTAGACCTCTTGGTACCTGTTGTTTTTTCCAGCAAGTCTAAATGAACCCTTCTGTAAATGTATTCTACATGAGCTGCCACTTAGAAGGATGAACTCACATTTAGAGAGCAAAGAACAACGCTTAGGGTGCATTCACACCACGGTTTGTTAATATGGTCACCGGATCTGGCTGTGAGATGTGAAAACCAGGCGCTTCCTTACCCCAGCCAGACCCGGTCTGCATCTCATTCATTTAAATGAGTTGGCTGGAATCATATAGTGACGGCTCATTTTTGCCCCGTATCCGTTTTTTTGACCGTAATAAAACCCTTTTTATACTATGGTATTCAGTCCGGTCAAAAAAATGAATACGGGGCAAAAATGAGCTGACCAGAGTCCTTATCTGACTCTGGTCGGCTCATGCAAATGAATGAGATGCAGGCCGGGTCCAGCTGGGGTATGGGAGCGACCAGTTTTCACATCCCCCAGTCAGATCCGGTGACTGTATTAACAAATTGTGGTGTGAATGGAACCTTAGGGTATGTTCACACGTGTGTATTTTTCGGCTGCAGATCTGCTTCTCCAGATTTCGCTACCCATTGAAGTCAATGGGCAGCAAAATCTGCACAAGCAGATTTACAGCAGAAAATATGCATGTGTCAATATGCATGTGTGAAAGTACCCTAATTGATTAAACATTTAGGGCTCATACATGCATATTTTCTGCTGCAGATTTGCAACTGTCTGATTATTAAGACTCAGTGACCCAGATTTATCAAACGGTGTGAGAGAAAAAAATTGAGTGATCTTCCCACAGCAACCAATCACAGCTCAGCTAACGAGCTCTGGTAAAGTGAAAGCTGAGCTGTGATTGGTTGCTGTAGGAAGATCACTCAATTTTTTTCTCTCACACAGTTTGATAAATCTGGATGGCATCACAGTGAATGATTTTCATTTTAGTTGTGATATATATATATATATCTCAGTACTCCCATTTCTGTTTGCTTCTATTTAACTTCCTTATTAATCGGTAGAGTAAAAATGGATTAAGTGTTATAATAACATATAGCAGTCTACTCTACATATATGTCCTAACCTTAATTTTATTTTCTCATCCAAAAGGCCTCCGATAAAAGAACAGTGTGTCTATGACGATCCTTCATGCATATGTTGTTCAGAGATCAGAGAACATAAAGATTAATTCAAACAGGCGTCTGCTACCACAGTGGAAACCTGGTCCATTGAGCCTGGAGGCTTCTTGCTGTTTTCCACATTTATTTCTGCTATTAAGTGCTGATGTCAAGAGGCAGATCAAAAACTGTGTGAAATAAAAGCTTTCATACACTCTCATTTTGAGCCACACTGAGTTACTTTACATTAGTGTTGAGCAGCATAGCCCATATTCGAATTCGCGAATATTCGCGAATATATGGACGAATATTCGTCATATATTCGCGAATATTCGCATATTCGTTATATTCTCGTTTTATTTTCGCATATGCGAATATTCGCGTATGCGAAAATTAACATATGTGAATATTGGCATATACAAAATTAACACGCGCGTAAATTCGCATATGCGAAAATTAGCATATGCTACTTTTCGCATATACGAATTTCCGTATATGCGAATTTTCGCACGTCAGTCTCACACAGTAGTATTACAGCCTTCTTTACACCACACAAGCTGGAAGCAGAGAGGGATGATCACTGTGATGTGTACTGTGAAGAAAAAAACAAAAAAAAAAAAACGAATATTCGTAATTACGAATATATAGCGCTATATTCGCGAAATTCGCGAATTCGCGAATATGCGATATTCGCGAATAATATTCGAATTGCGAATATTCGCGAGCAACACTACTTTACATGTCACACTTTCTACAGTTTTCTTTCTGAAAGCTAAGACCTCTTTATATTTTCTTTTTTAATTTAAAATATAAAATATGAAAATGGCTGCATTTAATGTAATGTGTAGTATTTGACTATGGTTCATTTTCTCAAGATTTGTGATTTCATTGTATGCTATTGTTACGTTATGCGCTCCAGCCACACACGCTGGCCATGAGCGCATGGTCCCGTTACCTGCTGCTGCCGGCGGGGCTGGGACTCGCATTTTGGGACGCGCCCGCATGCGAGCTCCAGTCCCTCACTCACCTGGTGCTTCTCCTGCCCCAGCCTCTGCCTCTCTGCTCTGGCGCGCGTGTCCCCGTCCCCTGGGGGCATGCACGCGACGGTGCTTTAAGATTTAAAGGGCCAGTGCGCTCATTAGTGTAATTCACCTGTGGCTCATTGATAAATTCCTCCACCCTCCTCACTTCCCTGCTGGATCTTTGTTGCCTTGTGCCTGAGAGAAAGCATTCCTGAGAGTTGCCTTACTGTGTATCTGATCCTTTGCTCTGTGACTTGACCTTGCTCCTCTGCCCCCTGTGTGGTCGAGCCGTGCCAGGGGTAGTGACCTCGGTGTTGTCTGCCGCAGGAAGTCCATCCCGCTTTGCAGCGGGCTTTGGTGAAAACCAGGGGCACCTTAGACTCCGCTCCCTGGTACGGTCCGAGTCATCTGCCACACAGGTCCAGCGGATCCACATCCACCCTGAGTTCCTGCCTTCTGAAACGTGAGTGTTACAGTAAGATCCGGCCATGGATCCCGCTGAGGTACCCCTGCCTGAAATCGCGGATCTTGACATTGTGGTACTTCATTCACCCCAGTTGGCCCGACAGTCGCAGCAACTTTCTCAACTTTCAGCTATGATGCAACAGCTTTTGGCCTTGCAACAGCAGCAGGGCCGCAACCTGGCCCACTCCCACCACCAGCTCCTGCAGTGTCTTATGGCTCCTAGCTACGTCTGCCTTTACCTTCCAAGTATGATGGGGATTCCAAGTCATGCAGAGGCTTCATTACACAGTGCTCCATGCACTTGGAGCTCATGTCTGAACTGTTTCCGACTTTGTCATTAGTCTACTGTCCGGAAAAGCCCTGGCCTGGGCTACACTCCTTTGGGAATGCGGGGATCCAGTAGCTTCCAACTTGACGGCTTTTCTGGCAGAATTTTGCTGTGTCTTTGAGGAACCCGCACGTGCCTCTTCTGCTGAGACGGCTTTGCTGAACCTCTGTCAAGGGAATTCTTCCGTTGGTGACGACGCGGCTTAGGGAGTTAAATGCATGGCTTAAGTCGTGGTGTGAGGGGGAAGGGTTTGGGTTTTTAGAGCACTGGGCTGACTTTTCATTGGGGTACAAAC
Source organism: Hyla sarda (assembly GCF_029499605.1). Classification (NCBI taxonomy): domain Eukaryota; kingdom Metazoa; phylum Chordata; class Amphibia; order Anura; family Hylidae; genus Hyla; species Hyla sarda. The sequence continues at coordinate 143,092,314 of NC_079190.1, read as the reverse complement.
TCTATTCTACGGATAATTTGCACCTGAATGGAAGGGGGTCTGCTGTGCTGGGGGAGAGAATCCTGGAAGGGGTGGCTGAGTATTTAAACTAGGTGAGTGGGGGGAGGATAATAAAGCAAAGAAAGCAGATAGTGGGATGGATAGGTTAGAGAGGGGTCAGGACATAATGGTGGGTGGAGAGGAGTCCTGTGGGGGGAGGTTAAGAGCAGTGGATAAGGAGATTCATGCGTTACAAACCAGCTGTAAAAATAAATGTAGCCCGAAAAATTGTAATCCCAATAATTTAAAAAATTCCATTAGCCCCAATAACTCAATAACTACAATAAGCCCCATTAACTCAAAAAATACCGTTAGCCCCAATAACTTAAATAACAACGTTAGACACAATAACGCAAAAAATCCCATTAGCCCCAATAACTTAAATAATAACGTTAGACCCAATAACTCAAAAAATACCATTAGCCCCAATAACTTAAATAGTACAATTAGCCCTTATAACTCAAAAAATAACATTAACCCCAATAATTCTGAAAATCCCATTAGTGAGACTATATGTGTAAAACGTATGTTCACAAATGCCAGAAGCCTAGCAAATAAAATGGGGGAGCTTGAGGCCTTGATACTGGAGGAACATATTGATATAGTTGGGGTCACTGAGACATGGCTGGACTCCTCGCATGACTGGGCTGTTAATCTGCAGGGGTTTACATTGTTTCGCAAAGATAGAATGAACAGAGAAGGTGGTGGAGTCTATCTGTATGTAAGAAGTGGTATGAAAGTCAGTGTGAACGATGCCATAGTGTGTGATGATTCTGAGGAGGTGGAATCACTGTGGGTAGAATTACACAAGGAGGGAAATACAGAAAAAATAATATTTGGTGTAATCTACAGACCCCCTAATATCACTGAAGAGATAGAAGGTCGGCTGTATAAACAAATAGAGAGGGCCGCCCGTGCAGGTACAATGGTAATAATGGGAGATTTTAACTATCCAGATATAGATTGGGGCCGGGGGCTGGCTAAAACTACAAAGGGGCGACAATTCCTAAATTTATTGCAGAATAATTTTATGGGCCAGTTTGTGGAGGACCCAACAAGAAGTGATGCCTTGTTGGATCTGATCATTTCCAACAACGCAGAGCTGATTGGTAATGTAACTGTGCGGGAAAACCTTGGTAATAGCGACCACAATATAGTTACTTTTGACTTAAAATGTAGAAAACAAAGACAGACAGGGAAAGCAAAAACATATAACTTTAAAAAGGCAAACTTCCCTGGGCTGAGATCTGCACTACAGGACATAGACTGGGGGGAGGTGTTCTCAAATACAGATACAGAAGGTAAATGGAACATCTTTAAATCAACTCTAAATAACTATACAGCTAAATATATACCAAAGGGGAACAAATATAAACGATTAAAACTAAATCCTACATGGCTGACAAATGAGGTTAAAAGAGCAATAAACAACAAAAAAATTGTCACGATTCGGCTTCCAGGTAGTGGATCCTCTGTGTCAGCGAGGGATTGGCGTGGACCGTGCTAGTGGACCGGTTCTAAGAGGCTACTGGTGTTCACCAGAGCCCGCCGCAAAGCGGGATGGTCTTGCTGCGGCAGTAGCAACCAGGTCGTATCCACTAGCAACGGCTCAACCTCGCTGACTGCTGAGAAGGCGTGGGACAGAAGGACTAGGCAGAGGCAAGGTCAGACGTAGCAGAAGGTCGGGGGCAGGCGGCAAGGTTCGTAGTCAGGATGGATAGCAGAAGTTCAGGTAACACAGGCTTTGGACACACTAAACGCTTTCACTGGCACAAGGCAACAAGATCCGGCAAGGGAGTGCAAGGGAGGAGATCAGATATAGCCAGGGAGCAGGTGGAAGCCAATTAAGCTAATTGGGCCAGGCACCAATCATTGGTGCACTGGCCCTTTAAGTCTCAGAGAGCTGGCGCGCGCGCGCCCTAGAGAGCGGAGCCGCGCGCGCCAGCACATGACAGCAGGGGACCGGGACGGGTAAGTGACCTGGGATGCGATTCGCGAGCGGGCGCGTCCCGCTGTGCGAATCGCATCCCCGACGGCCATGACAGTGCAGCGCTCCCGGTCAGCGGCACTGACCGGGGCGCTGCGAGGAGAGAGACGCCGTGAGCGCTCCGGGGAGGAGAGGGGACCCGGAGCGCTAGGCGTAACAAAAATAGCCTTCAAAAAATTCAAATCTGATGGGTCAGCTATAGCATTTAAACAGTACAAAGAGCTTAATAAAATCTGTAAAAATGTAATAAAAACAGCAAAAATTCTAAATGAGAGACAGGTGGCCAAAGAAAGCAAAACTAATCCTAAATATTTTTTTAGATATATAAATACAAAAAAAACAAGGACAGAGCATGTAGGACCCCTTAATAAAGATAATGGGGAGGTTGTCACATGCGATCAAGAGAAGGCGGAGCTACTGAATGGGTTCTTTAGTTCTGTATATACTATGGAAGAAGGAGCTGACATTGGCCAGGTCAGTGCTGGTAACACATCATGTAATGTACTGAACTGGCTTAATGTAGAGATGGTACAAGGTAAGTTAAGTAAAGTAAATGTAAGCAAATCTCCAGGGCCGGATGGACTACACCCAAGAGTTCTTAGAGAGGTAAGTTCAGTAATATCTGTACCCTTGTTCATGATATTTAGAGATTCTCTGGTGTCTGGTATTGTGCCAAGGGACTGGCGCAAGGCGAATGTGCTACCAATCTTCAAGAAGGGCTCTAGGTCTTCGCCAGGCAATTATAGACCGGTAAGTCTAACGTGCATTGTGGGTAAATTGTTTGAAGGACTTATAAGGGATTACATACAGGAATACATAGGGGATAATAGTATTATAAGTGATAGCCAGCATGGGTTTACTAAGGATAGAAGTTGTTAAACCAATCTAATTTGCTTTTATGAAGAGGTGAGTAGAAGCCTTGACAGAGGAATGGCTGTGGATATAGTGTTTCTGGATTTTGCTAAAGCGTTTGATACTGTCCCTCACAGACGTCTGACAGGTAAGTTAAAGGACAACTGTAGTGGTCAAAAATCCCTGCCCAAATGTTCCCCAAACAAAAGTTATACAATTCAGTCAATTAGTCCTATTTACCTATATGCAGCCGTTACTGAGATATTAGAGTTGCCAGCATAGCCCAGTAGTCCTGCGTCCGTCCCCTATTCATTACATTGCAGCCGCCATCTTGGGGACAGAGATCTCTTCCTCCCAGCAGTGTTTGTGCTCCCCCTAGCCTCTGTCAGGTCCTCCCTGCTTATGCATATGCATGAGCGGGTGCTTTCTGAGGCAGCCATAGGCTCATCCTCAGAAACGCCCCTATCTGTAAGATTCAAGCAGGGGGAGAATGAGGACGTCCACAGCTCCTCCCCCCTCCCCTGCTCTGTCTACATAGGACCTCACTTATCACGGGGAGGATTCAAATTTTCATGGGGGAAACACAGAGCAAACCACTGAGCAGGGAGGGGGGAGGGGAGGACGTGTGTGTGAAGGAGACATATTACACTGCACGGGCTGGTGGTGTATAGACTACAGGGAATAAATATCATACTGGAGATGATGCTGTGTGTGAGATGGGGGGGGGACTACTGAATGACACATGCTGGGAGTTGTAGTCCCTGTTATGTGTGTGTGTATGCCAGTGTTTCCCAACCAGGGAATGCTGGGAGTAGTAGTTTTGCAACATCTGGAGGCACCCTGGTTGGGAAACATTGGTGTATGAACTACAACTCCCAGGAGATTACAGAGATACAATAGAGGTGTTGGTGAACTACAACCCCCAGGAAACTACAGAGATACAATAGAGGTGTTGGTAAACTACAACTCCCAGGAGACTACAGAGATACAATAGAGGTGTTGGTGACATACAACTCCCAGGAGACTACAGAGATACAATACAGGTGTTGGTGAACTACAACTCCCAGCAAGGAGACTACAGAGATACAATATAGGTGTTGGTGAACTACAACTCCCAGGAGACTACAGAGATACAATATAGGTGTTGGTGAACTACAACTCCCAGGAGACTACAGAGATACAATATAGGTGTTGATGAACTACAACCCCCAGGAGACTCCTGATACAATAGAGGTGTTGGTGAACTACAACTCCCAGGAGACTCCTGATACAATAGAGGTGTTGGTGAACTACAACTCCCAGGAGACTACAGAGATACAATAGAGGTGTTGGTGAACTACAACTCCCAGGAGTCTCCTGATACAGTAGAGGTGTTGGTGAACTACAACTCCTTTATACACTCAAACAGCAGAAAGCTGACACGGCATGCTTGGATGTATAGTCTTACAACAGCTGGAGTCACCTCTGCAACTCCAAGCATGCACATACAGCAGAAAGCTGACAGGGTATGCTGGGATTTGTAGTCTTGCAACAGCTGGAGGCACCACTGGAATTCCCAGCATGCCCGAACAGCATATAAAATAACTGGGCATGCTTGGAGTTGTAGTTGTGAAAAAGATGGACCAATATCAGGACAGTTTTATAGACAAACAATTATGGTTTTTTTTTTTACCATTTTTACTTTCACTATCCACTCTCCAGTGCCCACACTACAGTGAGCACGGAGGCAGCTGCTTCATCACTGGACAGGAGCCAGCATGGGGAGGGGGAGATGAGCAGAAGGGGAGGGTGTATGCATAGGGAAGGGAGATGTGGGCGTTACAATATAATAATTTGCTCGGGGGATAGAACAGGGGGAGGGCAGCAGCTTACAGGAAGTAAGCACAAGGCATGATGGGAGATGTAGTTTTATTTTCACTTCTCCTCCGTAATTCGTGTGCTGATAACGGGAGAAAGACTGGGCCAATTTTGATGGGGGAGACATCGTTGGAAAGGTCTTTCAAAGACCTATTAAATGAGGTAAAAAAAAGTTTTTTTGCCCAGCACTGCAGATGTCCTTTAAGGTCCTTGGGCTTGGAAACTTTAGTTTGTAACGTACCCAGAGAGTGGTGGTCAATGATTCGTACTCTGATTGGTCCCCGGTTATTAGTGGTGTACCCCAAGGTTCAGTACTGGGCCCGCTGCTGTTTAATTTATTTATCAATGAAATAGAGGATGGTATTAACAGCTCTGTTTCTATCTTTGCAGATGACACCAAGCTTTGTAGCACGGTACAGTCTATAGAGGAGGTGTATAGATTACAAGATGACTTGGATAGACTAAGTGTCTGGGCATCCACTTGGCAAATGAGGTTCAATGTGGATAAATGTAAAGTTATGCATCTGGGTACTAATAACCTGCATGCGTCGTATGTCTTAGGGGGGATTAAACTGGCAGTGTCACTGGTAGAGAAGGATCTGGGTGTACTTGTGGATCACAGACTACAGAATAGCATGCAATGTCAGGCTGCTGTTTCCAAAGCCGGCAGGATATTGTCATGTATCAAAAGAGGCATGGACTCAAGGGACAGGGACATAATACTCCCCCTTTATAAAGCATTGGTACGGCCTCACCTGGAATATGCTGTTCAGTTTTGGTCGCCTGTTCATAAAAGGGACACTGAGGAGTTGGAAAGGGTGCAGAGACGCGCGACTAAACTAATATGGGGCATGGAACATCTTAGCTATGAGGAGCGATTAAAGGAGTTACAATTGTTTAGTCTTGAGAAGAGACGTTTAAGGGGGGATATGATAAACGTATATAAGTATATAAATGGCCCATACAAAAAATATGGAGAAAAACTGTTCCAGGTTAAACCCCCCCCAAAGGACGAGGGGGCACTCCCTCCATCTGGAGAAGAAAAGGTTTAGTCTAAAGGGGAGAAACGCCTTCTTTACCGTGAGGACTGTGAATTTATGGAACGGTCTACCTCAGGAACTGGTCACAGCAGGAACAATTAACAGCTTTAAAACAGGGTTAGATACATTCCTGGAACAAAATAACATTAAATCTTATGCAGAATTCTAAAACTAAATCCCTTTCCTTTATCCCCTTACACCCTTCACTTCAATTCCCTGGTTGGACTTGATGGACGTATGTCTTTTTTCAACCATACTAACTATGTAACTATGTAATTCCGCACTCTAGCCTCAGAACTAGCATGGATTGATGAGGCCTTGTGTGCCACATTCAAAAAAGGACTGTCTAGCAGGATTAAAGATGCCTAAACGTATCCACTTGGCCACACTGATAGAACTGCGCTTAGAGAGGGAACCTGCCCAAACACGAAGATATTCTCGCCTGGCACCTGTGTTTCAACATCCACCTCTACAGCTTCCTGCGCCTCTTGCTGAAGAGGCTATGCAAGTAGATCGTTTCCATCTTACGCAACAGGAGAGATCACGATGACACATTGAGAATTTGTGCTTGTATTGTGCTAGCCCCGAACACTTCCTCAAAGACTGTTCTGTTTATCCACAGTATCCGGGAAAACGCTTGCACCTAGGGCACGTAGGAGAGACGTCCCTAGGTGTGAATACCACCTCTCCTCGCTTAACTATTTCTGTACAAGTCTTCGCTTCTACCAAGTCTTCCTTCAGTGCTACAGCATTTTTGGATTCTGGATCAGCAGGTGACTTTATTGATGCTTCTTTGGTCCACAGGTATCATCTTCCTGTCACTCGGCTTGCCAAGCCCTTGTTCATCTCCTCTGTTAATGGACAAAATCTGGACTGTATGGTTCACTTCTGTACTGAATCTATTGTCATGCAAGTGGGTGTATTGCATAAAGAAAAGATTGAATTCTGTGTACTGCCATACTGTACTTCAGAGATTCTTCTTGGCCTTCCTTGGCTGCAACGTCATTCTCTGCACCTGGATTGGAGAACTGGAGAAATTATTCGCTGGGGACAATCCTGTCAAAATCTTTGCCTCCAATCACTTCAGTCTAAAATTTTTTTCATCCTCCTCCTTTACCTGGTCTGCCACCACCTTACCAAGATTTCTCTGACGTTTTCTGCAAGAAACAGGCTGAGTCTCTGCCTCCACATCATCCTTACGATTGCCCTATTGATCTTCTGCCTGGTACCACTCCTCCTCGTGGAAGGATATACACTCTATCGGTTCCTGAGACCAAAGCCATAGCTGAGTATATCAAGGAGAATCTCAAAAAGGGATTTATCCGTAAGTCCTCTTCTCCTGCTGGAGCTGGTTTCTTCTTTGTAGAGAAGAAGGATGGCTCACTCCGTCCATGCATTGACTACAGGGGACTTAACAAAATCACGGCCAAGAACCGTTACCCTCTACCTCTTATCTCAGAAATTTTTGACCATCTATGTGGTGCCAAGGTCTTCTCCAAATTGGACTTGCATGGTGTGTATAACCTCATTCGTATTCACAAGAAAGATGAATGGAAAATGGCCTTCAACACAGGGCTGTGGAGTCGGATGAAATTTTGGGTACCTGGAGTCGGCAAACAATGCAGAGACTCCGACTCAATGTCCCAATTCACAAAAAGTTATAATTAATGACTTCTCTACTGTAAGAATAAAGATCAATGCATGCAGTGCCTCACGTAACCGCAAAACGAACATGTTAAGTGACTGTGAAGAAGCATGCTTTTCATGTGCTTTACTATATGGCACACAACGCACAATTAGGAGCGGCAATACTTATACTTTCCATAGTGTTGTGTTCTGCTGTTACAGGGAAACCATGGGTAACCTAGCCTCTCAATGATAAGCGATTAAGGAAATATGTTTTTTGCAGGTCTAGAGACACTAGTATAAGTGAAGGGAATGGAGGGTCAATAGTTCAAGGCTGAAGCTGTAAACCATTGGAAAAACTTCTGCCATTCAGCTAAGGCTATAAAAACTTGTAAACTCGATTGTTAGTTTAAAGGGGTACTCCGCCCCTAGACATCTTATCCTTTAGATAAGGGATAAGATGTCAGATCGCTGGGGTCCCGCTGCTGGGGACCCCCAGGATCGCCGCTGCGGCACTGCGCTATCATTACTGCACAGAGCGAGTTCACTCTGTGCGTAATGACGGGCGATACAGGGGCCAGAGCATTGTTACATCATGGCTCCGCCCCTCATGATGTCACAGCCTGCCCCCTCAATACAAGTCTATGGGAGGGGTCGTGGCGGTCGTCACGCTCCCTGCCATAGACGTGCATTAAGGGGGCGGGCCATGATGTCACGAGGGGCGGAGCCATGATGGCACGCTGCTCCGTCCCCTGTATCGCCCATCATTACGCACAGAGAAAACCCAATCTGTGTAGTAATGAAAGCGCGGTGCCGCAGTGGCGATCCCTGGGTCCCCAGCACCGGGACCCCGGCGATCTGACATCTTATCCCCTATCCTTTGGATAGGCGATAAGATGTCTAGGGGCAGAGTACCCCTTTAAACTTTAAACAGGACTATGGGATTCTACTAGGGAAATCATGTTTTATAGTAAATGCCCCTTCCTGGATCCTCCCACTGCCCTATCTTCAGCAGCAGATCAGCACACAAACTGTTCAATACAGTAGACTGTTGGCTTCCCAGCCAGTAGTCCTGTGGTAATGACATGTATGTTGCCTTTCTTTACTTCAAAGTATGTATAAAGTGCATTTGCATATTAATACAGAGGAGTCGGAGTTGGAGTCTGAGTTGGAAGTACAGAAAACTCCGGAGTCGGAACATTTATCTACCGACTCCACAGACCTGGTTTGAACCCCTTCCAGGCAAGGTGGTCACTATTCTTTTCCAGGTTCAACTTCTTCATTCACTTCCATCCAGCAGACAAGAACATTAGGTCTGATGCTCTCTCCAGGTCCTCTGATGTTATTGGTTTGGACTCCACGCCTAGGCATATTATTCCTCCTGACTGTTTGATTCCTGCAGCTCCTGCCGAGATTCAGCAAGTTCCTCCTGGAAAATCCTTTGTGCCCCCCAGATTGAGACGCAAGGTCCTGAAATGGAGTAATTCTTGCTGAACAGCAGGACATCCTGGAATACTCAAGACTCTACTTCTTATCTCCTGGCACTACTGGTAGCCCCATCTTGAACGTGATGTTTCGGATTTTGTTCGTTCCTGTGAAACTTGTGCCCGTAACAAAACTCTGCGACAGAGACCTGCAGGACTCTTACAGCCTTTACCCATTCCAGAGACTCCCTGGTCCCATATCCCATGGTTTTCATCACTGATTTGCCACCATCTCATAATAACATCTGGGTCATTGTAGATCAGTTTTCCAAGATAGCTCATTTCATTCCTCTACCAGGTCTTCCTTCTGCCCCGCAGCTGGCGAAGTACCTCTTGTTGCATGTCTTTCTTTTACATGGTCTTCCTCAGCATATCGTTTCGGATCGAGGTATCCAGGTTGTCCCTAAGTTCTGGGGAGCACTTTGTAACCATCTGGACATCAATCTGGACTTCTCCTCGGCCTACCACCCTCAGTCCAACAGTTAGGTGGAGAGGGTTAATCAACAGTTAGGTGGAGAGGGTTAATCAAATCCTAGAGACTTATCTTCTGCATTTTGTTTCAGCTCGCCGAGACAATTGGGTTGACCTTCTCCCCTGGTCTGAATTCTCATATAATCATCAGGATTCCATATCCACGAGGTAGTCTCCCTTTTTTGTTGTCTACGGACTCCATCTCCGTCCTCCTCTTCCTCTCCCAGTCTCCTCCGGTGTGCCTGCTGTTGATGAGCTGGTCTACCATCTGGCAACAGACCCGACAGTTGGTATCTCAGGCTTCTTCACGCATGAAGGCGCAAGCGGATAAAAGTAGAAGACCTCCTCCGTCCTTCTCTCCTGGTGACATGGTGTGGCTTTCGTCCAAGTACATTCGCTTCAAGATCCCCTGTTACAAGCTCGGTCCTCGCTACCTTGGTCCCTTCCATATTCTACTAAAAATTAACCATGTCTCCTACAAACTCTGTCTATCTGCTATGTTATGTATTCCCAATTCCTTCCAAGTTTTTCTCCTCAAGCCTCGTGTCATAAACCGGTTTTCTCAGAAGAATCTTGTCCCCACACATGTCTCCGGCTCTTCTGACATCTTCAAGGTTAAAGAGATTCTTGCTACAAAAACTGTGAGAGGTAAACAATTTTTTTTTTGGTCGACTGGGAGGGTTACGGTCCTGAGGAAAGATCTTGGGAGCCTGAGGAGAATATCCTGGACCGTGACCTTCTCAGGAGTTTTCTGACTTGTAAAAGGAGGGGGAGACCAAAGAGGGGGGGCCCTGTTATTTTATACACTCCGGACGCACACGCTACCTGCTGCTGCCGGCGGGGCTGGGACTCGCATTGCGAGACACGCCCTCATGCGAGCCCCAGTCCGTCACTCACCTGGTGCTTCTCCTGCTCCAGCCTCTGCCTCTCTGCTCCGGCACACTTGTCCCCGTCCCCGAGGGCGCACGTGCGCCGGAACTTTAATATTTAAAGGGCTAGTGAACTCATTAGTGTAATTTACCTGTGGCTCATTGATAAACTCCTCCACCCTCCTCACTTCCCTGCCGGATCTTTGTTGCCTTGTGCCTGAGAGAAAGCTTCCTGAGAGTTGCCTTACTGTGTATCTGATCCTTTGCTCTGTGACTTGACCTTGCTCCTCTGTCGCCTGCCTACTGACCTCCTGCTACATCATGACTACGCTACTATGCCTCCTGCCTTGACCTTCTGCTATCCTGACTTCGAGCTGCCTTATCCCTCCTGTGCCTAGTATCTTCTCAGCCGCCTGTGTGGTCGAGCCGTGCCAAGGGTAGTGACTTGGGTGCCGCCTGCCGCAGGATGTCCATCCCGCTTTGCAGCGGGCTCTGGTGAAAACCAGCGGCACCTTAGACTCCGCTCCCTGGTACGGTCCGAGTCATCTGACACACAGGTCCAGTGGATCCACATCCACCGGAGTTCCTGTCTTCTGAAATGTGAGTGTTACAGCTATTTTTATTTTGTGCATGATCAACCACATACACCAGTCAGCCATGACATTAGACAGATGAGTGAGAGAATAACATTGAGTGACAATGGCCCCTGTCTACGGGTGGAACATACCAAAAGTTGTCTAATAAAGAACAACTGGTAATTTGGCATGGGCACACAGGGATCATTGAAAATAAATAAAATTATTTTTTTCTCCTCTACAGGAACAACTCCTTGCTTTCCATCTCATCCCTGTCTCTGTTTGAGTGACAGTCAGCTGGAAGCATTACAGCTTTCAGTGCATCAAGGCTTAGAAATACCTCTTTGACACTTGGCACTTGAGAATGAAAGCATGTTTCTTTGTTATTGAAGCACAGACAGATTTATAAAAGGTGACATGTGTCTCCTTGTCCTAGCAGCTGACTAACAGTGTCAGAAGTTTGGAACGTTAATTGCAGCTACCATATATACTCAAGTATAAGCTGACCCCAATATAACCCGAGGCCCCTAATTTCACCCCAAAATCCCAGGAAAAGTTATTGACTCGAGTATAAGCCTAGGGTGGGAAATACATCATCCCCCCTGTCATCATCCAGACCCCCGTCATTAACACCCTCATCATCATCACCCTGTCATCATCCCCCCTTCATCATCACCGCCTGTCATCATCCCCTTGTCATCATCCCACACCCCCCTTCATCATCCCCTTGTCATCATCCCACACCCCCCCTTCATCATCCCCTTGTCATCATCACCACATGTCATCAGCCCCCCTTCATCATCCCCCTGTCATCATCCCACCCCCCCTTCATCATCCCCTTGTCATCATCACCACATGTCATCAGCCCCCTCCCCTTCATCATCACCGCTTGTTAATGTCTGATACAGTGATCTTCAACCTGCGGACCACCAGATGTTTTAAAACTACAACTCCCATCGGCTGTCCGGGTTTGCTGGGAGTTGTAGTTTTGAAACATCTGGAGGTCCGCAGGTTGAAGACCACTGCGGCCTTCGACATCATCCAGACCCCCCACCCCCTTTAGTTTTGTACTCACCTCCGCTCGGCGGGACGTTAGGGTGCGCTGGTCCGGTGCTGCAGGTCTGTCCGGTGGGGAGGTCGTCCGGTGGGATAGACGGGCTGTCCATCTTCACCGGGGGGGCCTCTTCTCCGTGCTTCAGGCCCGGAATGGTGGCATTGCTTTGATGAGGACGCAGAGGGACGTTGCTAATGAACGTCCCTGTGCGCCGTTTCTATTCCTGGGTCGGGCCCGAAGCGTGCAGAAGAGGCCCCCCCGGTGAAGATGGACAGCCCAGAACGACTATCCCACCGGACGACCTCCCCAACGGACAGTCCTGCAGCACCGGCCCAGCGCACCCTAACGTCCCGCCGAGCGGAGGCGAGAACAAAACTAAAGGGGGTGAGGGGTCTGGATGATGTCGAAAGCCGCAGTGGTCTTCAACCTGTGGACCTCCAGATGTTTCAAAACTACAACTCCCAGCAAGCCCGGACAGCCGATGGCTGCCCGGGCTTGCTGGGAGTTGTAATTTTGAAACATCTGGAGGTCCGCAGTTTGAAGACCACTGAGGGCGGAGAGTTCACTCGAGTATAAGCCGAGGGGGGTGTTTTCAGCACGAAAAATCGTGCTGAAAAACTCGGCTTATACTCGAGTATGTACGGTAAATCCTATTCATGGGATAGGGGATAAGTGTCTAATCGCGGGGTATCCTGCCCCAGTTTATGGTTGGCTGAGCAAGCCGTGTCTGCCAAGACCAATTTGTCATAAAAGGTGGGGGCCAGAGTGCTCAGCGGGAAGAGCTGGGCCCTGTTCTGGAGATCATAGAGGGTCCTAGTGGTCGAATTACCTGCGATCAAACACTCGTCATCTGTCCAGTGGTTAGGCGATTCGTTTTTTTAATAAAGTTAAATAAACCCTTTAACTCTATGCCTGACTGATACAAGTCCCTGCCACCTACTTCAATAACTTAGGGTGCAACAAAAAGTACATACAGGAGAGGGACCTTCCCATCACAGGAGTTGCTGTTTTTGTACTTAGTTTCCAAAATGTGCTCAAGAGAAATCATCTCCACCAATCAAGCTGTGGCAGATACATCTGTACAATATTAAATTGTCCTTTAAATATCAATGTTAGTTAAAGCTATTGAAACTTGAGACCAAAAGTCAATGGACAACTTTTGTTCCAAAACACCCAAATGTCACCCCTTCCCTCTCAAAAAATTTAGGACAAATAAGCAGAGAACTAATACAGGTAAACCAAGTCTTTATATATAAAAGTCAGAAATAACTGCTGAAGGATATAAATCACTTCCTATAAAAACAAAATGGAGCTATAGTCAATTGATATCGAAAGAAGCAGCTTATCTGGGTAAATAGCAGTACATAGCAGTACAGGTAAATAGCAGTACATATAATATTTAAATAATATTGTCCTGTAGAGAGGCGCTACTAGACAGCCATACGCTACATGCTCTTCAGTAATATATGGTCTTTTCCTACTGGCATGCCCATGCTGATCAGCTGGATCATTCTATTTCTATGTATTAATTGGGGTTTCAGGTTACAATGGCCTAGGAAAGATTGGCGTATGTAGAAAATATTGTGACCCGAGGCCATCGTAACTCGAGGGACTACAGTAAAGAACAGAGTCACACTTGTGAAATTCACAATACACTATTTATATGCTTTATTTTACCAATTACTTAGATAAATTCAGAATGTAGATCTGCAAGAGAACAAGGGACAAAACATTGAGACATTTACGGGCACTTTGCTTTGATCCAGCTACGTCAATCATGTTGAATATTTCTACTTTGTTAGTATATTATAAAAAGCAGATATTTATTTTTGCTATTTTGTCAAGGTGCTTGCCTTTTTGACAGGATGGTTGCTGAATTTTTATGTCTGCTTTTCTAGCTGTAACAGGCCTCTGGAGACCTATGTGAGGGAAAAGCACACATTCTTTATGCCTTTATAGTGCACATGGCTACAGCTGTTAAAAATACTAGTATTTATGTTGGCTATACAGTTTATGTTGGCTCAACTACTTCTTTATGGTTCAGAGTGAGTTATTCACATTTTATTAAACAGCCCGGGCCCAACTATTAAATATATGAGGCATGCTTGAACATTCTGAGAGTCTTGCAGTACTATCGTGGAACTATATAAAGCTTAAGCAGAGTCCAGGAAGAAAAATGTAATGATATACCGAGTGCTGCAACATTCATTACAGAAAATGATGACTTACATTATATAGTAATGTCCATACAATTAAAACATATTTTCATTAATGTACATAGGAATGGGAAAATCTAAAAGTAAGAATCTAGCGGCTGAATCAGTATTCACATTTGGGAGTTTAATTATACGTGGCTATCTCTTTCTACTATGACATTGGCCATGATGAGCTCAGACGTTTTATTCTTTAATCAGCTTATTTAATGCAATTTATTATTAAATTATCCACTATGGAAGTGTCCTCAACATAAAATAGGAACAAATGTTAACAATTAGCAATACATAATAATGTAAAAAAAAAAAAAAAAGAATTTGTGCAAGCTTTTTAGTTGTCTTTTTGCTCTATGTTTGTTGCATAAATTGTGGTAAGTGGTGTTTTTGTGCAAAATTTGTGCAACTTTTTGCATAGCTACTATGATGGCTTTGGTATAGCCATTGGTTTTTTCACTTTGCAGAGGTTATTGACTTTACCCCTTTTAATGCCGATGCTCGGCATTAACCCTTTAGATGCTATGATCAAAGTTGATTGCAGCATCTAAAATGCGGGGTTAACAGTGCCAGTTAGCTCAAGGCAGCTGATCGGAACATTCACGGGAAATCACGGGTCCCGATCAGCTGAGTGGATGGCAGGAGGGCCCTTACTTGCTTCCTCACCATCCGATCAATGCTCTGAGGCTCTGGCCAGCCATGGCAGTCTAGAGCAGCAGAGCATCAAGAAGACTGATCAATGCTATGCTATGTAATTGCAATTGCATGTTACAGCCCCCTACGGGAACTAAAATAAATAAATAAAAAAGGTAAAAAATAGTTAATAAAAGTGAATACACACAATTCAATAGTAGAAAGAAACTCGGCACATCTCGCCTAATCACTAGCACCTGTCAATCACTGCCTCTGCTGGCTGAACCCCGTCTGGTGGTACTCACTGGTAATAGCAAAGTGCAATGCATATCTTCATACATAAAGAGAAAAGAAAACCAGGGCGACTCACCACGTACATATACTTCAAACTTCTTTAATAATCCATGAAGGGTACAAACAGTAACATGTAACAGTAACATGGATTCCGTTTTGCCGGGCTGGAGAGGATCGAACATGGATATGCTGGTAAAAATAAAGAAGAAATATTATTAAGAAGTGAAACTAAATGGATTCTTCGTTTAGAAGCAATGGGGCCTCTAGGTCTTAATGAACGCACTGAGCTCAGTGCATTATTAGCATAAATTTAAATGTATTTGTATCACACAGTTGTTTTTAACATTTTAATTGCACTTACCTTTTGTTTGGATCATTTCTATGGCAACGGAGGGGAGGGTTATTTAAATGTGTTTCCGGCTGGAAGACGATGTGGGCCAGTTGAAGCATATCTTGCGAAACGGCACCGTAGCCCCGAACGAACGTCCCCCTGTGTTCCGTCCACCCGTGTCCTGCACTGTTTGTACCCTTCATGGATTATTAAAGAAGTTTGAAGTATACGTACGTGGTGAGTCGCCCTGGTTTTCTTTTCTCTTTATGTATGAAGTTAATAAAAGTGAATTAACCCCTTCCTAATAAAAGTTTGAATTCCTCCCCCCCTTCCCATTTTATAAATAAAATAATGTCATCAAAAATAAACATAATCATATGTGGTACCAACGCGTGGGCAAATGTCTAAACTATTAAATATGTTTAGTCAAACTGCTCGGTCGATGGCGTACATGTAAAAAAACTGTCCAAAACTGCGCATTTATGATCACTTCCTGTACCATAAAAAATTAAAAACGAACGGTACCATAAAAAATGGTACCAATAAAAACTACAGATCACGACACAAAAATTTGTCCTCATATAGCCCTGTATGTGTTAAAAAATAAAAAAGTTATAGGGGTCAAAAGCAGACAGACAATCTTAAGCATACAAATTTTGGTACATGTAGTTATAATGTTTTTAAAGTAGTAAAATAAAATAAAAACTACATAAATTTGGTATCCTTGTGAACGTATGGACCTACAGAATAAATATGGTGTAATTTTTTCCGAAATGTACACTGTGTAGAAACGGAAGTCCCCAAAAATTACAAAATGGTGTTTTCTCTTTTCAATTTCACCCCACATATATATTTTTTGTTTCACCGTTGATTTTTTTAATGAAATAATTGATGTCATTACAAAGCACAATTGGTGATGCAAAAAACAAGCCCTCATATGGCTTTATGATATTTAGAATGGGAGAAAGAAAAAACAAAAGTGCAAAAATTAAAATTTGCCTGGTCCTTAAGGCTAAAATGTGCTTGGTCCTTAAAAAGTGCGACAAATTCACAGGCCAGAATTACACCAAACATGCACCAGCCCAGACCAGGCTTACAAAACTGTCTGTGAACAGCATAAAAACAAAAAAAAAAGCTGCGCATTTTTTGTGCAATGGGTTAAAAAGTCTCTTAAAAGTCACAGAGAAGGAATAATGCAACGTGGTGTACTGAAGTGTAATTCAAAAATATTTGTGCTAGCACTATATTTATCTCATGCTATATTTATGCATCCTTTAAAGGACATCTGCAGCGGTACAAACACTTATCCCCTATCTTCAAGATAGGGGATGAGTGTTTGATCGCGGGGGGTCCGAACGCTGGGGCCCCCGGCGATCTCCTGTACGGGGCCGCGGCTCTCCCGTGCAGGGGGCGTGCCAGCCGCAACGTCATGCCTCCTCCATACATCCCTATGGGAGAGACGGGGAGGCAGCATTCGTGCCTCCCCGCATCCCCATAGAACTGTATGGGGACGGGGAGGAGATGGGGCATTACCGTCGACCTCTAGGTTGACGCTACGTCACCATGGGCGCTAATGGTGGCGCTCCGTTAGGGAGATCGAGGGGGGTCCCAGCGGTCAGACCCCCCGCGAACAAACACTTATCCCCTATCCTGTGGATAGGGGATAAGTGTAATTCCGCTGCAGTTGTCCTTTAATACATTTGGAGTATGTACGGTACATGTTAACAGCATACAAACTAAGAGTAGGGTCACGTGTGCCGTATTTTACTGTGTATTTGCTGCTGCGTATTTTCCTACCCACTGAAGTAAATGTATAGCAAAATCAGCTGCATATTATGCTACCTATTCAACAAATATGCTTCAAAATACAGCACATGTGACCCTACCCTAGAAGGTATAGAAACATTGTTCCCCTACATCCCCCTTGATAAATTCTCCCCTTTATCTTTATAGACTTTTGACTTTTCTCAGCAAAATGTATAATCTGTCATTTGCTTAGAGTAAGAACACCTCCCATTTATATACAATGGGAGAGATTTATCATAACGTGTCCAGAGGAAAAGTTGACCAGTTGCTCATAGCCACCAATCAGATTGCTTCTTTTATTTTTCACAGGCCTTTTTGAAAAATGAAAGAAGCCATCTGTGTAATTGTTATGGGCAACTGGTCAACTTTTCCTCTGCACAAGTTTTGATACATTTCGCCCAATGTACTTACAGGTCCAAGAATTACTGTACACACAAAGCCAACCATGGGCAATGATGATAAAATTATATGGCTATGTTAACACAGCATAATTGTAGGTGGATGCTAATGTATAAAATGCTTCATTACTCTACAAACACACTTATTTTTACGTACATAATGCATTTCCCATTGTAATTAGTTGGAAAATCCTGCACAGGAAGGAAGTAATACGATTGGTTGCTATGGGCAACTTTTCCTCTCCACAGGTTTTGATAAATCTCCCCCATATTTTAGAAGTGTTTCTGCCTTAAAATACACCTGTATATTTCTGTATGTATTTTACATAGTGTGAACATAGACCAAGGCTTATTTTGAGTACTGCAAACAAATGTATAACTGTGATGTTATAGAGTGGGCCTATAAGGGTATTGACTCATGGTGAAGAAGTTTTGTGTATTTTTTTAAACAACAGCAAAGTGCATTCCTATAGAGGTTAAAGGGGTATTCCAGGCAAAACCTTTTTTTTATACATATCAACTGGCTCCGGAAAGTTAAACAGATTTGTAAATTACTCTTCTATGAAAAAATCTTAATCCTTCCAATAGCTATTAGCTTCTGAAGTTTTCTGTCTTACTGCTCAATGATGATGTCACGTCCCGGGAGCTGTGCATGATGGGAGAATATCCCCATAGGAACTGCACAGCTCCCGGGACCTGAGTCATCAGAGAGCAGTTAGACAGAAAACAACAACTCAACATCAGAAGCTAATAACTATTGAAAGGATTAAGATTTTTTTAATAGAAGTAATTTACAAATCTGTTGGCCTGGAATACCCCTTTAATGTTAAGTGCAGGTCACACACAGTATTTTGTGTGCACCTCAACATAATGATAATCTTCAGGTTTTTGTTTCAGTGGCTGGGTGTATATACTTCACTGTTCAGTACCACTTGCTTGGGGAAAGAGGTGGTACGTTTTTTTTTTTTTTTTTTTTTTCATACCATGAAAATTATAATTGTTAAATGGGCACTGTCATCAACCTTAATTTTTTATATGTTATAGTACTTCCTAATAAAACATATTCCCAATATACTTTATAAATTAGTTTTTTAAGATTAAAACTGTTTGTTTTCTGTTCGAAAATCCGGCAACAAGGGGGTCTCCCTCTTAGTGGCCGGCTGTAGAGCGGCTGACATCACAGCTGAATTCAGACTGATCCAGGCCGGGCATCAGTCTGAATTCAGTCAGCCAGCGCTCGCTCCTGGCCTGTCAACCAGACAACTAAAAATATAAAAGAGAACGCTCCATAGCGTAAAACCGACTGGGTAGGTATTGGTAGAAGGATTCTTTTTAACCCCTTGGGGACGGAGCCCATTATGACCCTAAGGACGGGAGCATTTTTTGCAAATCTGACCACTGTCACTTTAAGCATTAATAACTCTGGGATGCTTTTACTTTTCATTTTGATTCAGAGATTGCTTTTTCGTGACATATTCTACTTTATGGTAGTGGTAAATTTTCGTTGATACTTGCATCATTTCTTGGTGAAAAATTAAAAAATTTTGCATTTTTCTAACTTTGAAGTTCTCTGCTTGTTAGGAAAATAGACATTCCAAATAAATTATATATTGATTCGCATATACAATATGTCTACTTTATATTTGCATCATAAAGTTGACATGTTTTTACTTTTTGAAGACATCAGATGGTTTCAAAGTCCAGCAGCAATTTTCAAATTTTTCACAGAATTTTCAAAATTTGAATTTTTCAGGGACCAGTTCAGTTTTGAAGTGGATTTGAAGGGCCTTCATATTAGAAATACCCCATAAATGACCCAATTATAAAAACTGCACCCCTTAAAGTATCCAAAATGACATTCAGTAAGTGTTAACCCTTTAGGTGTTTCACAGGAATAGCAGCAAAGTGAAGGAGAAAATTCAAAATCTTAATTTTTCACACTCGCATGTTCTTGTAGACTCCGTTTTTGAATTTTTACAAGTGGTAATAGGAGAAAAAGCCCCCAAAATTTGTAACCCAATTTCTCTTGAGTAAGGAAATACCTCATATGTGTATGTCAAGTGTTCGGCGGGCGCAGTAGAAGGCTCAGAAGGGAAGGAGCGACAATGGGATTTTGGAAAGGGAATTTTGCTGAAATGGTTTTTGGGGGCATGTCACATTTAGAAAGCCCCTTTGGTGCCAGAACAGCAGAAAACCCCACATGGCATACCATTTTGGAAACTACACCCCTCAAGGCATGTAACAAGGGGTCCAGTTAGCCTTAACACCCCACAGGTGTTTGACGACTTTTCGTTAAAATCGGATGTGTAAATGAAAAAAAAATTTTTTCACTATAGTGCCCACAAATTTACCATTTTTACAAAGGGTAATGGGAGAAAATGCCCCCCAAAATTTGTAACCCCATCTCTTCTGAGTATGGAAATACCCCATGTTAGGACTTAAAATGCTCTGCGGGCGAACTACAATGCTCAGAAGAGAAGGAGCGCCATTGAGCTTTTGGAAAGAGAATTCATTTGGAATGGTAGTCAGGGGCCATGTGCGTTTACAAAGCCCCCTGTGGTGCCAGAACAGTGCCCCCCCCCCACATGTGGCCCCATTTTGGAAACAACACCCCTCACAGAATATAATAAGGTGTGCAGTGAGTATTTACACCCCACTGGCATTTGACAGATCTTTGGAACAGTGGGCTGTGCAAATGAAAAATTACATTTTTCATTTTCACGGACCACTGCTCCAAAAATCTGTCAGACACCTGTGGGGCGTAAATGCTCACTGCACCCCTTAATACATTACGTGAGGGGTGTAGTTTCCAAAATGGGGTCACATGTGGGGGGGTCCATTGTTCTGGCACTATGGGGGCTTTGTAAACACACGTGGCCTTCAATTCCTGACAAATGTTCTCTTCAAAATCCCAATGACGCTCCTCTTCTGAGCATTGTAGTTTGCCCGCATAGCACTTTACATCCACATATGGGGTATGTTCTTACTCAGAAGAAATGGGGTTACAAATATTGGGGGGCTTTTTTTTTCTATTTTCCCTTGTGAACATGAAAAATTTAGGGTAACACCAGCATTTTAGTGAAAATTTTTTTTTTTTCATTTTCCCATCCAATTTTAATGAAAATTCATCAAACACCTGTG
The DNA here is from genome assembly GCF_029499605.1 of Hyla sarda. Lineage (NCBI taxonomy): Eukaryota > Metazoa > Chordata > Amphibia > Anura > Hylidae > Hyla > Hyla sarda. The sequence goes on along the minus strand of NC_079190.1, from coordinate 143,071,650 downwards.
GGGTGTTAAGGCTCATTATACCCCTTATCACATTCAGTGAGGGGTGCAGTTTCCAAAATGGGGTCACATGTGGGTATTTATTTTTTTGCGTTTATGTCAAAACTTCTGTAAAATCAGCCACCCCTGTGCAAATCACCAATTTAGGCCTCAAATGTACATGGTGCGCTCTCAATCCTGAGCCTTGTTGTGCGTCCGCAGGGCATTTTACGCCCACTTATGGGGTATTTCCGTACAATTTTTTTTATTTTATTTTTTCCTTTTACTGCTTGTAAAAATAAAAAGTATGGGACAACACCAGCATGTTAGTGTAAACATTTTTTTTTTACACTAACATGCTGGTGTTGTCCCATACTTTTTATTTTTACAAGCAGTAAAAGGAAAAAAAATTATAGTAATTTGTACGGAAATACCCCATAACCCCCAACTTTTCCTTTTCATAAGGGGCAAAAGGAGAAAAAGCCCCCCAAAATTTGTAGTGTAATTTCTCCCGAGTACGGAAATACCCCATATGTGGCCCTAAACTGTTTCCTTAAAATACGACAGGGCACCAAAATGAGAGAGCGCCATGCGCATTTGAGGACTAAATTAGGGATTGCATAGGGGTGGACATAGGGGAATTCTACGCCAGTGATTCCCAAACAGGGGGCCTCCAGCTGTTGCTAAACTCCCAGCATGCCTGGACAGTCAGTGGCTGTCCAGAAATGCTGGGAATTTTGCAACAGCTGGATGCTCCGTTTTGGAAACACTGCTGTACAATACGTTTTTCATTTTTATTGGGGGGAGGGGGGGGGACAATGTAAGGGGGTGTGTATGTTGTGTTTTACCCTTTATTATGTGTTAGTGTAGTGTAATGTAGTGTTTCTAGGGTACATTCGCACTGGCGTGTTACGGTGAGTTTCCCGCTAGAAGTTTGCACTGCGGCGAATAATTTGCCGCAGCCCAAACTTGAAGCAGGAAGCTTACTGTAAACCTGCCGGTGTGAATATACCCTGTACATTCACATTGGGGGGGGGGGGGGGGGGGGGGGCAAACCTCCAGCTGTTTCAAAACTACAACTCCCAGCATGTACTGACAGACCGTGCATGCTGGGAGTTGTACTTTTGCAACAGCTGTAGGCACACTGGTTGGAAAACCTTCAGTTAGGTTTTGTTAATATTTTCCAACCAGTGTGCCTCCAGCTGTGGCAAAACTACAACTTCCAGCATGTACTGATCGCCAAAGGGCATGCTGGGAAATGTAGTTATGCAACAGCTGGAAGTACTTAACTACAACTCCCAGCATGCTGAGACAGCTGCTTGCTGTTTGGGCATGCTGGGATTTGCAGTTTTGCAACACCTGGAGGGGTACAGTTTATAGACCACTGCACAGTGATCTCCAAACTGTGACCCTCCAGATGTTGCAAAACTACAAATCCCAGCATGCCCAGACAGCAAACAGCTGTGTGGGCATGCTAGGAGTTGTAGTTTTGCAAGATCTAGAGGGCCACAGTTTAGAGATCACTGCACAGTGATCTCCAAACTGTAGCCCTCCAGGTGTTGCAAAACTACAAATCCCAGCATGCCCAGACAGCAAACAGCTGTGTGGGCATGCTAGGAGTTGCAGTTTTGCAAGATCTGGAGGGATACAGTTTAGAGACCACTGTATAATGGTCTCAAATTGCAGCCCTCCAGCTGTTGCAAAACTACATATTCCAGCATGCCCAAACAGCTGTCTGGGAGTTGTAGTTTTTCAACATCTGGAGGGCTACAGGTTAGAGACCACTGTATAATGGTCTAAGACTGTAGCCTAAGACTGTAGCCCTCTAGATGTTGCTAGGCAACTTACCGACTTCCGTAGGATCCAGGGAGCCGTCCTCTTCTGCCGCACGTCATCACCGCCCGCCGATCACCGTCGCCCGCAGCCTCTGGATCGATAAGTGGATCTTCGGCGCCGGTCCCCGCCAGTCCCCATCCTGCCCCGCCTATTGTGGGTGAGCAGGACGGGGAAAACGAAAGTTAACCCCCCTGCCCCCGATCTGCTATTGGTGGTCGCGTCTAGACCACCAATAGCAGGGATAGGAGGGGTGGCACCCCTGCCACCTCACTCCTATACCTTCAGGGGGATCATAGGTGTCTTAGACAACCGCGATCCCCCTTATATTCCGGGTCACCGGGTCACGATAGACCCGTATGACCCGGAATCGGCGCAAATCGCAAGTGTGAATTCACTTGCGATTTGCGCCGATCGCCGACATGGGGGGGTCTGATGACCCCCCTGGGCATTTTCACGGGGTGCCTGCTGAATGATATCATTAGTCACCCCGGTCCGGTCCCCACCTGGCGAGCAGCGGGAACCGAAATTCCCACGGGCATATGGATACGCCCTTCATCCGTAAGTACCAGGACGCAAGGGCGTATGCATACGCCCTTCGTCCCCAACAGGTTAAAGCCTCTTACCCCAGGTGGCTGTGTGAGCTCACACACAACAATGGACAGCGTATAAGGATTGTTAGAGCCCGGTCTGCAGCCTCCCAACCAAGTAGATAGAGACAAATGGACTTCAAAGGTGCGGTGGGTCTTTTGCGGCGCTGACTCGGAACAGGCACATCAAGTGAGTATAAAAGGTTTATTAAAATGCAATGCGTTTCACTGCACATGCGCGGTGAAACGCGTTGCATTTTAATAAACCTTTTATACTCACCTGATGTGCCTGTTTCGAGTCAGCGCCGCAAAAGACCCACCGCACGTTTGAGGTCCATTTGTCTCTGTCAACCAGACAGGCAGGAGCGAGCACTCTGAACGCCGGGGTGGCGGGCATGGGCTCTCTGGCCTCGCATGTCGGACGTCCCTGCCCCCGGCATATACAGTCTGGTGGCAGCGTGTGCACTGAATCTCAGTGCCACAGTGATGCTCCAGGACTGTACATGTCCTGTAAAGGTAAGTCTGATCTGAGGTCTTATTTCCCATATTACATTTAGTTTCGGTCCAGGGTCTCGGTGGTATAGAGTAGCATGGCAGGTGGGTAATGCTTCTATACTCCTCCTCCATGGATAACACGTGCACTGCTAAACGGAAGAGGAGACCCCAGAGCAGCCTGCCGTGCTATTGGCCACTCATCTATGTGTGCTCCCGACGGGAGCACAGCATAGATGAGCTAAGAGCGGAAATCTGCCTGGTAAGTGAGCACACTACCAGGTAGACAAAAAGACATTTCTAAGGTAGTAAAAACATTTTTTTAAAGGCAGAGAGGTTATTTTTTCGTATGGTGGGAGCTACTCTTTAATAATAATGAACAGTAAAAAAAACAATTAGGAATTTTTTTTATTTTTTTACCACTTAAAGGTATGAGAAAAAAAAGAAATCTTCAGCTCACCTCCTCTGTAGTTTGCTTGGATCTAGAGATGAACGAATCGAATCTGATGAATCGGAATTCATTACGAATTTCATGAAAAATTCGACTCGCACTGAATGCGCAAATCACTTCATTAAACTCCATTTAGTGCAATCCAGGCTCCAGGGCATCTAAAATGGCGGATCCTCATGTAAGGACACATGTAACAACAGGTCTGCTGGTTATACTAGTCTGTAGATGGTATAATACCCAGCAGTCCATTCCTAATAGTCTTTGAGAGAGTGAAATTTTGGGTTTAGTACACAGCGACAGTGTGCTGCAGCACTGTTGTGTACTGCTGGTCTTGGGCAAAAATAAGTTTTTAATCGTACAGTAGCACATTTTTCTGCCCTCATCTAAGTAGTGTACTATTTTGTACCGGTTAATCTGTCAAGGGCCTACATACTGTGAAGGGCCATACAAAAGTAATCACCGGCTGGTGTTTTACTCCAATATATTTCTTAAGCATACTGTAGCGCATTTGTCTGCCCTCATAAGTGCATACCACATATGTACATCTAAGTAGTGTACTATTTTGTACCTTATAATCTGTCAAGGGCCTAGATACTGTGAAAGGCCTGGCAAAAGTAATCACCGGCTGGTGTTTTACTCCAATACTTTTTTAAGCATACTGTAGCGCATTTTTCTGCCCTCTTTGTTCCACAACAAATGGTCTGCTGGTTATACTACTCTGTAGACGGTATAATACACACCCAGCAGTCCATTCCTAATAGTCTGGAAGAGAGTGCAATTTTGGGTTTAGATTTAGAACACAACTGTGCTGCAGCACTGTTGTGTACTGCTGGTGTTGTGCAAAAATATGTTTTTTACGCGTACTGTAGCGCATTTTTCTGCCCACATAAGTGCATACCACATACCTACATCTAAGTAGTGTACTATTTTGTACCTGTTAATCTGTCAAGGGCCTAGATACTGTGAGAGGACAGCCAAAAGTGCTCACCGGATGGTGTTGTACTCAAATACTTTTTTTCAGTGTACTGTAGCGCATTTTTCTGCCCTCATAAGTGCATACCACATACCTAAATCTATATAGTGTACTATCTTATACCTGTTAATCTGTCAAGGGCCTAGATACTGTGAAAGGCCAGTCAAAAGTAATCACCGGCTGGTTTTTTACTCCAATACTTTTTTAAGAGTACTTTAGCGCATTTTTCTGCCCTCTTTGTTCCACAGCAAATGGTCTGCTGATTATACTAGTCTGTAGACGGTATAATACACACCCAGCAGTCCATTCCGAATAGTCTGTGAGAGAGTGCAATTTTGGGTTTAGTACACAGTGACTGTATGCTGCAGCACTGTTGTGTACTGCTGGTGTTGTGCAAAAACAAGTTTAAGCGTACTGTAGCGCATTTTCTGCCCTCGTAAGTGCATACCACATACCTACATCTAAGTAGTGTACTATTTTGTACCTGTTAATCTGCCAAGGGCCTAGATACTGTGAAAGGAAAGTCAAAAGTATACACCTGCTGCTGTTCTAGACAAATACTGTTTTTAGCGTAGTGAAGCATATTGTACTCCCCTCATATACAGACTAAGTATGTCAGGCAGAGAAGTGCCAGGACATGCACAGAGAAGTGGCAGAGGCCTAAATTCATCAGGCAGAGGTCGCAGCAGACTAGGGGCGAGGGGCAGCAGGAGTCGCAGCAAGAGGCCTGACCTCCCGGTATCAGCTTTCGGTCGTGTCTCGACCAGCAACCCATCTGCTGTCATCGATTGTTTAACGTGGTCATCCACTTGTGACTTCTGACACCCCCAGTCAACAGTTGGTGGGTTCCTCAGACACAACCCTCAGTTGGCATGGCCCGGGAGCAGTCCCTGTCCTCCCATTTCCTCTGTTCTATGCTGTTCCCTCCCCTACAGAAGTATCTTATGTTGTGGGTTCAGCTCCAATATCAAGTGAGGACGATCTAATAGAGGACAGTCAGCAGCTGCTGCCCAGCCAAGAAGGGGAGGAGACATCTGTCGCTTCCTCCACTAGGCAGGCAAGTAGTGATGAGAAGAGTGACGTGGGAGACGGTGTTGCCAGTGTTCAGGGTCCCTAAGTAGACACTGTTGAGGAATCTGAGGAGGACATCAGTGATGTGCAGACACTTGTTGATGATGATGAAGCCGATCGCAATTGGGAGCCGGGTGCAGAAGGGGCTTCATCATGGAATAGTGGAATAGCGGTTTCTGGAGACGGAGGCAGTAGCAGTCAATTAGTGTAGGCTGTTGGTGGGAAAATCAGCTACTTGGCGGTGTGGCAGTTTTTCATCAAGCATCCGGAGGAAGTTAACAAGGCCACATGCAAGATGTGTCTGCAGAAGGTGACGCGTGGCCAGGGTCCCAATATTGGCACCACGGCCCTGCGTCAACATATGCTGCACCACCATAAAGCAGCCTGGGAGAACCATGGCTTCGATGTAGGGGTCCAGCCTGCTGCATCACCCAGTGGCACACTGCTCCCTCTCAGCCAGCCAAGGCTCCAACTCAGCCAAAGGGAGCTGTGTGTCATACCCTCCTTCTTTTGCTCCAGATGCTCCTGCTCCTTCTACTTTCAGTCAGTCATTTGGCCAACAATCCATCAGCGAAGCCATGTCCAAGAGGCACCTGTAAGCGCCCACTCATCCAACGGCACAGAAGCTGAATGTGCTTCTGTCTAAGTTGCTGGTGCTGCAGTCCCTCTCTTTTCAAGTGGTGGACTCTGCACCTTTCAGAGAACTGATGGCTTGTGCCGAGCTGAGGTGGAGAGTACCAAGCCATCATTTCTTTGCAAAGAAAGCAGTACCAGCCCTGCACAATTTTGTGGAAGAGGTGGGCTAGTCCTTGAGCCTGTCAATGTGTACCAAAGTGCACAGCAGCGCTGATGTCTAGAGCTGTAACTATGGTCAGGGACAATACATGTCCTTTACGGCTCACTGGGTGACTGTGGTTCCTGCACAGCCACAACACCAACTTGGACAGGTCATGCAGCTTTCTCCTCCACGCCCTCAGGCCGTTGGTCCTGTGACCGTGTGCGACTCCTCATCCTCCACCATGTCCTCAGCCTCCACTGCACAGACAAATCTCAGTGTCCCTTCATCACACTATGCGTGCAGAGCACGGCGGTGTCACGCTGTTCTTCACATGGTTTGCCTTGGCTAGCCTGAGTCTACAGTAGCTGATGAGTACCTTTCTTCACCCGCATAGTGAAGCAACTCACAAGCAGCAGGTAGACCTGGAGCAGGACCTGAACCAGCAGGTGGTGGCATACCTTGACATGCGCATGTCAACACACCTTGAAGATCCTCTGGGCAGCCAAACTTGATTTGTGGCCACAACTAGCAGAGTTTGCCCTGGAAAAGCTGCCCTGCCCGGCCAGTAGTGTGCCATCAGAGCGGGTGTTTAGTGCAGCGGGGGCCATAGTCACCCCAAAAAAACTCATCTGTCCATGAAAAATGTGGAAAGACTGACTTTTGTGAAGATGAATCAGGCATGGATCAGCCAGGATTTCCACCCACCAATGCCTGATGCATCAGAGTAGATTGACCATGGTTCCACACCAACACTTCACAAATATGTATAGTGCCAAACAGATTTAAGGGAATAGATTAATAACTGAAAATACAGACATATATATATAAATATATATATATATATATATATATATATATGTAATGTACATAACTATAAATGGCTAGTTGTATGAGAGATACAAAAATTGATTTATTATTATAATGTATGCAGTAAAATAGGTGTCTAAGCCGGGCCCTTGCTGTAGACTTAACCATACATTAAATACCATTAAAAGCAACGTGCAAAATAATGTTTTAAAATTGGATGTAAAAGTCAGTTATGTATGTACACAGCCACTTGGTGTAACACTGCATCCAAACTCCGATAACTCTTTAATACTAGTTCATGGAGATGATAAAGATAGTTTGTGGAGGTTACAAATAGATAGTTTGTGGTATAGTTGGGTGCTCTGCACCACTCACCGCACCACTGTACCGGTAGGAGCTCCGGGATGGATGTACGGCTCGGTGACATGCTTCCCTAGCGCAGACTGGCAAGACTGGGCAGACGGCTCGATGGTATTGTCTGTGCGATGTGTGAAGTCACGGTGCCTTTCCAGAGTGGCACAGACTGATGTCTGGCCGACAGATGGATTCTGTGGGATGCGGTGAGTAAAGCTGCAGGCGGGCGGCGTCCTCGTGAATCCAGGCTGTGCCATTCAGCCACTATATGTTTTACTCATGCTGCTGCCAACTCCAGGCTGTGCCATTCAGCCACTATATGTTCTACTCATGCTGCGGCCAACTCCAGGCTGTGCCATTCAGCCACGATATGTTCTACTTATGCTGCCGCCAACTCTGGGCTGTGCCATTCAGCCACTATGGGCCTCATTTACTAAGCTGAAACTGACCGTTTTTTGTCTGGTTATTTTGGTGCAGAGTGCCTGAGACATATCTGCGCCAGTCTGCGCCAGTATGTGCCTGTGAAAAGCCGAAAAGGGGGCGTGGTCTGTCACAAAAGGGGCGTGTTTGGTCCAAAAGGGGCGTGGTTTCACAACCCAACCGATTTACTATTGAATTCACAGAAAATCCTGTGGATAAATGGCTGGAAATATCCACCTAGAAAAAGCTGGTCAGAAAATGTTCCCAACTATTGCCAATAGTAAATAGAGAGTAATCCTGCAAGTCTGAAACAACTTTTCCCACTAGTAAAAACCCGACACCCTTAGTAAATGAGGCCCTATATGTTCTACTCATGCTGCTGCCAACTCCAGGCTGTGCCATTTAGCCACTAAATGGTTTCCCCATCTGCCGCCAACTCCATGCTGTGCCATTCAGCCACTATATGTTCTATTCATGCTGCCACCAACTCCAGGCTGTGCCATTCAGCCACTATATGTTCTACTCATGCTGCCACCAACTCCAGGCTGTGCCATTCAGCCACTATAAGTTCTAAACATGCTGCCACCAACTCCGGGTTGTGCCATTCAGCCACTATATGGTCTCCCTATCTGCAGCCAACTCCAGGCTGTGCCATTCAGCCACTATATGTTCTACTCATGCTGCCACCAACTCCAGGCTGTGCCATTCAGCCACTAAATGGTCTCACCATCTGCCGCCAACTCCAGGCTGTGCCATTCAGCCACTATATGGTCTCCTCAAATGCCGCCAACTCCAGGCTGTGCCATTCAGCCACTATATGTTCTTCTCATGCTGCCGCCAACTCCAGGCTGTGCCATTCAGCGACTATATGTTCTTCTCATGCAGGCGCCAACTCCAGGCTGTGCCATTCGGGCACTAAATGTTCTATTCATGCTGCCGCCAACTCCAGGCTGTGCCATTCAGCCACTATATGTTCTACTCATGCTGCCACCAACTCCAGGCTGTGCCATTCAGCCACTATAAGTTCTACTCATGCTGCCACCAACTCCAGGTTGTGCCATTCAGCCACTATATGGTCTCCCTATCTGCAGCCAACTCCAGGCTGTGCCATTCAGCCACTATATGATTTACTGATGCTGCTGGGCCTGGGATATTACCTAAAAATGTTTATGGTAGCACTAGCTACCATAAATCTTCAATTTAAATTTAAAAATTCATCTTTAATTCTTAGGGATTGTGAGGCCCTATGGTCTCTTAATGCTGCCACGAGCTGCAGGCTGTGTCATTTCCCACTATATGGTTTACTGATGCTGCTGGGCCTGAGACATTACCTACAAATTTTTATGGTAGTACTAGCTACCATAAATCTTCAATTAAAATGTTAAAATTCATCTTTAATCTTAGGGATTGTGAGGCCCTATGGTCTCCTCATGCTGTCGCGAGCTGCAGGCTGTGTCATTCAGCCACAATATGGTCTCTTCTTACTGCCACCAATTCCAAGCTGTGTCATTCTGCCAGATTATGGTCTCCTCATGCTGCTGCCACCTCTATGCTCTGTCATTGTGTTGCCATGTGACTCCTTGTTAGTTTGGTTTTTGTGGTCATACAGTATTAGTTCAAAGTAAACACTAGAACATTTAACTTGGGAATCTAATATAAATCTTAAATTTAAAAAAATTGATGTAATCTTTTCAAGACTGAGGCCCTATGGGCGTTGCCGTCATATTACCTGTGGAATTATCACAAGAATCCAATGAAACAGCTTGGAGCAATGACAATGAACCATAACTGATTAAATGAAACATTCGCACTTTCACAGTCCGGAGGATGCTGAGAGGCAGGAGCTGGAAAAGGTGGTATCTCGCCTGGTGCTGGACCGCCAGCTTGATGCTCACCAGAATGGGTAATCAAAAATTTTTAATAAATTCAAATTAAATTAAATCATAAACATCTGACACATCCAGACACTATGCAGCAGTGATTCTAATAGCGACGCCTCTAATCTGCATGTCATACTGAATAACAGTATTATTTCACTAACACTGCATACTCCCTATGCGTGTTAGGACAAAGCAAAGTTTTCTACACCTCTTTGAGCCTCTCTTTAGGCCATAAATAGCTGTTTTTAATAGTAATTGGCCGCAAATTAATTCGGACCAAACTGAATTTTTTGTCAGAAAATTTGTCAAATCGGCCATATCGAATTTTTTTTAAAATTTGCTCATCTCTACTTGGATCCTCACCTGGCCAGGTGGTATGCGCAGTCCACGAGAAAATACAAAAAATTTGTAAAATTTCAATCTTTATTGTATTCTATTAAAACTACAAAATGCAGGACAACACATGACCTGGTAAACAAATTAAGACAGCAGGTAGTTGAACAAATACCTATAGGTCTGAACAAAGCCATGAAGAGGAGATTGCTATTGCAGCGTGAGGCCTTTTGGATTTTAGAATTAGAAACCATATAACTGTCAGGTAGGAATGAAATTTGCAATCTTAAAGCATACTTATAGTATTGGTTTATACCTTACAACAGCATGCATATTTTGTATAGATTATATTTGTATATACATTGGTATATATACAATTACATAAGTAACCACAGGTGTGCTATTCGTATTAGTTAGATCTTGTAGACAGGCTCTAGTACACATATGTAAGAGGGTGCCCCCTCCCGAAACGTTCTGTCAGATCATGGCAAGCTCTTGTAATGTTAAGATCTCAGCTGTTACTATAACTTTGCGATCATCTTTGCTTGAATTGCTTACTATGCTATTATAAAGAAATTATGAATATGTGAGAAAATAAAAAATAAAAATACTATGAACTGTAAGTTATTATTGCTTGTCTAAACCTAAAGCCTTAAAATCTCTTATGTCCTTGGAAATTGTGACTAATATCTGTCTTTCAGCAGCTTATTTTTTGGGGGGAAATAAAGGTCTTTTCCATCTCATAAAGTGATAGCATATTGCAAGGATACACAGTCACTTCATGATCTCTCGGGGTCTGACCATAGGTGCACCAAGCCAACCGTTTGTTCAGGGAACAGTTGAATGGAGTTATGCTAGAGTTTCCTGTCCACACTGATCTGATATTCATAGTCTATTGTTAGAATAGGCCATTCATATTACAGTCCCAAAAAAACATAAATCCTTTAATGGAACATTCACAGAAAAGAGTTAAAGGGGTACTCCGGTGGAAAACTTATTTTTTTTTTAAATCAACTGGTGCCGGAAAGTTAAACAGATTTGTAAATTACTTCTATTTAAAAATCTTAATCCTTCAAGTACTTATTAGCTGCTGAATACTACAGAGGAAATTCTTTTATTTTTGGAACGCAGTGCTCTCTGCTGAATCACGAACACAGTGCTCTCTGCCGACATCTCAGTCAATTTTAGGAACTGACCAGAGCAGCACATGCTTGCTATGGGGATTTTCTTCTGCTCTGGACAATTCCTAAAAGCACTGTGCTCGTGATGTCAGCAGAGAGCTCTGTGTTCCAAAAAGAAGAGAATTTCCTCTGTAGTATTCAGCAGCTAATAAGTACTTGAAGGATTAAAATTTTTTGATTGAAGTAATTTACAAATCTGTTTAACTTTCTGGTACCAGTTGATTTAAAAAAAAAAAAAAGTTTTCCACCGGAGTACCCCTTTAACAAGGAGACTTGAATATGTCACACCAAAGGATATTGTTAGGAATGCATATCCTGTTTACAAGTAAATGTGATCTGAGATGTAGAAGCATATTTGTGATTCCGCTGTATATGGCCTGAAGGCACAGATATACACACTGAACACATACATATGTTTCATATTCATCATTATTCCACTTAAGATTACTCAGGGAAATGATGGCTCAATAAAATGTCATTCTGCACCTGAATCTAAGAGGTATGTGACTGTACTACTCAAAAAATGACATGCATGTCAATACACAAGTGTCTCTGTTCAATCTAAAAGGTCTGGATATTTCTTAGTGCTAAAACAAGGGGAGGAGGCTTTTGAAACTCATAGAAAATGTATAATTTTCTTTCAAAGTGTTGGTTTGTAAATAAATAAATTGAAAAACATAGACATAACTAAAGCCATAGCATCCATAACTCCTGCTATTTGGTCCAAAGGCTGAAGGGGCCCATCTGGTCCAGATGCAGCCCTGCCCATTGTCATAAATTGGCACTCTCTGGCACCATTTTCTTTCTTTTCATTGGTCACACTGTGTCGCTAGGTGTTCAGTGATCTCTTTAATAATTGTTACTGAGCAAAAAGTTGTCAGTCACTCTTTTATCAAGGAAGCTGAGCATTACCATATGCTGTAAAGACATGTTGGACTGGTCTGTATGCAGACATGCAAGTCTCATGTGCAGCGTCAGGTGAGAAGTGCTGCTTCTGAATAGTGCTGTGGTGTAATGAATGCAGCTACAGTGGGGATCAAAAGTTTGGGCACCCCAGGTAAAAATTTGTATTAATGTGCTTGACTGCTCCAGCCTGCCATGGCCAAAGGGGAGCGGACAAGAGTGTACATGTACATCCTTAAAGGGGTATTCCAGGATTTTTTTTTATTTGACTATGCTACATACTGTAGTTCACAATATAGTGTCTGTACCTGTGTGCGACGGGGGTCTCGCAATTTTTCTGTGATTTTCACTCCCATATTTATTTTTAAAGTAAAACTGTCACTTGTTTTCTCCCGCACTATCCACAGGTAGTGCGGGAGACGCTGATTAAAATGAGCCCTACCTTGTCCGGATTTGCGCCGCCGTTCTCCCGCAATTGTAGTTTTATTATCTGCTGAAATCTTCCTGTAACTGGCACGGGCGGGGCTTCGGCGCTTAACTGGCACTGACATCAGCGCCGCTTATGAATATTCATCCCCCGTCCCCCCAGTTAGGAGCGGCAAAGAGAGGGAGAACTGGAGGGAGGGGGGATGAATATTCATAAGCGGTGCTGAGGTCAGTTAAGCGCCGTAGCCCCTCCCGTGCCAGTTACAGGAAGATTGCAACAGATAATAAAACTACAATTGCGGGAGAACGACGGTGCAGATCCGGACAAGGTAGGGCTCATTTTAATCAGAGTCTCCCGCACTATCCACCAATACCTGTGGATAGTGCAGGAGAAAACAAGTGACAGTTTTTCTTTAACATTATACAAAATTACTCAGGTCTTGGGTTTTTTCTGGTTGCAGTGCGTCAAGGCGTGACATCACTAGTCAGGTGATGACAGGGAGCCTGTCTGCTTCAATGGGTGGAGAGACCTCTGAGTGGGAGAGAGATAATTTTGCACCCTGGTTAGAAAACACTGGTCTTTTGAATGGAATGCAACTCATTTGTATTTCAGTGGTTGAGGTGGCTGATGTGTGGGAGGGAGGAAAGCGACCTCAAACTTACAAGCATAGAACAATGGGATGTGTAGTTTGACAATGAAATCCAACAGGAAATACCCAGTTAACAAAAATATAGCCACAGCATTATGGTAATCTCACAATATAGCCATTTAACCCCAAGACAAGCGCAGATCCTTCCTAAGCATGTCCATTACTGTCTGGCAGGTGTGTACTAAAATCACTTTATGGTGGATAACCCCTTTAAGAGATTAAAACAGCATAAAAGAGTTTTCTTTATTGCATGTTGAATTAATACTTTTTTTCAGTCTTAATGGCCCAGAACACAGTGTGGAAATAAGAGAATTACAGCAGTACACTGCTAGCGCTGAGATATATGTGAAATATAACAATTTTTACATTGCAATACTTCTGTAGAAAAAAAATAGAGATTCTTAGCTTACCATTTATCCAACTAGTGTGTACCATCCCACCACGATAAGGTGACCGCATTTAGAACAGACCCTACACTATAGATATGCCTCTCTTGGGCTAGCACTAAGCCTACAGTTTCTGGACATGGAAGATCCAGCTATTCCTTCCTTAACCCCTTAACAACGCAGGACGTATATTTACGTCCTGCGCCGGCTCCCGCGATATGAAGCGGGATCGCGCCGCGATCCTGCATCATATCGCGTCAGTCCTCAACGGCCAGGACCCGCGGCTAATACCACACATCGCCGATCGCGGCGATGTGCGGTATTAACCCTTTAGAAGCGGCGCTCAAAGCTGACCGCCGCTTCTAAAGTGAAAGTGAAAGTGACCCGGCTGCTCAGTCGGGCTGTTCGGGACCACCGCAGTGAAATCGCGGCATCCCGAACAGCTGACCGGACACCGGGAGGGCCCTTACCTGCCTCCTTGGTGTCTGATCGGCGAATGACTGCTCCGTGCCTGAGATCCAGGCAGGAGCAGTTAAGCGCCGATAACACTGATCACAGGCGTGTTAATACATGCCTGTGATCTGTGTAAAAAATCAGTTTGTGCAGTGTTATAGGTCCCTATGGGACCTATAACACTGCAAAAAAATGTAAAAAAAAGTGTTAATAAAGGTCATTTAACCCCTTCCCTAATAAAAGTTTGAATCACCCCCCTTTTCCCATAAAAAAAATAAAACAGTGTAAAAAATAAATAAATAAACATATGTGGTATCGCCGCGTGTGTAAATGTCCAAACTATAAAAATATATCATTAATTAAACCGTACGGTCAATGGCGTACGCGCATAAAAATTCCAAAGTCCAAAAAAGCGTATTTTGGTAACTTTTTATACCATTAAAAAATGAATAAAAAGTGATCAAAAAGTCCGATCAAAACAAAAATTATACCGATAAAAACTTCAGATCACGGTGCAAAAAATGAGTCCTCATACCGCCCTGTACGTGGAAAAATAAAAAAGTTATAGGGGTCAGAAGATGACATTTAAACGTATAAATTTTTCTGCATGTAGTTATGATTTTTTCCAGAAGTGCGACAAAATCAAACCTATATAAGTAGGGTATCATTTTAACCGTATGGACCTACAGAATAATGATAAGGTGTCATTTTTACCGAAATATGCACTGCGTAGAAACGGAAGCCCCCAAAAGTTACAAAATGGCGTTTTTTTTCGATTTTGTCGCACAATGATTTTTTTTCCGTTTCGTCGTGCATTTTTGGGTAAAATGACTAATGTCACTGCAAAGTAGAATTGGCGATGCAAAAAATAAGCCATAATATGGATTTTTAGGTGGAAAATTGAAAGGGTTATGATTTTTAAAAGGAAAGGAGGAAAAACGAAAAAACCCTGAGTCCTTAAGGGGTTAAAAACACCTAGTGGAATGTGTGGAGTGCATAAACCAAGATGGAAGCAGCCACTCCCTCCACATATGTAACATAAAAAGCAAAAATTGGTCAGCACATCCTACACAACTGTTACATATAATAGTTGTGCAGGATGTGCTGACAATTTTTGCTTTGTACAAAACACAGTGTGGGACCATAGACCTTGGGTTTTCTTCTGTGCAGAATGTCTGATATAAACAGAACCATCATGGGACATTTTTAAATGTCCCTATGTTTTTGTTTGCAATACTACAGTACAATTGTGTTTACAAGGAGGGAGGCTCATACTTGGCTTATCAATGTTGTTCTATGAATTATATTTATGTTACTTTAACCTGTTAAGGACCCAGGGCATACAGCTACGCCTTGACACCCTGGTACTTAAGGACCCAGGGCATACCTGTACGCCCATGGGAATTTCGGTCCCCGAGCATGTCGGCGGGGACTGGACCAGGGTGACTGCTGATACCGATCAGCTCTCTCGATCCTACGGAAGCCGTTAAGTTGCCTAGCAACATCTGGAGGGCTAAAGTGGTCTCTAAACTGTAGCCCTCCAGATCTTGCAAAACAACAACTCCCAGCATGCCCAGACAGCTGTTTGCTGTTTGTGCATGCTGGGATTTGCAGTTTTGCAACACCTGGAGGGCTACAGTTTGGAGATCACTTTACAGTGATCTCTAAACTTTGGCCCTCTAGATCTTGCAAAACTACAAGTCCTAGCATGCCCACACAGCAGTTTGCTGTCTGAGCATTCTGGGATTTGTAGTTTTGCAACATATGAAGGGCCACAGTTTGGAGATCACTGTGCAGTGGTCTCTAAACTGTAGCCCTCCAGATGTTGCAAAACTGCAAATCCTAGCATGCCCAAACAGCAAACAGTTGTCTAGGCATGCTGGGAGTTGTAGTTGCGTACCTCCAGCTGTTGCATAACTACATCTCCCAGCATTCCCTTCAGCAATCAGTACATGTTGAGAGTTGTAGTTTTGCAACTGCTGGAGGCACACTAGTTGGAAAATACTGAGTTAGGTAACAGAACCTAACTGAAGGTTTTCTAACCAGTGTGCCTCCAGCTGTAGCAAAAGTACAACTCCCAGCATGCACGGTCCGTCAGTACATGCTGGGAGTTGTAGTTTTGCAACAGCTGGAGGTTTGCCCCCCCATGTGAATGTACAGGGTACATTCACACAGGCGGGTTTACAGTAAGTTTCCTGCTTGAAGTTTGAGCTGCTGCAAATTTTTACCCGCAGCGCAAACTCCTAGCGGGAAACTCACTGTAAACCCGCCAGTGTAAATGTACCCTAAAAACGCTACACTAACTACACTGGAGGCACCCTGTTTGGTAATCACTGGCGTAGAATACCCCTATGTCCACCCCTATGCAATCCCTAATTTAGTCCTCAAATGCGCATGGCGCTCTTTCACTTCGGAGCCCTGTCGTATTTCAAGGAAACAGTTTAGGACCACATATGGGATATTTCCGTACTCGGGAGCAATTGCACTACGAATTTTGGGGGGCTTTTTCTCCTTTAACCCCTTATGAAAAGGAAAAGTTGGGGGCTACACCAGCCTGTTAGTGTAAAAAAAGAAAACATTTTACACTAACATGCTGGTGTTGCCCCATACTTTTTATTTTCACAAGCAGTAAAAGGAAAAAACAACCCCCAAAATTTGAAACACAATACCCCATATGTGGGTGTAAAATGCACTGCGGATGCACAACAAGGCTCAGGAGTGAGAGCGCGCCATGTACATTTGAGGCCTAAATTGGTGATTTGCACAGGGGTGGCGGATTTTACAACAGTTCTGACATAAATGCAAAAAATAAATACCCACATGTGACCACATTTTGGAAACTACACCCCTCAATGAATGTAAAAAGGGGTATAGTGAGCCTTAACACCCCACAGGTGTTTGAAGAATTTTCATTAAAATTGGATGTGAAAATGAAAAAAAAAATGTTTTCACTAAAATGCTGGTGTTACCCAAAATTTTTTATTTTCTCAAGGGAAAATAGGAAAAAAGCCCCCTAAAATTTGTAACCCCATTTCTTCTGAGTAAGAACATACCCCATTTGTGGATGTAAAGTGCTCTGCGGGCGCACTACAATGCTCAGAAGAGAAGGAGCGCCATTGGGCTTTTGAAGAGAAAATTTGTCCGGAATTGAAGGCCACGTGTGTTTACAAAGCCCCCATAGTGCCAGAACAATGGACCCCCCCACATGTGACCCCATTTTGGAAACTACACCCCTCATGTAATGTAATAAGGGGTACAGTGAGCATTTACACCCCACAGGTGTCTGACAGATCTTTGGAACAGTCGTCCGTGAAAATGAAAAATGTAATTTTTCATTTGCACAGCCCAGTGTTCCAAAGATCTGTCAAACGCCAGTGGGGTGTAAATACCCACTGCACCCCTTATTATATTCTGTGAGGGGTGTAGTTTCCAAAATGGGGTCACATGTGGAGGGGGTCCACTGTTCTGGCACCACGGGGGGCTTTGTAAACGCACATGGCCCCTGACTTCCATTCCAAACAAATTCTCTTTACAAAAGCTCAATGGCGCTCCTCCTCTTCTGAGCATTGTAGTGCGCCAGCAGAGGACTTGATGTACACACATGGGGTATTTCCAGACTCAGAAGAAATTGGTTTACAAATTTTGGGGGTCATTTTCTCCTATTACCACTTGTAAAAATGTAAAATTTGGGGAAAAAGCTGCATTTTAGTGAAATTTTTTTTTTTCATTTACACATCCAACTTTAACAAAAAGTCGTCAAACACCTGTGAGGTGTTAAGGCTCACTATACCCCTTATTATGTTCCTTGGGGGGGGTTTAGTTTCCAAAATAGTATGCTATGTTTTTTTTTTTGCTGCTCTGGCACCATAGGGGCTTCCTAAATTCGACATGCCCCCAAAAACCATTTCAGCAAAATTTGCTTTCCAAAAGCCAAATGTGACTCCTTCTCTTCTGAGCATTGTAGTGCACCAGCAGAGCACTCGTCGCCCATACATGGGGTATTTCTATATTCAGAAGAGATGGGGTTACAAATTTTGGGGGGGGGGGGGCATTTTCTCCTATTACCCCTTTTAAAAAATTTAATTTGGGGGAAAACTAGCATTTTAATAAAAAAAAAAAATCATTTACACATCCAACTTTGACGAAAGTCGTCAAACACCTGTGGGGTGTTAAGGCTCACTGGACCACTTGTTACGTTCCTTGAGGGGTGTAGTTTCCAAAATAGTATGCCATGTGGTATTTTCTTTGCGGTTCTGGCACCTTAGGGGCTTCTTAAATGTGACATGCCCCCCAAAAACCATTACAGAAAAACTCTCTCTAAAATCCCATTGTCGCTCCTTCCCTTCTAAGCCCTCTAGTGCAGAGTACTTGACATACACATATGAGGTATTTTCTTACTCAAGAGGAATTGGGTTACACGTTTTAGAAAGATTTTTCTCCTTTTACCCCTTGTAAAATTTTTTTAACTAGGTCTACAAGAACATGCCAGTGTAAAAAATGAAGATTTTTCATTTTCTCCTTCAATTTTCTGCTATTCCTGTGACACACCTAAAGGGTTAAAAAATCTTTTGAATGTCATTTTGAATACTTTGAGGGGTGCAGTTTTTATAATGGGGTCATTTATGGGGTATTTCTATTAAGAAGGCCCTTCAAATCCACTTCAAAACCGAACTGGTCCCTGGAAAATTTCGATTTAGAAAATGTTGTGAAAAATTGGAAAATTGCTGCTATATTTTGAAGCCCTCTGATGTCTTCCAAAAGTAAAAATATGTCAACTTTATGATGCCAACATAAAGTAGACATATTGTATATGTGACTCAATATATAATTTATTTTGAATATCCATTTTCCTTACAAGCAGAGAGCTTTTCAATTTTTTCATCAAATTTTGGAATTTTCCACAAAGAAATAATGCAAGTTTTGCCAAAATTGTACCACTAACATAAAATTGAATATGTCACAAAAAAAATCTTGGAATCAGAATGAAAAGTAAAAGCATCCCAGAGTTATTAATGCTTAATATGACAGTGGTCAGATGTGCAAAAAATGGCCGGGTCCTACAGTGAAAATTGGCTGGGTCCTTAAGGGGTTAAAAGGGTATTCCGGCCTTAGACATGAATGAAGGGGCGTGGTGTGACGTAACGAGGGAGCGTGGCCGGAATTCACGTCTCGGGAGCAGCACCCGGCGCGTTCAGCCGGGGGCTGAACATAGATTGCAGGGGTCCCAGCAGCGGGACCCCTGCGATCAGACATCTTATCCCCTATCCTTTGGATAAGTGATAAGATGTCTAAGGCTGGAATTCCCCTTTAACAAGGTATTTTGCAACAATTAAATAGTGCAAAATATTAAGAAATAAAGGTTCCTTTATTCATTTAATCAATTACTGATCTTCCTTTTGGCCAAAATATAAGAACTTCATATCTAATATAAATTGTTAGTATTACAGCTGTATTTCCTTGGATAATTACTACAAACCTTTATCTTTTAATTAGAACATAAATATGGCATGACGCTCTCACTATAGGCCCTGCTGTAATTTCATTTTTATATTTTACATTAATCCTATTAAAGATTCACTTGTTGCAATAATTCCATATCTAAAAATGTCTGTTAAGTTTATGACTTGTTATTATTACTTGGAAAATACACTTGTGGCAGCCACTTGTTCAGTTAATTCAATTATAATGTGTACAGTACATGACATTCTCAAATTAAGTATCCATAATTTTAATTAGCTCATAACACCAGGGACATGTGCTGTCCTCAAAATAAAACATAAAGTTATAAATAATCTTTTTATAATATATACACTCATGTTACTACATTCTCGTAATTTAAAATGTCTGTCATGCAAGCTAGCTTCACAAAGAAATGTTATGCTAAGGCGTCTTTAAGAATTATAAAAAACAAAACAAAAAAAACCAATGTCTTGCTCTCAGTATCTTTTGACAAGCTTCTGGAGATACATAAATGCTGAAGATATATTTGCCGTTTATGGAGTGAAAGCAGCAAGTATCATTATAAATACATTTAACATAGGTTTCAGTGTATTAGAGCTATGCATTCCTCTGCTGTTATAAAACCCAAGTGGAGGATAAATTCTACATTTATTAAGTACACATTAGTCTATTTCTAGAGTATCTTGAATAACAAGAATATTACACAGTAAAAAACACTTTTTGTTATTATTAAGGAGAATATGTCAGCTCTATATTATGCTCAGAGCGGCAGACATGGGCAGATAGCTTATAGGAAGTTGAACAAATGATACCTGTCTCTTAGCCAATGGCTGCAAAGTTATAAAATCATGCTTTCTATCCAAGCCCAAGTGTGATTACTAGTAGTTTGTTTCTAAATTACACAAAACATTTTTTTAACACACATTCTTTGTTGGTTGTATTCATTTTAAATATACTGTACTGTTATCTGACGCCCGCCTAAATTATTTTAATGCACCTGTAATAAAGAAGGAACCTCTGTACCGTATAGTGAGTGCCTCCTTATTTCTTTCTTCTTTGATATCTATTGCTGGACTTACTTGGAAGAGGTGCTGAGTGTTCCTTGCACCCATGCTGCTGCTCAAGCTCTGCTACAGGTCCGGAGCGTCCTTTCAGCCTGTGCCGACTTCTGTGTTTATGTGTTGTGGACTGTACAATGTGGGTTAATTGCTATCCTGGAGACAAAGCATATTATCTATAAAGTATTCTAGGTCGTGTACTTCAATCAAAGAGGGTCTGGGATGTAAACATGAATGAGGAGGCGTGCCAAGCTGTAGCAGCTGGGCCTGCACCTTCTTGGCATTTGTTGAAAAATAAAAAGGCAATTTTTATAAATTTGGCATTCATCATCAGCTCTAGGAAAGGTACAGTTTACTTTTATACCATCTATCCAGCTATTAGCAACAAATACAGCTGACAGATTCCCTTTAAATGAGTAGGTCCATCTACAGATTTGAATGATAGTAGATGGGGGAGTCACCTTCATAAGGGAAGAAGAAGTCAGTTTTGTCAGATAAGTTCTAATACAAAGTTTTCTTACATTACTTCTACTATGCAAAGTTCATTTTAAAGCCTAGTACCTATTTAACTAGAGAAAGTGGCTTCCTTGTTTACCTCTTATGTCCTGCGCAGCATGTTGACTATCATTGTGCATTGATCTTTATTTTCACTGTACAGCTTCTAGGTCACATGTGGCAGATTTGTTGTACTAATTTCTGAGTTTGTAAAATATTGCATGCAGATAATGCAGGAACAGCCCATTCAAATGCCTTAAAAATGTTTTCAATCTACTGCAAATAAACATACCCTAAATGCATGAAATACTGCTGTGTACAGTTTAATCCTGTTCAAGACTGGATATTGATCCATGATGTCACCCTGTCAAGGTCACATTCTGCATTGCTCCAGAGTTGCTCCTGTTTGTTTTCCCCTCACTGTTCACCTTGACCCTTCTTCCTAGTAGTTGCAGTTTTCAGATGAATTAACATTTTTAAAGAAGTATTCAGAATTATAAAAAATACTAAAGGCCTGCTAGGGCTGACTGGCATGAGTGAGGTTAATCAAGTCAAACATAGTGCAACACTTTTTGGCCCTACCCACAACCCTAAATAATGGACACCAATATAAAGTAATTATTTTTTGTTAGTGAAGGTCGGTCAAAGCTCTATTAAAAAGCACTTAAATAACCACGAACATTACAACCTTTGTTGGATGTGACATGTCAGCTGCCGCACTTTAGGTTGGCACATGACACACCACTCCAGCTTCAATAACTGCCAGCGGTGACTTAAACAAAGCCAGTGGAATCATTCGACTACTGGAAAGATAGGGAGAGCTTGCTGCTGCAGGGAACAATCATGCTGGTAAGGCTATGTTCAAACCATTGATTTCATGCTGACATTCCGCACACTTGAACGTTCCGACGGGCGCTAGGACTGTTTGGAAATGCGCCGTCTCATAGAAGGCAATACATTTCCGAGCAGAATCCCCAGAAAGAATAGATATTGTTTATTCTTTCTGCAGACGCTGGACTTGGGATGATTTGAGATCGGATGTTTCTGCCACGGAAATTCCATTGTGTATATAGTGCAGCAGAATCCCTCTGTGTTTACGCAACCACATCATGATGTAGGAGAAGGTAGAGAACGTGCTGCACATCTTTACAAGTAAAAGCAAGTCTGGTTGGAATGTGAACCATCGTCCTAGTCTGAGATCACAGTACTCTGCATCATTCGGAATATCTCTGTACTTTGCTCAATTCCGTGCTTTCCCTCAACCCAGACCAGTCTCTCTGTCCGTGGTGCCCCCACAGCATTATGCTGCTACCACCATGCTTTACTGTAGGGATGTTTGGGGCAAATAAGGAGTAGTGTCTGGTTTCCTACAGACATGAGGCTTAGAATTGCTTTCAGAAAGTTCA
The DNA here is from genome assembly GCF_029499605.1 of Hyla sarda. Lineage (NCBI taxonomy): Eukaryota > Metazoa > Chordata > Amphibia > Anura > Hylidae > Hyla > Hyla sarda. The sequence goes on along the minus strand of NC_079190.1, from coordinate 143,049,274 downwards.
ACATTGGTTTCATCAGACCAAAGAATCTTGGTTCTCACAGTTTTAGAGTCCTTTAGGTGATTTCTTTGCAAATCTTAGGTGCGCTTTCATGAAGAGGGGCTTCTTTTTGACCATTCTGCCTTAAAGCCCTGATTGGTAGAGTGCTTCAGTCAGTAATGGTTGATCCTCTAGAAGTTTCTCCCATCTGCACACAGGGATCTTTGAAGCTCAGTCAAAGTGACCATTGGGTTGATCACTATTCTTACCAAGGTTCTTCTATTCTGATTACCTAATATCAGTTTGGTGGGATGGTCAGCTCTAGGGCAAGTCCTGGTTGTTCCAAAATTGTAGTTTTTCCTTTTTAATAAATATGCATAAATGGCACTTGGTCATTATGGGCGATGTTACTATGTTACCATTTCTACTTTCTATAGGAGGAAATACTTTGAGTTATGTAAAAAAAAAATCGAAATTACTTTCTTTAATTTGTAAATATATTTTCACTTAAAATGAGAAAAAATTATCTTAAAATGTGTATTACAGAGGAAATTATTTTCTTTTTGGAACACAGTGCTCTCTGCTGACATCACGATCAGAGTGCTCTCTGCTGACATCTCTGTCCATTTTAGGAACTGTCCAGAGCAGCATATGTTTGCTATGGGGATTTTCTCCTACTCTGGACAGTTCTTAAAATGGACAGAGATGTCAGCAATGAGCAGAGCACTGTGCTCATGATGTCAGCAGAGAGCTCTAT